>NC_091127.1:174470021-174802521 GCF_040183065.1 Periplaneta americana
CATCATTCTTGCAGTGGACTCTTCATTTCCATTTATAGTGAACCCTCACTTTGGATATAATGAACCTTGTATCCTGACAAATTCTTATTTGAAGTCAGACCTTCTTGTATAAAATTGTAAAAATATGTTGAGATCAATATTCTAAGTTTCTTACTCCTTTAGTCAAAGAACAAAGGTAGGATTAGTGATTCGTAGACAGTGAGCTGTACTGTAAATCCAGGCAATGTGTGACGACCTTACCTCACTCCACCGTACAAGGGTTGACATTCTGTTCTTAGGCACTCTACTCTACTGTTATTTCTAATTCTCCACCGTCAAAGGGTGCCTTTTGTTCTCAGAAACATTTCTATTATGACTGTTAGCATTGAAACAATGGAAAACGAAATTGCCTTCTTTTATTAAAAGGGGACAAACATTATGTCCAGAGCATAAATGAAGATAAGATTTCAATGGTTTTCAAGCTCCAACCCTCTCTCAGTTTCCATTAAGTGACTCAGGAAATTCCAAGGCTCAGTACGCAGTCACACCATAATAGTGTTTGTCATTTCTACATGATCTAGTGTTCCAACTGTGAATGTACTGTATAAAAATGTCAAAGCATGAAATAAGATAAGGCAAATATTATAAGTGACATTGAACATGGTCTTTCGTAAGCGGAAATGAGTCAACAGCATAGTTTAAGTAAATGAACTGTGGGTAACAACAGTATACAGTGTAATTCATTCCACAAAAATGAAATATTTTATTTTCTTGTTCACATTTTCATCCATTTCTGTCATTTAAGGTTAAGGGAGAGACACTTCGGATATAGTGAACTTCGGAGTTGACTGTATTTATTTTTAATTTTTAGGTTTTATTTATGTGTAGTTGCCTTAACTTCAAGGTCATTTCACAATAATTCTACTGTCTGTCTAGAGTGGTGCGTTGTTAATACATTGGATTGCCATTACCTATTGGCCAGTCTTACAAAACGTTATCTATATTTTTTGCATTGTAAGTGGGAACCAATCCAGTATTTACTCTGTAACTAACCAGATTCCTAGTTATTTTATAATCCTAAAACCCAATCAGATTGGCCGGATCTGGAATCTGACACCTAAGACCTCCTGGTCTACCACTGAACCTTCTTGCTCAGTACTGATAATTGATAGTCTCAATGGAAGATTTATTAGTCTGAAAGGAAGATTTATTAATTTACTTTGCAAGCAATCATATACACTCACCTAAATTTAATGTCAATGCAATACAAAAAGAAGGTATACACACATTGACTCAAAAACCTTGATTTACTATTGTTTAGCTGTAGTTTTTTGATGTTATACATACTGGAGAAAGTACTTCTTCTTTCTAATGGCAAAATGCTTCGTTTGTGTTCCATTTTTCTTCTAGCTTCCAAATATAGGCTGGATATGTCTTTTCCCCCTTTTTTTTTTTTTTTTTTTTTTTTTTTTTTTTTTTTTTTTTTGGAGAAAATTTTGTGTATTTCACTTCGTCTAATTATTATGCATACCGAAATGGATTTTTTTTTTAACTATATCGAATTATTTTGAAATTCTGCTCCTCAGAATCATTTTCTTGGAATTAATAAGCGAGTTCTTTTCCTATAATGTATAAGGGTTGTTAAAGTTGTTCTGATATGCATGTTGAATTATCTGTGTACCTAAAGCCATAATTTCGAACCTTTTATTTCACCTAGCTTTAGATAATTTTGAACAGCATGTTTATAATGGAATATATACATCTATTTCGTGTGACGGTATTTTCATCTCTGCTTGCTTCTTGGAAAAGATCTGCATATGACTATCCAGCTCTGACGTATAGACAGGGACGTTGCTAGGGGGGTGCGAAAGGGTGCGCAAGCACCCCATAAAAAATCGGAGCACCCCTTTCCGCATCCCAAAGGGCAATTTATTAACAAAATATTAGGCATAAATTATTTGGAAGAACTAAAACAAACAAACAATTTCTTGGATGTGAAAAATTACGTCCCATAGTGTATCATAATGGATGTGATGAGTAATAATAATAATAATAATAATAATAATAATAATAATAATAATAATAATAATAGTAATAGTAATAATAATAATAATATTAATATTAATAAACAGATGTATAGTTTGCGCGTAAGTGCATGAAAGAACATTTTGGATTTTTTATGTACCACATTTTTACACCTCTCACCCCATTTTTAAATCTCGCACCCCATCCGCACCCCTCTTGCTCTGATCCTGGCGACGTCACTGCGTATAGAATATTTTCTATCTCTTTCGTTTTGTTATCATTTTATGAAATTTTCAACTGAAGTCAAGTTTTTACATTAATATACAAGTATAATAGAAGAAAAGCAGGCCACATTAAAATCTTGAATAATGTTACTTACATAAGCCCTTCCTCATTCTTATGCTAAATAACAAAACAGAATTTAATACTCTGTTTTATTTTCTTCATTGCTAATTGACGGTAATCAAATAGATAACAGTGTATCTTGACAGCATGTTAAAATGTTATGGATTGAATTACTATGTTGCAAAGATATGTTACTGCACATAATGAATGATTAAATACAGAGTGTTGGAATAGATGTTCATCCGTGAGTGTGCGACCGACCACATGTGGCAGCTGAAAACATGTTGTTTGCCGGCAGAGTCGGATATTCATAGCCCCATAAGTCAAGTGCATAGATTATTCATGCAATTTATAATTATGATAACCATCTCCCTTTGTCATAGAAGATATTGAAAATGATGTCCTTGTGTCACCACACATCTCTCTTACCTTTTAAGAAAATTTGCATTAACACGCATCAGTTCTTCTTCAGAAATTGCTGCAGTTTTTCCTCTTATATTGTTTTTCATTTTTTTCAACATATGCAAGTTATTCCGATACATTTTAAGTTCCCCATAAATAGAAATCGTATACAGTAAGATCTAGGGATTACACTTGCCATTTTCCCTTACTGATGAACCTATCTTAAAAAAGTCTGCAGTTAATGGTAATGAGAGATCAGCTGTAGCGGAATCTTATTAAAAAAAATGCCTGTGTACAGTTGTCAAAAAATAAAAGTGGCCACACTCGTGAACAGCGAATATTTTCTAAGTCCACTTTGGGTCACAGCGATGTTACACGATGCATGTGGTTGTAGAAGCAGTTCCGGAACAGTGGAATTATTCCATATCTGTGTCTCGTAGACCAGCGGTAGAGTGCTTGCTTAATGATTCGAAGGTTGTGAGTTCGGCCTTGTTCAAGTTTTCATTTTATTTTTTAATGGTTCTTTAGCGATATAAATAATATTCAAATTATAATTTATATTCTGTTATCGTTTTTTAGCATTACAAATAATATTCAAGTTACCATTTATACTATTCTGTTATCGTTCTTTATCAATATAAATAATATTCAAGTAGTTTATATTTTGTTATCATCTTTTAGCGATATAAATAATATCAAGTTATAATTTTTTATATTCTGTTATCGTTCTTTAGCGATGTAAATAATATTCAAGTCATCATTTGTATTCTGTTATCGTTCTTTAGCGATATAAATGATATTCAAGTTATCATTTATATTCTGTTACCCTATCATTCTTTAGCAATATAAATAATATTCATGTTATTTATATTCTGTTATATTATTATTTTAGACATAAATATTAGCAATATGTAGGCCCTATGTTCTGGCTAGCATAATTCTGTTAATGATTAAACTTTTATTAACAATTAAGATTGAACCAAGAGTGACAACTACATAACTTAAAATGTAAATAATTCTTCGTCGAAAGTGGTTACATGTCTAGAATAATAGACGTTAATTTTATGGAACAACCGGATTATCTGCACGGTAGACCAGCATCAGTAGTCAACATTGCTCACTGGCCACTAGTCACCGGACAGTACCAAGCTGTGTCAAACAAAAGACAATCAAAATGGTGGTAGAAAAATTGGCGACTATATTCTTAAATAATTCTCTCCATTAGTCAAGTGCAAGGTTTATGCAGTACAGCGATGGTGTTTTGAATGCACTAAGAGAAAATGCAGATGTTATAAGATCTTAAAGTAGGGTATCACTAGAGTCCGGATTTTTATGTAATATTGATCCTAAAAATATGTACATAAATATATAACTAAAAACCTCAAAATATGTACTAAATATGTATAATAATAGGTAGAAAGTGCAAAATATGCATGTTTTTGTGTGTTTGTTCCATGGATGCTTATTCACTACAGAAACTCTTTAGTGATTCGATTCTTAGTCTGCATGAGAGGGCGTGGTATCTTTCACAGGCGCCTTCACACAATTTACACACTGGGCTCATGGTAGCCTGTCGTTTTGCATATCTTGAAATGAAAACCATGCACTGCAAAGCATATGATGGTGTATCTGAGTTCGTAGTACGGTCGGACAGCATGGCCTCTGTTGTATAGAAGTCGCTCCATATTTGTGACCTCTTTGTTTGGAGTTCCTGTAGGAGATTCTCGTACTGGGCAGTGGACGGGAGCAGTAGTTGGTGTCTCAAATCTTCGATATAGAAGGGTTCCCTTGACATTTCGTAGCATAGTCGTGATGGAGCATATTTTGATACGGATAGGGCTCTTTTAATAAATGTTGCCTTCACTCGTTCTATGCGTTTTAAATTGCTCATTGTAAAGTTCTCCCATATGATGTTCAGACCGTAATGCAATATAGGGCTGATTTTGACTTTGAATAATGTCATGGCTGTCTCTAGTGATAATTTGCTTACATACTAAATATGTAATACCAAAATTACACAGGGAGTTTAAAATAAATTGTTATTTATTTTAAAAAGTTGTTTAATTGAATTTCATACAAATTACACGTTTATATAGTCTTGGTGCGATTTTAAAGTTAATCAAGGCATGAAGCACAATGTGCTACAAGATATTCCTCCATATTTTCAGGAGTTGAATTTCCATCGGTGTGGATAGTATGTTTTTATACACTGAAAATGATCTCTCGACATCTCATCAGATTACTGGTGTATATTTAAACAAGTTAATGTGGCTGACAGCAATGTCTTCTGGAGAGTTCCGCGTTTTTCGGTGAAGATGTAGATAATGGTAAATAAACTGGCGTAACCCCAATTTCTTTCAAGGACTGCTTCGAATTTTTTCACGAGTAGAAGAGTGGCTATCTTTTCCTGAATGCTGAAATACAAGTATGTATCCCATTATGCACTGACAACATTGAGTTTAAAATTTCATAAATATTTTTATAATTTTGTTTTGGTTTGTGCTGAAATATTGATTAATTTTTTTTTCAAGACATTTAATTAAACGACATTTGGCATAGATGTTAATTTTATGTAAGAACTAGCCGTACCCGTGCGCTCCGCTGCACCCGTTAGAAATAAATATAAAGTAATTACATAATTAAAATAGGACATTTGATCCAGGGAACATTCGTGTTTGATAGAAGGATAAATCGTTTAATATGTTACTTAATTTAAATTGTATTTAAAATATTAAAATGTGATCATTTTGATCCAGAGACCACTCATTTGGTGCAATGACAATTCCTTTAACATGTTTCTTAATTGTTGTTACCAATTATTTTTGGAAAAGCGAAAATTAACAGAAAAAGTTTTGGCTACAGATTTATTATTATGTTTATATTATATTATATTATATTATATTATATTATATTATGAAAAAGTGTGTTGATAACGGATGTACTCGAATTACAAAAGTTTTTAATTTGTTGTGGGAGCTCTTGAATCTCAGGAGGAACAACTTTTACAACAGCGCAACATAATGTGCTTGGCTCATTACCCAATTTTTTTGCATTGCATTTATTGCATATGTATTTTAACACGATTCAATTGAGCATAGTTAAAATTTGAATTATAAAATAATGGATTGCTAAGCTAACGTACTATTACTACATACTAAATCAATACACTCTCGTTGTTCGTTAATTCTCTGAGATAAAAATGAATATGTTCATAAACATTATTATAAGAAATACAGGAAATGAATATATAGAATAACCTATCAAGTTTTCTGTGCATAAGAAGCTGTTTTAATCTTACCTGTCCTCAATTCACTCACAAGTTAATGTAATAACATTATAGCATTATGTCCATACAGAGAAACTACACTTTCCAATGGTGAAATAATAATTAATTATACAAATCGGTTAATTTAGCTTCCGATATTGCTTCATACGAACACAGAAACATTTTCTGTAGGCTATGATTCATAGCTTTCGATTGTTGTTGACCAAGGCCCCTTATAGACGAAGTCATTTATTTATTTCATTACACGGCCTTAGATGGCAGTTATTTTAATTTTAAAATTCATTTATCTCATTAAATATCAGTCCTATCAAAATTTTTCAAAGAATAAAACTGATCGGAAATGATGTTAAGTACGTAATTATGACCGCGTTGCTGTTTTACTTGTGGTCTAGAGAAAATACCTCATCTTTTACGAAGAAAACTTATAGCGGCCATGAATTTATTCACCTCTTTCATCATATTATTGTTTGTCAATATTACGAAACAAAAAGTATCATAAGGGCCATGACCAACAGGATCATCTTGGCTGTCTGCACATGAGCGGACTTGGTTAATAAAACCTAAACTAACCAAACCTAACCTTCGTATAATATGCAAGATGTGTAACTAGAGCAAGAAGGGAGCTCTTGATTTGATCTGGAATGTACACACGAAAATAAATTCACGCTGCCACTGCATGAGAAATCTGCGCATGTGCCACAACAAAACTGTTCCTGTTGCAATAAGCCACGTAATCTACTCGCAATATTTACGCACAAATACATCTTGTCACCAACAGTGGTGCTATCTCTCAGTAATGTTCAGAACAAAGGAGGTAGAGAAAAAAAAATTCTCTTTCTAATGACACCACAGACCAATTTCATGTTCTTATGTTGGCAACATTGTGTATTTACTTCAATTTGGTCGTAACCGTAACGATACAGTTCTTCAAAGCTACAGTAGAAAATTCTCCAGTTTAGCATAATCTACTTAATATTCTGCATGTAAGCTGTCCGTCAATAAAACTTAATTTAGATAAATTAATAATGGCTGGATAGTGACATGGATGAACAGATAATTGTACTCAGTAATATCAAAAACAATAATAAAAATGTTAAAAGTACTATGCTGATGAAGGCTTTCGTACGTCAAATAAATTCCATAACTGGAAACTGAGCTAGGAATAGTGTGTATGGCCATGTGATACCACTTGTTGTAGATGATTTGGACATTTCAGAAGATGCACGGTTTCATTTGCTTCCCCTACAGAGTGCATTGTATGGAGACAATATGATGAAGTCTGTACTATTGAGCAATTACAATGACCAATGTTGTTGTTTTCTGATGCCAGCGTTTGACAGTAAAGTCATTTGACCTCTTGTACTCCAATATTTTTCAAATATATTATCATAGCCAGCCACCGAAGCACAGATTTTGAGGTGTTCCGAATCCATTTCTTGAGAAAATGGCAAGTTGTAACTGATTTAAGTGAACACCATATTTTAACGTTTTGGTGGCTACTTCACACACACAACCCCCAGAGTGTCTGGAGGACCACACCTGCTGTTGGTCGACGGGTCCACTGGACCTAGCTGGGAGATCTTGTTGATCACCAGCTTTCCCTCCTTAAGCCACTGGAGGACGATTTTAGTGCCATAGCAGGTCAGCACTAGGAACAGAAAAGTAGAAAGGGGAGGAAGGAAAGTGAAATGAACCCCTAGGCCTCGAATACTTTAATGCCGTCAGGGTCGAAGAAAGTAAGAGTTCAGTCAGAGGACTGGATAGGAAAGGGTAAAGAGGGAATTAGGTATTGAAAAGAGGAAAATTATACCAAATTCAGTCATTAACTCATCAAGCTGACCAGTGCTAATTGATGAGTAGCCCCTCCCTTTAGTTCAGGTTGTAAAATTATGCTTACTAACAGCTGCACCACGGGAAGGTAGGGATGGGACATTGGGTATTTGTCCAGGTTGGTTCCTTAAAGCCTTCAATGGGAAGGATTAATGGCTCTCCCCCCTGTATCCGACAAATACCCTTTTGCAGCATTGATCAATGTTGAATGCTTTCTTCCATGGATATTTTGTCTTTACATTTATTGCTGGCAAATGGTACGATGTATCACCTGTAAATTCATATCCCAACGCAACACAAAACACATACAGTCGATTTGCATGGTGAGTACAGTGAATTTCGTCATGATGGTGGCAAGAGATAACTAGCTATTGTACCTATTTCTCTGTCACTGACAAACTTGTGTTAATTCTAGGTTTTTATATTAATTTTGTTTAGTCTTTCATTCTTTGTTTTCCTGTTAAATATTTCACTACTTTTGACTCTAGATTTAATTAAGTGATGATCAGTATTTGCTCCCCAGCAAATTTTGATATTGTCTTCTACATACAGTATATCTACTTCCTATTGATATATGGGCAGTTGTATTTATGGTTTCTTATGATGTACAGTGTTAAAAATATTATTTAAATGGAAAGCAGTGCATCAATCGAACTGTAGTGAATCAAATTGAATTCATGAGCTAGAATATTGATTCCACTGCTAGAACAGAACTTCTTGTTTCTGGTATGATCTATGTTTTCGTGAATCGTGAAAAAACAAATGAACCTTTTCCATTTTAGGCGGCTTAATTCATTTATTGAAAGTTATTGCTGGAATAGTATATACACAGAAAATTACAATACAATTTAATATTATGAACGAAAAATTACTAAATCTTGTTGAGAATTATGTGCTATTTTATGATAAAACATAAAATTATTGCTGTAATAGGCCAAATTATGCCCTTGACAATGAGCAAAATAAATTAATGGAAGCATCAGATAAAAATTAAACTTCATTTTCCTATGCAAATGTTATTTTAATATCACACCATAATATACATCATATTTCGGATATTCATTTCTTCTCTTTCTGCCTTTTCACATAACTGCTAAAGCTATTATGTGATCCATTTTAAACCGCAACATACTTTGGTTCAGTTCGATTCGATTCCACTAGATGTGAGTGGCAGCAGATGTTCAGTTTCAGTTCGATTCTGCTGAGAGGGAGTGGACTTTCAGAACGTTTCTGCCAGGAAGCTTATACTCTCGGAACTTTTACAAATACATTTTTGACAGAAGAGATGATTTATTCACTTTCGGAAATTTCACTCTGATATACAGTACGATTACCTAGTCCTGACAGTCCCCAGCAATGTGCACCTGGGTCAGGCGAGTCCATTTAGTTTCACCAAGGGGTGTTTGGGTTAGTCTCTTGCTTGCCGTCGGAGCAATCAGATGTCATGTGTGCAGTAGAGTGGTATGTTTCTAGTACAATTAAGCTGTACTGCCTTCCTTTACCAATCACTCACCCTTATCTCTACTCTGGAGTTCTCCCCACTACTACTATTACTTCCCCTCTTTTGCGTCGCTGAGCTGTCAGGACTAAATAATCGGTCTGCACTTTGCTTCGATTTAGGTCATGAGTCAATCATGTTACGGGAACAAGAGGAGGGAAAAACACATTCAGTATACAGGGTGATTCACGAGGAAATGTAAAAAATTTAGGATACGATATCTTAGGCCATTTTGAGTGAAAAAGTTCATATGAACATAGGTCCGTTTTTGAATGATGGCGGAGCTAGATGCATTTTTTTGGTAAAACGTCTCGCTCCAATGTGAATCAGACGTTACCATATGCTGCTGATGTGAGACAAGGTCAAGATCGCAATGAATGACGTAACAGTGGAATCTGCATTATGAGCAATGTAGATAAAAGAAAGAAACCGGGTGGTGGGAGATTACAAATGTCCAATCGCCTGCCCTTGTCTGATGTAATGACACAGAACCCACAGATAACACAAATAGCCTACACTATCATCAATTCACAGCAGTTGCGTCAGCTACCTACAGTACAGTAGTTATACAGGTACAGTTATCAGAAGTGTTAAGTTGTGTTTTTCAAGATGCCTTATAAATTTTCGACTACAGAATACGCCGATATTGTGTATATTTATGGTTTGTGCGAAGGAAGTTCCTTACGTGCCGTCGCTGAATATGAACGACGCTTTCCGAACAGAAGGGTACCATATCGAAAAGTACTGTACTTACTGTGTATGGGGTTGGATGAAAGACTTCGTATAGCAAAGGAAGGGGCAAACAAGAGAGGCGCTAATCGACCATATTTTGGATGCGGCATAAAGAACAGCTATGTGCAACTCTCCCGAGCGATGAGCGCGATTCACGCCCGAGCACAACAGTGCATTGAAGCGGAAGGAGGTACCTTTGAAAATGTGCGAAAACATCGACCCCCAACTTCTAGAATATTAGGTATGTATGCATACTTGAATATAAACTTTAAATTTGTCTGTTATCTGTCTCTAAATGCAAGTTACTGCAATGGATTCTCAGAAGTTCTTGTGAAATCAAAGAGCTGTATCTCTGTAACCGTTCGAAAATGGACCTATATTCATATGAACTTTTTGACTCAGAATGACTTCAGAATTCACATTCTAAATTTTTTTACCTTTTTCTCGTGAATCACCCTGTATGTATGACAAAGGCCATTATGAAGTAGGATCTGTAAAAGCTGTTAGTACTTTATTGGGATGGATAATCTTTAGTCCACTGTTCACTAAATAAGCCACTGACTTTGATTAGTTAGGGTTGGGGACAACTCACCACAGAAAATTGGCCACAGAGACAACTTGCCACATAATTGAAATTCGTATCAAAGACAATTCGCCACAATTTAAATTCGTATCAAAGACAATTAGCCACACATTAAAATTCAAGGCAATACTCAAATTCCCAACAATTTATAATATATTTCTATGATAACACAGACAGATCCAGAAGCTGTAAACTAATTCGGAACTATGGCGGAAGAAATTCGCTTCACAAAATCAGAAAGAGGCTCTGACAAATTAATATATCTTGGCTACATGCACACGAGACTTAGAGAAAATAAGAATGGAGTTGTTTGGCGCTGTGACATGCGTGGCGGGTGTAATGCAACAGTCACGTTATCAGAAGATGGCAGCAGTGTCGTCGAAGAACCGTCTGAACACAAGAATCATTCTGCAGACTGGGGAAGGAATGTGTAGAGAACATGAAGACAATGGCAGGGACTTCCCGAGAACCAACGTCTGTCATTATTCAAAATGAGTTACAGCAAATTGCAAGCGAAGCCAGTGTGAATCTACCGAAGAAACCATCTATTTAAAAAACTGTGCACCTTGCCAGGAAGCTGCACCTACCACCTGAACCAAGGAATATTGACGAACTGAACGTTATAGCTGACAGATACATAGAGAGATTGGAAGGTGGTCATTCTCCTACCAAAAAGAAGCGGAAGTACATCGACATGGACAGACGAATATCACGTATAGTTGAAGAATACCCCTGGCACAAGGAGAAGGCACCGTCATCCGGTACTTGAGAGCTGTAGGCTACAACCTAGAAGGACATTTTTAAGGCCAAATTTACATGTACATAGCAATTCACATACTTAGTGGAATTTACAATTATTAATCTCTTATCCATTCGCACAATATAGAGCTTCTGGAAGTCATAGATTCATCTTTGTACCTCAGTGTAGCAAATTGTCTATCCGTGGCAAATTGTCTATTTGTGGCGAATTATCTATTTGTGGCAAATTGTCCCTGTTACCAATTTTCTGTGGCCAATTGTCCCAGTTCCCAAATTTCTGTGGCCAATTGTCCGGAACTGGATTGGTTACAGTCCACAGTTTGGTGTAGATCAGTTGAACTTTGGAATGTGCATTGGGATTGAGCCTTCATAATCTAAATCTGCACTCGAACATACTTTTCAACAGAAATCCACAAGCATGAATGTCCAGAATGCTCTTTTATCCTAATCAGAACGTCTTCATGCAAAGGTTGCACATAGTTCTTCTGTAGTATTGACTGTGAAGAGATTGATAAGTGGCAGTACTTCTTCAAGAAATTTCTGAAATACGTATTTCTCTGAATGAAATATTTGCTGCTGCAATGCCACGATACAAATCAGTACTAAACTATTTTTTTTTCTGTTTGAAGTCTCATAGTTGATAGCTGAAGGTAGGATGGAGGGGATTGATAACTGCTTTGGGATGTTTGCTGTACAGTTGTTAAGAAGCATACTAGGCATTTGAGGAGAGGGGGGGGGGGGACACACAAAAGGAAAAAGAAGAAATAAAAAAGACATTGAGGCACTATAAAAACTTCTTTATTGGATCTAAATGTTAATAAAAAGATAAATACAAAGGTCTCTGTTTATAATCTACTGTTTACTCATCAGTATGGACGTCATAAAATGGTGAATAAAATACAGGCTGCTTGGCTGCCGAATTATCAAAATATACTGTTACATTATTTCTTAGTCTTTGTTGCGTGCACTTGCTGAAAATGTATTAAATATCTTTTACACATTTCTTCTTATTGTATTAGTATGTAACGAACCTACGCATTGTGCATGCGCAACATGCAGATTTTCATTTTTCACAGTTGAGCAGCCATGTTTTCCACATGATAAAGCATGAAATACAAACCCATTTTGGTATTTATTTTAAATATTTCATTGTCGAAAATAAAATAATGGAATTTCGTGACCAATGAATGTGTGATGTTCGTGAAAAAATCGCGTTTAACACAAAAAAACGGGAAAAACGAGCAAAGTTCGCAACAAATCGCGATCGTAAAACATCTCTACAGAACAAGTCTCATTCATACCTATAAACATTTTAACTCTGACTCAATTAGTAGAAATTCGTGAAAAAATTATTAATGAAAATTGTATGTCCCCTCTCATCAGCATATCTTACCAACAGAAAGCCTTCATTCGGCCCTCTATTTAGCATGACTGCAATAAAACATCACTTAAGCATGATATAAAGTATTGTCTTATAATGAGATTTGTACTTGTACTGTAGGAAAGTGATTTATTTCTAATTTTGATGAATTGAATTGAAGTACTTAAGATAAAGTGACCATTTTTTCCAAATTCGAAACCAGGACATTTAAAATAAAAAAAAAAGTGTAGCAATAAAACAACTTGGTTTTAATGAATCAATCAATCTTCTTAATGTATCCAGTTGTTTGCAGACAAACATAAAGTCAACTATAGTCCACTGTAGTATTTTCAGTTCTTCTTTTTCATAGTAAGTGAGGGATATTTTGATCGGTGTTCATTATAGATGCCTGTTGCTAATAGCCAGAGTTGCGGTGTAGTCAATATATACTGCAGAGCTGTGTCTTCTGCAACCGGTACTGATGATTTTAATTTACTTCTTTTGTGGTTTATGGATGGACAGAATAGAAGAATGTGTTCCAGATCTCCATCATGATTATTACACCACAGACAAGTAGGATTATCAGAAATGTGAAATCGGTGTAGGTACAATTGAGTGACAATGTGACCTGTTCTGGCTCTTGTTAAAAATGTTTGAACATGTCTGGGCAAGTTTTTGTACATTTCCAGTCATTTGGTTTCTTTTGTACAGACTGTAAAATTTTCCCTTTGTCAGAAGAAAGCCAATTGTTGATCCATAGGTTTATAAAATGAGACTTTACTGAAGCAAAAGCACTGGATAGAGATATCACTTGAAGAGGTCTTTGTTGCAAATATGTTGCCTGTTTTGTAATATTATCGACTTTCTCGTTTCCAGGTACACCACAATGACTAGGTATCCATTGAAGTGTTATTTCCTTTTGGAGTTCTTTTAGTTTACGTAGTTGTTTCTGAATTGGAATAATTCTATGTGCGTATAGGTTTGGTACATATTTAATTATATTAAATAATATTGGTTTTAATGAAAAAACTGCAAAAGTACCACTCACTTTACAATCTTCATTCCTAATAAAATTTTGCTTTTTGTATCTTCTATTTTTTTTTAAAGTGGTTTGATTTTAATACTTAGTTTTCCTGGATGTTCTTATAAAATTACATACAGGATTGGTTAAAATTATATTTTGTAATTAACATATATTTTAAAGTTTCAACATGTATGGTAATTGGGTTTTATCAGTGGACCACATAGTATTTATCAAAGAAAACACACTTTCGACCTGTGCATTGATTTCTGATAAACAGAAACATTATTCTGCCAATTTGCCAATATTTTTGTAGGAAACTTCGTTTTCACTGAAGGCTTCGAATATTTCATTCCACCTGTTCGGGATTTTGTTTCCAGTGAGTAATTTTTTCATCTGTTGTGTAGTGCAGGACAAGGCAGGTTTCATCAAACAGTTCATCTTCTACTAATATCATTTCGGAAAAAGCTGAAGAATATAATCACAGCAAACTTGAATGTTGTCATGGGTGGGTTTAATGTTTAACAAAACCTGATTTAATTTTTTGGTATGCTTATTAAATCCTTCCCATTCCTCCAGATATTGACTAGAAGTGTCATAAAATTCTACCACTTGTTCTTTGAAAACTAAACTGTACTAGTTATATCTCACGATTAACCAGGGCAATGTCCCAAAAACCAGTAAGGTACTCGTAAAGTCAGTATATATGGTTACCTTAACTTAAGAGTGGTTGAAAATTGCTAAGAATGCCTTTTTTTTTTTTGCAAGTGTACAGTGAAAACAGTCGTTCAACATGTCATTTCTACTCTGAATAAATGATCCACTATGAGGCAGAACTATAAGTTTTTTAAACCAATGCCACCAGGTTGTCTTTTCGACATTTCTGGTCTCCTCTCCTGGCATTGGCTTAGTTGTAACCCACTTCTGAGGTTGGGGCACCTGGAAGGCAGAGTTATATTACCCCGATGATGTGATAGGATGATCATGATTATGTGGTGCCAGGAGAGATCTTAAATCTAAACTTAACCTAAATTCCAGACCATGAACGAACACAGGAATAATCCCCTTTAAGGAAAAATTCCTGTGCTCTAACTGGGAATTGAACCCGGGATGTCATGAACTATAGCCAGAAGCTCTGACCACTAGACCATGAGGCTGGTCGCAGAATTATAAGTTAAATGTTCATTAATCCGTTTATTTTACTAGTGGAAGTTTATTGATGTAGTTGGTGTTGGACCAACTTCGATTTACCAATTGGAGCTGATGTTGCTACTTACTATGTTGAGTGTTACTTGTAGTTCACAATAGTGGTAGTGCAGTAGGGGAAATAATATCAGTATTTATTATGATTGCCCTACACATATTGATTGTTGTAAACCAGTTATAGAGAGAGCTCTTGATACACATTTCTTATTTTGAGCATTGGTTAGATTCATACAAGTTTGGAGTTTTCTAGCTGCTCCTTGTATTCTAAATATATATATATATATATTTTTTATTGTCTAATTAATTGGGTATTTAGACTTTCTAGAAATCTAAAGTTTTCTGATTTTGATTGTCACAGAAAACTGGTATCAGCTATTTATTCTGTGGGGATTGATGTAATCCAGGCTAAAGGGCGTGGTCTGTTGGAGCTGTTGCTACCATACGTTTCGTCTGCTGCTCTGGCACACATCATCACTGGTGTGGCACATGGGAGCACAGAGATCTCCTTAGCATGCCATACCACTGATGATGTCTGCCAGAGTAGCGGATGAAATGTATGGTAGCAACAGCTCGAACAGACCACGGCCCTTTAGCCCGAATAATAATGATCCCTATGACGCCGGTAATGAAAGCCTACATTTCAGAATTATTTGTGCTGTAGTTTTTTTCATGTCTTGCCAGGAAATACCATTACAAATCTAGCTTTGTCCATATTCTCATTATTCTACTATTTTCTCACCCAAATTCAGCATCTTTGAAGATCATTGCTTTTTAGGAACATTAGGGACCATTTTCTGCAAATTAAATTAAGGGAAGGCAGAGGTGAATATTTCAAAATCCACAAAATTTATCCGATTTGTTTGAAATTGATCATGGATACTAAGTATGTTATTAGTAATGGACATACCAAGTTTCAACTTTCTAAGTAGGCTACAGTAGGTCTGTAAATATTAATAATTTTATAAAACTTTATATCTTTCGATATAAAATGCTCCATGCACCATATTCTAAGAAATTTTCAATATTTCTTTTTATTTATATGTTCAGAGAAGGTATATAAATAATGATAAGTATTAGTTTATTATGGGAATAATATAGTAATACAGTTATCTTGGTTTTAATTTCATACTTTTAAGGGCACAAAATCAAAAACTAACATCGGAATATCAAAATAAGGATAATAAAAATGGAAAAAAACCAAATTTTCACTTTTTCTTCAGTTTTGTTCGAAAATTTCACCTCTGCCCTCCCCTTAAACCGATTCAACTTTAGTATTCAGTTGAAACATGCTTCCATTTTCCCCATAAATCTCTGGCATTTGTTTAGTTTAAATGACAATGCACCTATTTGAACTAATGTTGGCTGTATATTCTGAAGGCTCCACTTGTGTTGGCTACATTGAAGGAACAGCTTAACAATAAGCTCGATTTTTATCCTGCTTTCTTAGGGACTCCACTCTATATCTAGATCATTACTGGGATAAATTAATTATCTAAAAAAAATGCTTAGTTTTATTTTAGGAAAGGTAATTATTTTTATACGTATTTGCTGTACTCATGAATGATTGTTTTTCATTTTATCTTGTGAAAATGTGCATAACATGATTCATAATACTACTATTACACGTATATGCTACTATAATACATAAAAAAACTTGTAGAAATAAAATCTGATACCCTTGTTTAATGTTGCATTTTATTTATGTAATTATTTCATTAAGCATTTATTTTGTACTTCAAATTGTTTCATATCGTTTGCTGCACCTCCAAAATCCGTGTGCATACAGATTTCTTCAGGA
Source organism: Periplaneta americana (assembly GCF_040183065.1). Lineage (NCBI taxonomy): Eukaryota > Metazoa > Arthropoda > Insecta > Blattodea > Blattidae > Periplaneta > Periplaneta americana. Next base: position 174,486,846 of record NC_091127.1, read on the forward strand.
GAAAGAAATAGGCATCACTTTTAATTCCCTAGATTTTGAAAGCTACTTTCGGTATAATTTCCATAATTACATAAGAAACGATGAAATTGTACCTAAAGTAGCTTTGAAAATCAAGCAAATTAAAAGTGATAATGTTTTATTCTTTCTCTTGAAGTAATCTGTTTAAATGCACATAGTGGATTTTGGAGGTGCAGTGATGATATGTATGAGAGTAGAATGTTCAGGAAATTGGCAACTTTCTAATGTGGGAAAGTAATTTAAATCTGTACCGTAATAGGCATTGTAGATTAAATTGTGTCCAGTACAAAAATGATTCTGGAAGTAGTTAAGTGATTGATTGATTATTTTAAATGAGAACATACGTCTCTTGAAGTGTTTGAAACCTGGTATATCTTAGTTACCTCCTGATTATTTACAAGTATGGTCTCTCTTGAGTACCTACATAAGTTATTCACAATAGACCTGTCTACATATTATGAATCTCATCAGACAGTGTACATTTTATATTTATTTCACTTCAAATTACTAATTTTTGGAAAGAATGAGTGCCATACATAATCAGTGTCTGTAGTATCTAAGCCAGATTGTTGGATGGTTTTTGATTTCGGGATTCCAGTGCTTATCGTCTCTCAAATTATCATTTACATTCTTTCTAGACTTCAACAAACAAAATTTGATAACTCAATCCCAAGGGAAAAAATGGAACTCTCTGCATCAAAATCCACAGTTAATTCCCGATTTACCACGAAAATCGTCTGTAGCTGCATTTAGATTGGCAACAGGCCATGATTGTTTGGCCAAACACCTGCATAGAATTGGAATATATCAATCCCCTAACTGCCCATTGTGCAACTCAAACCAAGAAATGGATTCGGAACACCTCAAAATCTGTGCTTCAGTGGCTGACCATGATAATATCTTTGAAAAATATTGGAGTGCAAGAGGTCAAATGACTTTATTGTCAAATCCCTGGTCTCTCTTGAGTACAGAAGTTATTCACAATAGACCTCTCTACATATTATGAATCTCATCAGACAGTGTACATTTTATATTTATTTCACTTCACATTACTAATTTTTGGAAAGAATGAGTGCCATAAATAAATCAGTGTCTGTAGTATCTAAGCCAGATTGTTGGATAGTTTTTGATTTCGGGATTCCAGTGCTTATCGTGTCTCAAATTATCATTTACATTCTTTCTAGACTTCAACAAACAAAATTTGATAACTCAATCCCAAGGGAAAAAATGGAACTCTCTGCATCAAAATCCACAGTTAATTCTGTAGCTGCATTTAGATTGGCAACAGGCCATGATTGTTTGGCCAAACACCTGCATAGAATTGGAATATAATCAGTCCCCTAACTGCCCATTGTGCAACTCAAACCAAGAAATGGATTCGGAACACCTCAAAATCTGTGCTTCAGTGGCTGACCATGATAATATCTTTGAAAAATATTGGAGTGCAAGAGGTCAAATGACTTTATTGTCAAATGCCTGGCATTAGAAAACAACAACAACAAACAACAACAATATTCTTTCTAAATTTTTGGAATTTTATAGCGTTTATAAAAAACTATGAGTGCAATTTTCTGTATTATTATTGAAGGTTTTTTTTTTTTTTTTTTTTTTTTTTTAAATTTAACCTTTAAACGGTAACATATCTGTATGTTCATATCAAATAACATGATTTTGTCAGTTTTAGTTCCGTTGCTATACATACGAGATATTTAATGTAGTGATTCACTTTTTTATCAATTTAATTTTAATTCTTATTAATTTCTTAGCAAATTATCACTATCATTTTGAAGAGCTAATTAGTTGTTCTCAAACACACTATGAGTAATGCTGGTATTATTATAGTGAACATTTTTATGTTCTTTTAAATTTTTTTATCCGTTGCGTTTGACATGGTAAAATACATATTACACCTTGAGGAAAAGAGTGTTTTAATAACTTATTGATCAACTCTGTGGATTGAAACACAAATCTTCCAGAAATGTTTCTTTATTGATTTTATAAATATGCTGTGTACCTGAAGATCTCTTTTATTTAATGAGTCGCTGAAACAAAATAAGTTATGTTACCAAACAGATACCTTGTCACATAAACAAAAGCGTATATTTTATTTGTTACATTCTCGTTCCCAAGAAATTATACATATTTCAACAGGAAAAATTATTTCGATACTAATTTCATGAAGTGTGCCCTGATTCCTGAAAGGATGTTCCAACATCATTTCATGTACTTGAATTTTAATTACTAGCAATATAAATTTCAACAAACATTATAAAATATTTCATTGTGTTATAATGTTTTGTTACAAATAGCTCATTAGTGGATGAACACTGTTGTATTTATATACAGTGAAAACTCCTTTAAGCTGACTATTGGTATTTAAGTTTTTTTTTTTAAACGGTCTTGATATTTTTTTCTTTAAGAAGAGACAGAGCTTACGTTACCCACACTAGCATAGTACATTATTATTCATTATATTCCATATGATACGGCCTATAAACTAGTACACTATACATGTAGCATTTGCATCGTGAGAATAAAACTGACATCGGAATATGGATGTGCAGAATTTTGCACAATTTATTATTCTGCAGGCTGGATTACAATGCGCAGTTTTTGGGAAGAGCGAGAAAGTAAATTGGGTCATGGAGAATTGAAAATTTACATTTTTTCTTCAGTGTCCAAGATGAGTCTTACAATAGTGCCTCGATCATTATTGTCATTTCACTGTTTTCTTCATAAATGTCCAACTTTCATATGGCACTATCAAAAGTTCTGTAGATTTATTTAAAAATTACATGTATTTATATTTCATTTGTCATTTTATTTGTAACAAATCGTCTTTGTTATTTACAGATAAATCATAGTGGAATTTTGTTAACACTTGAATTAAGATTATTTTAAGAGGATATGGGTAGGAAATGGTTCGGGAAAGATGTGTTGATACAGAAAACTATAGTCCCGTCGCTCTAATTTCCGGCAGCCAATCGCGTTGCAGGTCGGCTACATTTAAACGTGTGCGTCTTGTGATTCGCTGAGGAAGACATTATTCATTTCTTAAGGCTCCATAAATACTTAATATAATCGCCCGCCATTTTGGCTCTTTCGTTGGCGTTTGCAGAAAGCACATGAAAACGTTATTTGCCGCTCAATTATTTGCTAAATTACAGTGTGTTTGATTTATTATCATAGGAGCTACGACATGATAATGTTTAACAGTGTGACAAATAGATTCCTCGTATGGTAGCTCGGAAACGAAAGAACAAAAATGGCGAACGATACTACCTACCTAGACTTTATAGAGCCTTCACTTCCTAAGACGTAAGCAAAGAGGAGGAGTCACACTGGGAATAACAGCATTGCGACTATAGGATTCTGGGATGTTCAGGAATATAATTTTATTTTGGAAGATGAAAATTGAGGAATTGTCGTATGAAGAAGTTTCACTGTATATCCCTTATTTCATATTCAAGTATTGTATATAGGATCTGTCGTCTGTAAATGCAAAAAAAATTAGGAATGTAATGCACAAGTAAAAATGAGACTAAGATGTCCTCTTTCTGAGAACACTTCATTGCAGAGTGCAAAGAAGCAGTACAGGCAATAGAAACCTAATTTAATTTCCACACAACAGGTTGTTTATAGTAAAGGTTTAAATTTATTTTTCTACCTTAATAGTCTTGTGACGTTACGTAGCCACTCAGTAGTTTCGTAGCCACATTCAGTTTGTATGCTTTTTATCCTGTCTACAGTATTGACATACATTGATTTTAGGCAGATAAAAATAAAAGTCAGGTGGTCTGCTGGCTAAACAACTGATTCTCCACAGCTTATCTTCTGTTTGTTTTTTAGTTTGGGGCAGAATTGATGGCTGAAAGGCTTCGAAACGTATCATGTCAGCTTGTGTAATGAGAGCAACAGTTTGTATTGTTTTTTCCTGTTTCTTTGCACTATAACTCCGAAGAAGCATTCTAAGAAAATAGTAGAATATAACATTTCAGTTTCATTTTTGTCCTCTACATCACATCCCTAAAATATTTACATTAGTATGACATCATTTAGTATATGTGGCCTATTCCATATGAAATCGATCAGTAAAAAACCTCGCATTTTTTTATACTCTAATTTTTTCCCTATTTATACAAGGTGCTGAGGAGAGTGCATTTGCAAAAATATACTATCGAAAGTCAAACGGTTTTCGTATTATTGAGCGACAAATTTAGCATATTTTAGAAAAACAAGCCTCTTTCAGTGCGCAGAACTCTGAAACCGTTTACTGCAGAACATTGAACGGGAGCTCATTTTGAAGCTGACATTTGGTAGGTTATGTTAAGAAGTAATCGTTATTTTTAATGTATACAGAGAGACAGATAATCTGATTTTACTTGCTTTTAGGCTTTTTGGCCATTTGTAAAAATGTAAAAAAATATTGAGAAAAAACCTTGCATTATTAAGAGGGATTTGGCATTGTTTGCTTAGTGGTATGGCAATAAGTTTCGAGGGTATTAAGTAAATTATTTTCACACGCCTAGACTTGAATGGCGCAGTACCGCACACACTGGCCGAGAGCTGAAGATAAGCGAGCGTTGGGCGTCATTGTACTCCTGTGTTTATGAAAACTTGTGATAAAGCTAGCACAGTCATGACTGCTAGACGACACATCACGTGTTTATGTTTCCTGGCCTTGCTTACCTCGGCTAGCTCCCACCTCACAGTCAGCTGGTTAGTTCACACGTGTACTATTTATTTTCTTTATTTGATATTTTCAATACTTTCTTATCAACATACCATCAGTAAAAAATATGTGTTTATTTGTACTTTCAATGCGGAATCTAACTATATATTTTAAAAATATTTTTTCCTTGGCAAAGGCGTCTTAATGAAGAAAAATCTAAATTCTCCATTTCCATAAAAAGTAAGAAAATCTGTTTATATGTCAATATAAACTTTAATTTCTCAGCATCAAAATAAACCATGATTTTGATCATTGGGTGAAAGGGTTTCGGAGCCACAACAGTTTAAAGTTGCAAATTTTATGAAAATACGATAAATTTAAATATTTTAAATTTAAACACTATGAAGTTCTGATGCCTCAAACCTTGCACAAAGCATTGTATCACAGTTCTCTACGTACAAAAAAAGTTTTATTGTATTTAGAAATGTAAGGTCAATTTTCTCTATATTTCAGTCGATTTGAGATGGAATAGCTCATGTATAGGATTAAATGCGATTAGTTACATAGTGAAATTTCAGTACAACAAACAAAAACATTATGTCCTCAAATCCATTTGGTAGAGGATATAGGTCTTAATTTTATTCTGTGAAATATGTAATCTATTGCACAACCTACTTGCTAATTACTACACCTTTTGAGGAAGGATTGCAAACATAGACAGTGGCAGTAAGGCATTGCAGTGAAATAAAATGAAATTGGCATTTAACTTATTTACTTCTATAACTCTACTTTTAAACAGATTCTGTACATGAACAATTTTGAAACCTTGTTATGCGTTAATGTTGAATTCTCACGTGCAAGTTAGAGTTCCCACTATTGCAAAGGCACAGTTACATAACACTACTAACGATGACTGTTAAAAGTCATCATCATTTTTACGACATATTTTTCGTGAACATTTCAGTGATGTGATTAAATACGTAAAGTGATCTAGTACAGTAGTGGCAAAAAAAACCTGATCGACCCTTGCAGCTGATTTCAGAGCCTTGTTCACTCAGAGCACGATAAACTGATAACTAAGACTTTCGTGGTTCGAATCCTGCCTGGGAAGGAACCTATTTTTTTGTTCCTTATTCAAATTTATTCCCAATACTTTTCGATTGCAGCGATATTTTACTACTTAATTAACTTCTTATTCCCAGAACATGAATTTTACCAGCAATCGGAAAAGTATTGGGGATAAAAAAAAAAAACTTTTGGTGTTCCAAATAAGTACTTTAGTACGATTCTTGGCATCTCTCAGTGCGGTCCCTACCCAGAGATCCGATTGAGGGACTATTTTACTTCTGGAGAATTTTACACTGAGGGACTCCATGAATATAAACAGTGAAAAATATAGTGGGACCGCATTGGTGGTAATGCAGCTTATGTGGGTACCTCTTTGTTACTTGTTAGCTTAAACAACAAGTTTAAGCCCCCTCACCACGACAAGGCGAGTACCCACGAGAGGGTACATCATCATCATCATCATCATCATCATCATCCTTCACGAATTAGGCCTCTGTAGACCTGCTTCGGCCCCATCTAGCAGTCTTCTTAAAGGTCTTCCTGGTCGATGATGTCCTCTAGGTTTATACTGCATCATAATTTTTGGGATTCTTGAATTTTCCATTCTTACATGATCTAGCCAATTGAATTTGTATCTGCTGATTTTTTTCTTCTACTGACTCTACTTCTAATTGTTCTAAAATTTCTTCATTCCTTTTTCGGTCTAAAAGAGTATACCCTGCTGTCCTGAAAAATTTCATTTCCGTTGTTTTGATTCTGTTCATGTCTTTTTTCTTTAATGTCCAAATCTCGCTTCCGTATAAAAGGGAGGGTAATGGTAGTGTATTATATATTTTTATTCTTGTAGATTTTTGTACTAATTTAGCTTTTAATGTATTGTTTATTATTCCTAGAATTTGTGTAAATTTGGTAATTTTCTTGTTCACATCTTTATCTTAGGGAAAATTACATTACTTTCAAGCCTCAAACAAGCAGTATAAGAGGGTACATAAACATTTATAAACATTTTTCCACCTCTGGCTACTAGCAACAGGCATCTATAATGAACACCGATCAAAATACCCCACATTTCTGGTGAAAAACAACAACTGAATAGACTACAGTGGACTATAGTGGACTTTATGTTGTCAGCAAACATCTGGCTACATTAAGAAGATTGATTGAAAAAAAAAGTTTCCTTCCCAGGCAGGATTCGAACCACGAAAGGTTTAGTTACCAGTCTATCGTGCTCTGGAGTGAACAAGGCTCTGAAATTGTTTTTTTTTGCCACTACTGTATATGGTTTTTTAATTTTATTTTCACAAATTGGCACATCTGCTTTTTTTTCCGAATTCAGGCATTCTTTTCTTAAAAAAAATACTCGGAAAAATATCATAAGAATATGATTAATATCTGAGTGGAATATAGCATAGCTTTACATTAAAGTGAGAGTATAAAATAATGTATCCATTGATATACAGTACATCATTTTTTAGGACATACAATACATTTATGCTCGACCATGCAGAAATGTAGTAATTATACACCTGGTAGCAGCCCTTTAATGGACCTCATTAAAGTACACCTATTCATTAAAGTTCAGGTGTTCCACCAATCAGAAAATACCATTGTAGCAATATGAAAGCGCAAGTATCGATTATTCTCGGATATGCAATCGAAAGGCAACAATAAATCAATAAATCACCTATATTTGAAATAAAGTCAGTTCTGTTACCATAATAATTAGCGTTAATTGTAAATAATATTCAAATAAATTCAATTTGTCATCTCCTTTTTCAATGTCTAATTCAATTTCAAGGTTATATCAAGATTAATGTTTAATTTACTCTCTAGATTATATCAAGGTCAATGACATTATTTTGTTCCTCGGAAAAAATCAATACTTTCGCGTCTGCGCACTTCTCACAATTTACGAGGTATTGCACAAGGTTAGTTCCGCTCCCCAGTCAGATAAGAATAACATGAATACTTATGAATAATTTTAAGTTAGAAATATGGTCGAGCATAAAAAGTCGTATGAAACTTGCCTATAATGGTAATTAAGACACTCGTATGAAAATTATGAAACTCATTTGCGCTCATTTCATAAACATACTCGCGTCTTAATTATTACCATTATAGGCTCGTTGCATAATGTACTATTATGTTATTTGAATGTCAAGTTCAAGAGTTTATACATTTAGAGTATCTGAGATAATTCACACTTCATTAGGCGAAGGCAAAGGCTCAATAAATAAAAATATTTCTATAGTTTTTAAATTTCACATATATATTACACAAGGTAAAATTATGCATTTTAAATTTATATTATATTTATGTGTTTCATTAGTTTGTTGTAATGACATTTCACATGATTAGATATCTGAAAATTAAGAATGATTGAAGATCTTTAGCACAATAGTTACCATTGTTTTTATCTTCAGACAAAGCGTACCATCCAAACCGGTTTTGTGAGAGGAAGACAGGGAACAAGTGCAGTAGAACCATAAAACAAGCATGGAGCACTGGATTAATGGTAATTTTGCGAAGTCTTCATCTGATAATGCTACAGAATAGACTAATGTGAGCTGCACACATGTACAATTGTAATTATAAACATGTTTAATGATTTTATTGTAATTAATACCAAAAGTAGTTATATGCAGGTAAAATGTTATTTTTTTAATTATGACTGGGTTCTTGTTGTAGTGTATTAGTTACATGGTAATATTAAAATAAGTCCTTATTAAGTCTGTAAGTCTATTTCATGTCTTGTTAACTTCGGTCACAATGAACATTTGTAACAATAGAGAAAGTATACTTTGTATGTAAGGAACATTACGTAGAGAAGACCTGCAACTGCTCATAATATTAGTGTTAGAACTGTACTGAAAATTATTAAATCCATCAAGATAACAGATAAAAATGTGCATTGCTAACATTTTTCATACAAGCATATGTTATTAAATATATATCATTTAATGTTAGAACCTTTTCAATTCAATAAATGATGTTACATAATTGTATGGGCTTTGTGAATGTTTTGTATTTGGCGTATATCAATATGAAGATCATTAGTACACAATTAGTTCATTATAACCTATAAATTACAATAAAATATATCATTGGAGTTAATGTATTTCAATGAAATGTTTAATCCTCTGTTGCCTTACACATCCCTTTGCTTAATTTTGTCCTTTGTAAAATAATTACAAATTGAATACTTGTTGCATTAATAATATCATTCTAAACACAAACATTTAAGCATAAGATACCGTTTTCATTTTATTGTCTAAACAGTACTCCTGAACGTGCTTAATGTCTTAAGGGAGGGAAAAAGTACAGTAAAACCCTGATAAGACGCTGTTCAAGGGACCTGGTGTAAACCGCGTATTAGGCGGGTGTACTAATTTTGACATATACAGTATCTATTAGCATTTTTCTTTATTGAAATACATGATTCATGAAAGGTAATATAATATTACTCCATTATGTAATTACTGTACTGTGCGTCAAAGACATTTACAATATGTACTGTACTTAATTCTTAAAAAAAAAAAGAAGTCATTTATAGTTGTTTGCCATGTGCGTGTTGTCGAAGTCCTCATGTTTACCACACTTCAGTTTCCTGCGATTACATCCTCCCGACGTCGCAGCTGTAGTGATTGAGTCGCGATTTTTTATTATCTTTCTTAATATGAATGATGGGATTCCTAATGAATCAGAGAGTTATTTTTGATTAAAAGTACTGTTCTCATCGTACTTTCGTAAGATTTCTCATTTTTTCGACATAGAAAGTGCTTTTCGTTTAACACTCATTGTAATCACATTCACAGACACTTCAATACACTAAAGGACAACAAACTGCCCAGCAAAAATTTCCAGAATTTTATTACGACCGAGTGAGAAATGCTGTTTGAGAGAGAGGTTAGCAAGAGGGTGAGGTATTGTAACTGTATGTAGGCTTTAACTACGCAGATAAGGAGTCGAATAAGAGAGCATAACAAGAGGGTGGGGTATACTTAGGTATGAAGTATGAAGGTTTAAATGCGCAGGTAAAGGGTCGAATACCAATACTTTTCAGGGTAATGGCACCAGTGAGTTCAATGGCCAAGATGTTTCATTGCTGTTACAGTACTTTGCCGAAAATTACATCGAAAATATTCCACAAAAATAGCGTATTATGCAGGACTTGAGTGCACCAAACAGGGTATTACATAAAGGGGTTGTATATGAAATATGCAGGGACTGGACAAAAAAAGCGTATTACACGGGATAGCGTAATAAGCGAGTGCGTCTTATTAAGGTTTTACTGTAATACGTTTCTTGTATCATCTAACAAGGAGAAATTGTCACATTGATGTCATAGACTTGTTTGGGATTTTTTAAGAAAAGAAATAAGAGAATATATGTTCTTGATTTGCTCATAAAAAATTTAATACGTTAGATTTTAGTGTAAATTTTATGTTCATTACAGTCTGCCTTGCTATATAGCTGCAGCAAGATGCTGACATTGGTTTTGTTTTTACACCTGTGATACATCACGGCAGATTTTATTGTTTTGATACATGAACCATCACAGTATTTAACAGTTATTTGAGAGCAATTGAATGATTCAGAATACAAGTCAGGCTTTGTATAGTACATTGTGCGTGTTTAGTGTTAAACAATAGTACATTATGCAACGAGCCTATAATAAAGGTAATTAAAAAGCGAGTATGGATATTTATGAAACAAGCGCAAGTGAGTTTCATAATTTTCATACGAGCTTCTTAATTACCATTATAGGCGAGTTTCATACGACTTTTTATGCTCGACCATATTTCTAACTTGATATTATTAATTTTCTTTGTATCTGACCTTGACCAATGTCCCGTATGTTGTGAGATGTTGGCAGACGCGAAAGTATTGATTTTTTCCGAGGAACAGATGTTCACATTGACCTTGCTAGGCCATAAGAACCTACAGAGATAACATTGAAATTAAATTAGACATTGAAAAACGAGATGACAAATTGAATTTATTTGAATATTATTTACAATTAACGCTAATTATTATAGTAACAGAACATAACCTTCTGCGACAGTATTGGATTTCCAGCCTCCGTGACTTTTCGCTAATTCTCTTTCGATTGCATATCCGAGAATAATCGATACTTGCAGTTTTATAACGGTAGAAAGCTGACCTGTCATTGGCTGAACAGTTGTAACCTGAGTCGTCATTGGCTGAAAGACCTGACCTTTAATGAGTAGGTGTACTTTAATGACATGCATTAAAGGTCTGCTACCAGGTGTATAATTACTACATTTCGGCATGGTCGAGCATAAAATTTATTTATTAAAAGCATGGAATGTTACAAGTGTGATACTAGCACGTTTCGTAATTATTTCTACAAGCTGGAAATATATCTGTAGGGCTGCTGTTATTAATTTGAAGTATACAGGAAGAAATATTTATGCTTTTGTAACTTGGAATTAATGTTACGATTATAGCAATGTTTGCATTGTAATAATATAACATTGTTTACAGTTAGTAGAAATATATAATTAGGGACCGGATTTTTATGTAATTACATATTATATTCCTTTCAATCCAACTGTATATAAATAACAAATCTTTGCGAATCTTGTAATTAACATTAATATATTAAAATTTGATATTACATATTTACCTCACATTACATTTATGGTTTGGTATTACATAAATCTATATATTTAGGAGTTTTATTCATTTTTACTTCTCTAAAAGGAGGGAAAAAACTTCTGCTGGGGAAGTTTACAATTTGAAATACACAGATTTAAAAAGACTTTTTACCTACCCAAGAAAGGATATAATAATTGTTCTGCACACATCTTAACAAGCCGTTCCCATGTAGTTTGAAACCTTACCTACTCTCTTCCTAATAATTCTTCCAGGGAAAACCCATTTCAAGTCTGACATGAGCCTCGATAAAGTAGCCGACTTTTGAAAAGAAGCTGGAGTAAAGGAACAAACTGGAAAGATGTTGAAACATTAAAATAAATAGCTTTTCAGGTTATTGCTTGACCACTTTACTTTAAATTTAGTAGACCTATACGGAAATGGGATTTTCCGAGCAAATAGAAAGTATGGTTCTCGGCTGGAATAATCCTACCCTTCTGAATGAGACAGGAATGTCACTTTTCAAACAACAGTTTGTAAATGCCTATAGTTTGAGATCTTAGTAGGTACTTGTTTCTTACAGGGAACAGCTAAAATGCATGTGTCCCACATCTCTTATTTTCTCCTAATCCAGTAAAGCAAAACAGTGCTTGCAGTACTGTTGTGTCATTCATTTCACTCAGTTCTCTAGTTTTAGTACTTACAGTATCCATAACATGCAAGTGAATTTATCTACTGCTCTTAACTAACTAAAATGGCCTCTGTATCTTCAATCCTAATGACAAAAATAAAATCATGGATTGCAATGGACAAAGCTTTCACTACAGATGGAAAAATAGTAATGTGTCAAGTGTGCGGTAAAAAAGTCGGGTGCTCTATGAAATCACAACTGGATCTCATACCTGCCAGATATTGATATTAAATATTTTTATGATTTTACATATTTTGGTACATATTCAGCTTATTTTTCTTACATAAATATGTACATATTTCACACCTTGATATTACATAAAAATCCGGTCCCTATATGTAATATACAGTTGCAATGCTTTTCTCCACTCTGTGATGGACCATGCACTTGCCATTCACCTTGTCATTGCCCCAGTCCTTATTATTGTGCACTGCCACAATCTCAATATTTCACTGGGTTAAAACTTTGGTATTTGTAACATAACATTCAATGGTGATCCTCCTCACAGTTGCTACTGAAAGCAGTATCCATTTTCTTTAACACATATTTGACATCTCAAGAAATTGTCATTTACATTCAAAAGTTCCTCTGCACTAATGGACTTATATAGCCTATGGGCTATTCCATATGAAATCGATCAGTAAAAAACCTCGCATTTTTTTATACTCTAATTTTTTCCCTACTTATACAAGGTGCTGAGGGGAGTGCATTTTCAAAAATATACTATCGAAAGTCAAACGGTTTTCGTATTATTGAGCGACAAATTTAGCATATTTTATAAAAACAAGCCTCTTTCAGCGCTTAGAACTCTGGAACCATTTACTGGAGAACATTGAACGAGAGCTTATTTTGAAGCTGACATTTGGTAGGTTATGATAAGAAGTAATCCTTATTTTTATTGTACACAGAGAGACAGATAATCTGATTTTACTTGCTTTTAGGCTTTTTGCTAATTTGTAAAAATGTAAAAAAAATATTGAGAAAAAACCTTGCATGATTAAGAGGGATTCGACATTGTTTGCTTAGTGGTATGGCAATAAGTTTCGAGGGACTTGAATGGTGTAGTACCACATGCACTGGCCGAGAGCTGAAGATAAGCGATCGTTGGGCGTCATTTTACTCCTGTGTTTATGAAAACCTGTGATAAAGCTAGCACAACCATGCGCTGCTAGACAAAACATCACGTGTTTGTCTCCTGGCCTTGCTTATCTCGGCTAGTTCCCATCTCACAGTCAGCTGGTTAGTTCATGCGCGTACTATTTATTTTCTTTATTTGATATTTTCAATACTTTCTTATCAACATACCATCAGTAAAAAATATGTGTTTATTTGTACTTTCAATGCAGAATCTAACTATATATTTTAAAAATATTTTTTCCTAGCCAAAGGCGTCTTAATGAGGAAAAATCTAAATTCTCCATTTCCATAAAAAGTAAGAAAATCTGTTTATATGTCAATATAAACTTTAATTTCTCAGCTTCAAAATAAACCATGATTTTGATCATTGGGTGAAAGGGTTTCGGAGCCACAACAGTTTAAAGTTACAAATTTTATGAAAATACGATAAATTTAAATATTTTAAATTTAAACACTATGAAGTTCTGATGCCTCAAACTTTGCACAAAGCATTGTATCACAGTTCTCTACGTACAAAAAAAAGTTTTAATGTATTTAGAAATTGTAAGGTCAATTTTCTCTATATTTCGGCAGATTTGAGATGGAATAGCTCATACCTTTGTACAGGGTCCGTCAGAATGATCTCCCCGATTAGGCACATTAATAACAAGAGCAACATAGATCCTATTTAAAATTTTATTTTACCATCTTATAGAAGAATCTTTGCCAATTTGACATCACTTTGTTTTAAAGTTAGTGTCCAAATGCTTGCCCTGACGAGCTATATATCCTCAAATAGTGACTGTGCTTCATTTTTCCTAAAAACAGTATGGCACTATTAAGTTATTCAAAATTGTGCAACAGCACACCAAACAGTAACACACTCACTGTGGAGAGGTTGCTGATGCATTTCTCGAGGGTTTTCTGGGGACCAATATGGAATGTTTTGTTTGTTGATGCAGCCCATCAAATGAAAATGAGCTTAATCATTACTGAGCATAACAGCATCGCCTGGAACATTTTCTGATATGGTCTTGCAAGCAATCTTGGTGGTTGAGCTAGTCACGTTGTCAAAGTTCCTGAACCATCACAGCTTTGTAGGGTTGGAATTTGAGGTCTATAATCTTTTCGCTGTAAGAAAAATCCTAATGTAAACAATAGCACATGACTGAAGTGAGGCTTCATTGGCTGCTGTTTGGCGCCATAGATTCTCAGTACGTGTTCCCGCCTACTGTTGTACATTCTGTTTCATGTTAAACATTTCCCATTACTCGTCAAGTAGGCCTAACCTCACTACTATGCATTCGTTTGCTTAGGAAACATTTACTTTATAATTACTGCAATTAAATTATTTTTAAGTCTTATGTCTTCACAATGGACAGTTGAGGATACAGAAGCCATACTTCATTACCACATGCTTACGTGAACAACTACGAGCTCAAGTGACGCCAGCTTGTTACAAGAACAGACTACCTCGGTATTACTGTTGGTATTCATCCGCGTTCATAGTACATAACAAAATATAAATGTAGCTTTTCTTTTATGTAGCGTTTTACATATGAGTGAAGTTAAATGTTTCATCATATTGAACAACTAGAATTCAATTTTTTATTTTCAAATAATACAAGATTATGGTTTCCAAATACGAACCAAATTTTCCTGCGTCATGTGAGTGTTTTGACTGGGAGCCAATCACAGGTATAATAGCAACGTGCTTATGTTTACATTAGGATTTTTCTTACAGCAAAAACAGTATAGGTGTAATAGGTTAGGATTGAATGGGGCCGTCTATTGCTTATCTTGCAATGCAGTATAAATATGTTACATTTTATTGATGAATGTTTTCGGCATATTTATGCCATCTTCATTTAGGTCAAAATTACATAAATTCTTACTTAACAAATTAATTGCTGATTAATATTTATTACATATTATAATGAAACTAACATCTGTCCATTCCTATTATCATTAATTTCTCTAAATAGATTTACAAAACCTCTAATGGCAATTACATTAATATTCTCATTATAGAAATATATTTTAGATTTATATATATATATATTTTTTTTTTTCTCCCTGTAACATAGTTCTAGTAAGGTTATATTAAATTAATTTTCATCATTTTACTAGCTATCTCAAACCTCAAATTAATTATAATTGATTGAATTAAATTAGCTCATAAATTAAGTTACTACTTTACCTTATAGGTTTATCTAAATTTAAATAAATATGTAGTTTACTAGTCGTTAACTTAACTGAAGAATATTGCTGGAGAACCTTTTAAGTGTAGTGTATATATTCGTAATTTAAATATGTATTGTATTGATTAAGGCTGGTTGAGTGGAAGAGAAGGCCTTATGGCCTTAACTCTGCCAGCGAAAATAAAACATTATTATTATTATTATTATTATTATTATTATTATTATTATTATTATTATTATTATTATCATCATCATCATCATCATCATCGTCTTCAGATCTTAAAAGTTGTCTTTATACATGCTTAATAAATGCCACATTGGTTAATTTATTTATTAAGCATGTATAAAGACAACTTTTAAGATCTGAAGATGGCATAAATATGCCGAAAACATTCATCAATAAAATGTAATATATTTATACTACATTGTAAGATAAGCAATAGACGGCCCCATTCAATCCTAACCTATTATAATTTGCTTATCGGTCAAACTACCAACAAAATGAAAGTATAGGTATAAGATTCGTCTCACACTCTGATCAGATATTCCCAATACCAGAGCATGTTTAATGGCTGAACATCATGAAGATGTACCAGCATGCCTCACTGCTGTGATATTCTCAGGAGCCTGAATGTTCCAACATCTACCAGATGACTTCTGTTTGAAAGTTGAACCTTTTGTCTGACATTTCACACTCATATCTGTAGGGTTTTCTTATCAGGAATGCTTCCATGTCGACCTACTCTAAAATGGGTACAATCACAGTCACTGTTTTTTAAAATGCTCAACAACAAAATGCACGCTCTTCACATGTCCATACCATGATGGTAACTGAAATGGCATGGCTTGTGCTACTCAAAGATATATGCCACTCAAACACAACTATCAAGAAACCTGTATGGCAGCCAATTCAAATCCGAGAAATCATTCTGCTGGACCTTGTATATTTTCTTTAAGTTTCTTTGGCATATGAGAATTCATTACATACAATTTATTGATATAAATATATAAATCCCACTGGAGTAACGGTCAGCGCATCTGGCTGTGAAACCAGGTGGCCCGGGTTCGAATCCCGGTCGGGGCAAGTTACCTGGTTGAGGTTTTTTCCGGGGTTTTCCCTCAACCCAAGACGAGCAAATGCTGGGTAACTTTCGGTGCTGGACCCCGGACTCATTTCACCGGCATTATCACCTTCATATCATTCAGACGCTAAATAACCTAGATGTTGATACAGCGTCGTAAAATAACCCAATAAAAAAAATATATATAAATCCCACAAGGGTAGCTGCCCTTCAGTAAGGGTTGCCAAAAGACACAGCATACTAAACAAATAAAATAAAAATAAACATTTGCGTTATCACTATTTACGATTTTTATTTTCAAATGGAAGCTACCCTTGGGAAAGTACTTTTATTCAATAATTATTAGTAATCAAATAGAATATAAGGAAATTTAGGTGTACAGGTGATTACATAAAATCTGAACAGAATATTTCATTACGTCTATAGCAATCATTTTCAAAATATTCAAAGGAATTCCAAAAGACTTAAAACATTCAACTGAGAATTTTGGAATTGTTCCCCTTGCTCTGAACAATAGCCAAATACTTGTATATGATAATAATCTCTAAAGTATTGAATTGTAGGGTCATAGATGGTCTTCTTTTCTTCATGTACTGCTACAGGTTGTTCAACTGCAGTTTCAAAGTGCACGGTGGGATCAATGATAATTGCTCTGTCATTTCTTCTATCAATGGCAATCATGTCAACTCGCTGAGAACTTCCATCTTTTGCAAGGCAGTGGACTTTTTGGTGAACCTCGTAGAAAGAAGGAAGACTTGATATTTCTCAGAGATATAAAAATTGAAGTCTGGGGAAGGAGGAGGCCACAGTTCTTGCTGATATTTCTGCACCAAAATATCCAGTGCAATTCGGTTATGGATTTATTAGCAGTATGAACTATTGTGTTATATCCTGCTGAAAGTACGCCATATAATGTTCCACATATCATTGTCGTGCCTGGAAAGACCATATGTTAGTCAGAAATGAGTTGTGTGATGCAAAAACATCAGAAAGCTGTTGGGAATCATCTCTTATAGTCCGTTATGTGAATAGTCAATGCCACTTTGGAAGTTTGTAATGTTTTTTGCTTCTGAAAAATTTTTGTTTTTGTACATAGGCATAATGACAATATGTTAATTTATGGATTTCAAAATGTATTTTTTTGTACCTCGCACAGTTGATTGTTTCTTCATGAAAGAACAGCCCAATAATTCTATGAGCTCTATTAGAACACCACACTCCTATTTTTGCATTATTCAACGGAATCTTATTCATGGTTGTTGATTTCTCTGCTGTTTAGTATCTGTTATGTGATGCTTCTTTGTCATTGAAATTAAAAGAAAGTTGATTTACTTTTTTTTTTTGACATTAAATCTACAATCCTAATCTTGGGACTGTAATTCCTGAACTTCTGGAATTCTGTAGGTCTCTAATTTCAGCAGTTTTGTTCCTCGTCTTGCCCATGCTTTAGAAATTCCTTTCTCTTGTGTTTCAAGACTCAGAGACTTTTGAAGACTACATTCCAAGAAAGCTTATGTTTCATCAAGTTTTTGTCAGCACACAGTGCTTTTGTCTGATTTTTTGGTAATTCAAAGAATCTATTTTTTAAGATCTGTCAGCTAAACTTAATATTGCATTTCTACACGGAATTGGCCTTTCAGCAAAATTTATTTCAAAACTTTTATCTTGTTTTACTACTTGACTTTTAATTCTTTATATACATATTGTACATACACATTCTTTCAATAAATACACTCAGGGACAAAAAAAAAACCGGACACTTCTATATTTGCTTGTATTTTGTTGCCAATTATTTCAAAATGAAACAAAACCCATTTAAACAAAATAATGTTTCATTTAGCACCTTATACGACAACATTTGAAAAAAAAAAAAAAATCTTTGATGAGAAAATTTACAAAAAATTACAAAGGACGTATAACTATGGCATCGTTTGGTCTAACTGTTTTTTCATTTTATGGTGCCGTAAACA
This sequence comes from Periplaneta americana, assembly GCF_040183065.1. Lineage (NCBI taxonomy): Eukaryota > Metazoa > Arthropoda > Insecta > Blattodea > Blattidae > Periplaneta > Periplaneta americana. The sequence goes on from NC_091127.1 coordinate 174,505,283, forward strand.
TTAAAAACTCTTTTTAGTAACGGGTATTACCCCCTCTGGCTTGAATAACTGCATCCATACGTCTTGGCATGCTCTCAATTTGGTTAGCAATGTCTTCTTGAGGAATAAGTTCCCATTCTTCGCCAAGTGCTTGCCTCAACTCTTGTAACGATTCTAGTCTCGGTCGTCTATTCTTAACACGCCGTCCCAGCATGTCCCACATGTGTTCAATTGGGTTCATGTCTGGATTCCTTGCTGGCCATGGAAGAACATGGATTCCCACTTCTTGGAGATAATCTCCGACCGCATGGGCAATATGCGGCCGTGCATTATCATGCATTAAAACAAAATTATCGCCTACAAATTGGCCAAATGGTACAACATGATCAGCCAGACATTCATTTATATACCTATCAGCTGTTAGTCTTCCATTTTCAACAAAAACCAACTCTGTACGAGCATCCGTACACACTCCTGCCCAAACTATCACTCCACCACCTCCATACGGCACATTTTCGGAAATGCAACACTGTGAAAATCGTTCTCCCCTCCTTCTCCAAACTCTTTCACGTCCATCAGGTGACCACAGATTGAAACGGGACTCATCGGTGAACAGAACACAGCTCCACTGTCCATTTCTCCAATCCCTGTGATCATTTGCAAAATGCTGTCGTTCAACTCGATGCATCCTGAGAAGTCTGGGACCAGTTGCAGGTCTACTTGATATCAGTCCACTTGCTTTCAACCTTCTTCTAACTGTTTTGGCCGAAATTGGGCGTCCATGCATGTTAACAAATTGCTGGGCTACACTAGTAGCTGGCAGATTGCGCTCCCTAAGAACTCTCAACACCATATACCTGTCTTCATTTGGATTTATAGCTCTTGGATGACCCGAACCTGATCTTCTCGTATATTCTAGAGTCTCTCTATACCGTTTTATGGCATCATGGGTTGTGCTTCTAGCCATATTCATAACATTTGCAATGTAACATACACTGCGTCCATCATCGTAAAGGGCTACAGCTCGAGCCACATCTTCAGGTCGCATCTTGTTTTAAGACAAATGTTACAACCCCACTTAAAAACTCAGAAAATGTAAAAATAAAGAAGTAACGAATGATAATGATAATGAAGCACAAAATGGTTGAGACAAAATTGTTATAGCTGAGACTCCGAAAGCAAAATTGGAATATTTGGTTGTAATGGCTTGTTTATAAAACGAAAAACAATCAGCAAAGTATACACGTCTCCATAACAACAGATGGCTACGATAATATTGTATGGGAAGATAATGTTTTGCAAAATACCAGCAAATATTAAAGTATCCGGTTTTTTTTGTCCCTGAGTGTATTTGTTGATCACTGCTAATCAACAAATGAGACAAACTGCAGTCAACAATAGTTGAACTAGAAGTGAGGTATGTGTTGGAGTGCAAGAGCACTAATGACTTCATTGCAAACGTCTAGGCATTTGAACAACTACAACAACTCTCTTGTCTGTTTATCCAAACATATGTCCCCACCCACTGAGAGCTTGTGGCAGCACAGAGTGGCAGTGACTGTGACAACAACCCTGCAAGCCTATCGTAGGCTGGTGAAATGCACTGTAATTTAACTATCGGATTAGCAATAGAAGAGTCCTTATTTAATTAAATGATTAAAAATAGAAGATAAATCCCTATTTAATTTATAATTTGCAGACGATCAAGTAGTGATTGCCCAAGATCTTTTTGATTTAGAATTTATGGTCAAAAGATTACACAAATTTTATGAATCCTGGGGTCTTTCTATGAATTATAAGAAGACAATATTTGGACATTAATACTAAAAGTAGTGATAATATTGTTATAGATTATGAAATTGAAATTAAACAAGTTAACCAGGCAAAATCTAGGTACAATTATAACTAAAGCAGAAGGTATTGGTGAAGAGGAAATAAAAAACCGATTGAACAAAGTAAAAAAAAAAAAATATATATAACATGTTTAAATTCTATATTGTGGGATAAACATCTTTGGAAGGATACCAAAAAATATATTGGCAAAATGTTAGTTGAATCTGTATTAAACTACGGAAGTGAAATATGGGTAACGAATGCATATTATAGAAAAAGAATTTTGGCCGTAGAGATGGATTATTTGAGACGAAGTGCTAGAGTCTCCCACTTGGATCACATTAAAAATGAAGAAATTAAGCATAGAATGGATGCTGAAGGGACAGTGTTAAATAGAATAGAAAATAAGAGTTTGAAGTGGTTTGGACATCTGATGAGAATGGGTGAAGATAGATGGCCTAAACATATTTACCAGTGGAAACCTCCAGGAAGAAGAGGAAGAGGTAGACCAAAAAGAACTTGGGACAACAAAGTAATGGAGGTCATGCACAAGAGGGGGTTGAGGACTGAAGACGCACAAGACAGAAGGCTTTGGAGGATTGGCACAGGAAGACGGCAGTAGCTGTAGAATCCTGAATATATATATAGAAGTTTCAACATTAAAACCAGTATCATAAAAAGTTAAAAACTTGTCAAAGTATTATTCAGTAAATTGGCTTCTAGTAATTTTATTATTATGCATTGAACAAACAACTACTGAAACTATACTTATTATGACAATCCCGTAAAGCAATACTTGCCCTTGCTAGACAACCATTTCTACACTCTTCTACATATTGTAAGAGAAGGAGAGGAAGAGAGAGTGTTTTTTTACTGGGAATGTGCGTGCAGCAATGGGTTATGTACATCAGTGGAACAGTTAATTTGGCCAATCCAAGTGATATTAATGAAATTCCGAGATATGCATTCCTTAATTTTGTACATACTATTATCCAAAAAGTCCCAAATTCCTGTATTAAAATAAATATTGGGCATGCTTAAAATTTGAAAAAAAAAAAAAATGGCTCGAATTAATTTAGGGGAACCAGGAGCTATGGAAGAGCAAACCTGAACATGTGTCGTCTTTATTTTCAATGTAATTGGCAAAAAACTTTTCCAAACAAATCTGTGGCATTAATGTGACAACTTCCTGTGAGGTATGTGAATCAGGTAAATGTGATCTGTTGATAAGAATACTCAGAAATATGGAACTTTACTGAGAATGTGATAAAGTTACATTTAAATTTAAAAAGTATGTTTTAATATATTAGAATGTAATGAAGTATGCAAAATGTGTCATGAAATGAATTCCTATGTTGGAATTAGTGTTAGTCTTGCATTGGCGGTACCTCCTTTGAGTTGTGTCATATTTCTCATCATGAATACTGATTGAAATAATATGTGATTTGAAATACTATATCTTATTTTTCACTATTTGAAGTCTAGAGAGGATTCTGTTGATTGAACATTTTAATTTGAAAATTAATCAGATAGATGCATTACTTTACATTCATGGTACCGGACAAGATTTCTCGTTATTTGGAAATATTCTGAAACTTGTTCAAATTATTGTTCATATTCATAGTAAGTTGTTAATAAAAAAATAATTTGTGTGTTATATAAAGTTGCCATTTCTCTTTGAACCTTGGACGAGGCATTATAATAGTGTATTAAAGGCATACATTGGAGGTATGATGTATTGCATAAATAATTTTGTGCGTGAAAGTGTGTCCAAGGAAGGGGGTTAAAAAAGGATTTTCATAATATATTAATTTATTTATTCAGTGAGTTGCGTTGGAAGTTGAACCCACAATCTCCACCCATCTATGTGTATAGCCTTGCGACTACACATGAGGATAGTGTTTTGTTGTTGCAGACTCAAATATTTGTTTTCTGAAAGAGTATAAAATAATGATAATCCAGTTGTATAGTTACTTGTTTGCATCGATTCTGAAACACATACTGCTGTTGTTCAGTCAACTGTCCGAAGATAGGACTGAACCTCACAAGTGAAACGAGCATGACACCACTTATGAGGCAACTAGGCCAGGAGATAATGGAGTAGAGTGGCCAGTTCCTTTCCCCCTCCATTGCATACATCACCGATTAGCTACATATTACACTTCAGACTTCAGATGCATACAAACAATTGAGGCGGTAGCCGGAAAATGGGCCTGTTTTCGAGAGAATGCTTAATTCGATTCTCTGTTTTAAAATCTAATTGCTTACGTAGTTTCGTTTCAATACCTTGTAAACAGAGGGCAGGGTAGCTAATTGAATGAACCCATGCACCCTTGCGTAATTGTGGAACTCAACAAACATTAATGAAGATGATGCTCAAAGTGAGTGTAAACTGCACTTTGAAGATAAACTTTGATGTGAGTGTGAATCCATTCTAGATTAATACTAAATAACCTGTAATCTGTATTCTGTACCCAACAGAGATTGTTTATTTTTACATATTCGGTACAATTTTTGAGGTAACTATTTATTTATTTATTTATTCTGGTGTAGTTAAGACCATCAGGCCTTCTCTTCCACACCACCAGAAATACAAATACAATAATAGAAATAAAAAGAAAAATCGCACTATATACAAAGTAAGCCACATAAAAATATACACAAGCTGCAGTCACAAACTTTAGATGAGTGATTAAGTATCATAATTTGGTACACGGATTTGGAAGGATGGCGGGACTGGTCGTTAGGATGTTAGCGGTTAGGCTGGTTTGGCATAGGTGGGGCTGGTGGGTTTGCAATTCATCCCAGGGGCGTACAATAGGCTTCAGGTTGCGGTGTACAGGGATGTTGCCCTCATAGGGAGAAAAAAGAAGTATCATAATTATGCGGTATATGTAAAAAATATAATTTTACTAAAATGATTATGATCTTGTAAATCTCTTTAATGTGCGCTGTTCAATGCTGACGTTTAATTTCTGCTAAAATATAATCATATTGAATGATAAAACAAACTTGTTCTCTGGAAAAAGGGCCTATGAAATGCTCCAATAAATTATATATATATTTATAACACTACAGAAATCTGAATGCATTATTTAAGAAAAACTTATAAACAAATATTATTGTAAAAGTATGCAAATTGTTATTTTGATAAAAGTGCATTCAGATCGCAATTACATAAAAATAAATCTTTCAATCATTGTTTTCTCGAAACATGACTTTTGCTTATGGGCCGTTTTTCTGGCTACCGCCTCAATTGGTCTTTCTCTGACACATACCATCAAGTGAGATGTACATATCAGCCAGGACCTCAATCAGAGGCAAAACATACACTGTAGGTAAACAAAAGACGAAAAGGTAACTAGTATGGGACAGTATGATGTAGGCACTTCTGGGATAATTAAATTCAATCCAGAAGAGATGGCAACCCTAAATTCATAATATCGAAATTATTACCCATGTTGTAAGAGTCATTTTCTAGAAGCTTTAAAATACGAAAGTCACCAATGATACTTTTTGCGAACTATAGAAACACAAGTTTTTCATCATCTAGATACCAAAAAAGTGGATTTTGTGTTGCTGTAAATCATAGCAGTTTTTTTCTCCTGAAATACTGGAAGGCTTTCATTCATACTCTTTACCTGTAAATGAATTTCTCTGAGGAAAAGAATGACTAAACTTATGTATTGAAGTCTTTATGAAAATTTAATGAAACAACAGTTCACTAAAAAATGGCTGTAATTATTTATTTTTATGCTCGACCATGCCGAAATGTAGTAATTATACACCTGGTAGCAGTCCTTTGATGCATGTCATTAAACTACACCTACTCATTAAAGTTCAGGTGTTTTCAGCCAATGACAACTCAGCTTACAGGTGTTCAGCCAATAACAAGTCAGCTTTGTACCGTTATAAAACCGCAAGTATCGATTATTCTCGGATATGCAATCGAAAAAGAATTAGCGGAAAGTCACGAGGCTGGAAATCCAATACTGTCGCAGAAGGTTATGTTCTGTTACTATAATAATTAGCGTTAATTGTAAATAATATTCAAATAAATTCAATTTTCATCTCGTTTTTCAATGTCGGATTCAATAATTAAGGTTATACCAAGTTTAACGGGATTACACAAGGTCAATGACATTATTGTTCCTTGGAAAAAATCAATACTTTCGCGTCTGCGCACATCTCACAATTCACGACCTAGAACAAGGTCACTTCCGATCTTGTCAGATACAAATAAAATGTATACATCTGAATACCGGTAATTTCAAGTTAGAAATATGGTCGAGCATAAAAAGTCGTATGAAACTCGCCTATAATGGTAATTAAGAAGCTCGTATGAAAATTATGAAACTCGCTCTCGTTTCATAAACATCCATACTCACTTCTTAATTACTATCATTATAGGCTCGTTGCATAATGTACTATTATCAAATGAAACATATTATACTATATGTCTACAAAAAGATTTGGTTCTGAGTAATAACTATTACCTCCAAAATTAAACAGTAGCTATCTGTCAGTGAACGGAGTTATTTAGCTCTCCATGTTTTTAATCAGGAAGCAGGGGAATAAGGGTAAGAATGTCATTTTGGAGATTTTCGCATTTAGTTCTTGTTCTTTGTTGATTGGTGCATTAAGAATTAATAGAAAATTAGAGGGATTTATGAAAATGTGATCATTGATAATTTGACATTTTTAAATCATGCAGTAGATATTTTAATTTCTAGGTAATATGTATAATAAGATACATGAATCATAAGTGGAGACTAAAAGGAAGGCAGAAAATAGAAAAGATTGGAGAATGCTGGGTTTGCAGGGAAAGACCTGCTCTTGGGCAGAACACTATGAATGAGTAAATGAATTTTTAATAAGAATTAGTTTATTTTATGCTCAACCATACCGAAATGTAGTAATTATACACCTGGTAGTAGCCCTTTAATGCACCTCATTAAAGTACACCTATTCATTATACTTCAGTTGTTCAGCCAATGAGAAATCACCATTGTACCATTATAAAACCGCAAGTATCGATTATTCTCGGATATGCAATCGAAAGACAATTAGCGAAACGTCACGGAGGCTGGAAATCAAATACTGTCGCAGAAGGTTATGTTCTGTTACTATAATAATTAGCGTTAATTGTAAATAATATTCAAATAAATTCAATTTGTCATTTCGTTTTTCAATTCTAAATCAATTTCCAGGTTATATTGATATTAATGTTCATGTTATTCTCTAGATCATATCAAGGTCAGTGGCATTCGTCCCTCAGAAAAAATCATTACTTTCGCGTCTGCGCACATCTCACAATTTAGAAGGTCACTTCCGCTCTTCACTTACATAACCATAATATGAATACTTATGAATAATTTTAAGTTAGAAATATGGTCGAGCATAAAAAGTCGTATGAAACTTGCCTATAACGTTAATTAAGACGCTCATATGAAAATTATGAAATGCGCTTGCGCTCGTTTCATAAACAAACATACTTGCGTCTTAATTACTACCATTGTAGGCTCGTTGCATAGTGTACTATTAATAGCACATATTTTTTTATTGGGTTGTATCCCTGAATTATTTATAAGATTCGTATTTTATAAAGGATACATTCAAACAATATTTTTTAGTTAAAGAAGATAGAAAACTTCTCTAGGTGAAAATTGCACGTTTATAAATATTTACACAACTTCAACATATATTGGTATCGAGGTTTAATAAGATAATTTAAATATTTATTTATTTATTCTAATGGTGAGTACATTGTGATGACATTGACCCAAAAACAAACAAATAAAAAAAAGAGCACTGAAAACAATTTACAATATTAACCTTTTGCGGACGGATTTAAATACCACAGTCACTCTGCGCGAGAAATGTGTCGGATGCTGCCTGCCATGGGACTGCAATGTAGATATTGCAGTGGCGGATGTCACCCGACATGGGACTCAAAAGGGTTAACTGCATTGAATACACTAGATACATTGAAAGTTAGAAGTTGAATCGAGCGGAAATATGAGCCCATTATTGGCTATGAGCGTTCTAGCTTCAGTAGTTTAAATATAATAAGTAAAAATCTTAGAAAAGATTCTAATACACTAACTTAATCTGAAAAAATCATAGACAAGATTCTAATACACTAACTTAATCTGAAAAAATCATAGACAAGATCTAATACACTAACTTAATCTGAACCAAATCTTAGACAATTTGTAACATTGATCATTCAGTTTTGATCAGCTTTAAAAGATCTGATTCGACAGAGATGTGGTTTGTTTTGGTTGCTGAGCACTGCAGATGGGCTGTACAAAGATGACATAAGTCTCTCTCTCTCCCCCCCTCTCCCTCCCTCTCTCTCTGTCATTGAATTCATGGTGTTTCTTGTTAACTAGAGATACACATGGCGAATTTTTCACTTTATTTGATTATCTTTGGGTAGATGAAACAAAATTTTGTTCTTTTGCACTTCTTTAGATTTTAATTTTTACTTTGTTTCCATTCATTTACTTATTCCACTTCAAATATTATTACAGACATAATTATTACATTGTCCTATAGTAAGTGATGTGCTCTTTTTAAACCCCACTAACTAACTCCTATAGTAGCAGATAAGTCTGAACAAGATTTTTTAGTTTGCCAGTCTCTTAGTAATGTCAATATTTCTGTATATTCTCTATGAATATTATATCTATGGCTTTGAAGAGGAGACTGCTGCAAAAATTGAAGAATATATATCTTCCCCTGCAAGGCAAAGTGTCTTAAGTGCTACATTTACTGAAAATGAGTTATGGTGCTTGGAATAAATTGCCCAGCACTGTGCATCAACTGTAAAAGTTCCTTGAGCTCCAACAATTTTTTTCCCCTGATAAGTTGGTTTAAACTTTGACTATCATATTCACCACTCTGCTGGATAAGTATTATAACTGCCTCTCCTGTAAAGTCAGAAAAATGATGCTTACGATATTCTGCCTTGCAGGGGATGGTACATATATCCTTCATCTCTGTTACAGTATGTTACGCAACAGAGGCTATATTTTGATGCAAAGTGGTTTTGTGGAGACTAGAAAAGGACGACAGTTAATTTGATGTGAACTGATCTTCGAACAAATTCTAATAATCTTCTATAAACATAGATGCAATTTCGACCATAAAGAAGAGGATTTGAAACTAAATGAGTTATGGTATCCTGCACTTAGAAACACAAACACGAAACAAGTTTACAGCACGGTCCACAACCAAAACATTGAAACCCCTGGTGCGGACTGCACTGTCAACAGCAAGTCACACTCAGTTTCCCCTATAAATGATGATATACAACTCCGACCCTGCAGCCAGCTTGTTATGCTGCTCCCCCCCGTATGTTGTACCTAATAGGTTACGTCCATTTTCGGTTTTCCCCTTCGAAATTTTCTAGAGCTCCTTCAGTGAAGTGGTGAAACCCGAAGTGAGACAAGTGGCCAACAGGCTTGGAGCTTACATATTCAGTTTTTCACAGCCCCAATTAACTTGCAAAGAACGTGTTTTCACGTCCTTTAAGGTTTCTCCTCCCATTTTCCTCTTTTTCATTCATTCAGAGCCATTTGACTAGTTTCTTAAATTTTTTAAATCGTAGCACCAGTTGTCCCTGGCACACTGAAGAGATGACTGTGCTCTAGAGTGCCTCGCCACTGATGATGTCTGCTGCAGTTGTAGACGAAACATCACCAGTAGACCATGGGCTGTTAGCCTGGATGTGAATTGTTTGTAGACAGAGTGGTTCCCTGCACCAAATGTGAACAGTGAGAGGGGCATTTCTGCAAACATGAAAGTATACTCACTAACTGTTGCACAAATCTTCATGTAGAAACTATGCTTAGTTTATATTTTGGTGATGCTGATATGTGATACGTGTAAGGAAAAAAAAGTAACAAAAAGTACATGTTAAACATATTAGGTTGGTGCATAAGTTTGTAGCATTGTTCCATAAGTTTATATACACATAAGAGAGACGTTAATCATCAACAATATATTCTCCTTCACTATTTACAACAGTCTGCCAATGCTGGAGTAGTTTTCCAATTCCACACCTGTAGAAATTGCGTGGTTTTGAGTTACAGAAGCTATGTTCGGAGCGCATTTTCATCTGAAAAGAAAGTTCCTTGAAAGTTGTTTGATAGAGAGCAGAAAAGGTGAAAATCTGAGGGTGCAAGATCAGGTGAATAAGGTAGATGCAGAATGACTTCCCAACCCAACTCCTAGATAGTGTTTTGTGTCAGGTTAGCAGAGTGCGGGAATGTGTTATTGTGGAGTAGCATCACTTGAACTGTCTTGTTGGTCGTTTTTCTTGAATTGTGTGTACAAGACGTCTCACTTGGTGGCAATAAATGTCGCACTATGGTGGAATGGTCACAGTTCATCATATTTGCCAGTTCTCGGGTACACTGATGTGAACCATTATGGATTAATGTGTTGAAACAGTCTTCATCAAATCCCGAAGGTTTTTCTGAATGTGGAATGTCACTAATTCAAAACGACCCTCCTTAAAACGAGAAAAACATTTTCTTGCTGTGCTGTCACCGATAGCATTGTCTTCATACACAACATAAATGTTTCTGGCCGCCTCCGCTGTTTTTGACCCTCTATTGAACTCAAAAAGAAGAATATGTCGGAAATGTTCCACTTTTTCCACTTGACACTTCGTTTTCACAGCTCCACTCACTATCTGCAAAAATGAAAAATTTCGTAAACTCAAGCATAATAATTGAACTTCAAATAAAAAATAACAATCAATAAATACATCCATAGCAACCGGAGTTGTTGTTGTTTTCTAATGCCAGGCGTTTGACAATAAAGTCATTTGACCTCTTGCACTCCAATATTTTTCAAAGATATTATCATGGTCAGCCACTGAAGCACAGATTTTGAGGTGTTCCGAATCCATTTCTTGGTTTGAGTTGTACAATGGGCAATTAGGGGACTGATATATTCCAATTCAATGCAGGTGTATCTTTTCACAGAGTAATATGTAGATTTAGTAACAGGTCTGTAAGTAGCAGTGCTGCCCTTCTTTGCTAAAGCATCTGCATTCTCGTTTCCCAGGATTCCACAATGGGATGGTATCCATTGGAATACAATTCTTTTATTGAGTGATATTAATTGAGAGAGCATTTTAGTTATTTCTGCTGTTTGAGAGGAAGGTGTGTGTTTAGAGACTATTGATAGAATAGCTGCTTTGGAGTCTGACAATATAACTGCATTCTTAAATTTATAGCAACCGGAGTACCAACATGCGAAACAAAAACACTACAAACTTATGCACCAACCCAATAACATAATACATTTAGTTGGCAGCTTATTTCACGAAATACCCACAGAAATAGTGGCAGGTTTAACACTGAAATTATCTATTTTATTTCACCCAAAAAAAAAAAAAAAATACAGCCCATACTAGGCTAATTCTTAATTTTAACTTTTGAACTTTTTTTTTCTTTCTTTCTTTACCCGTTATACTTCCCTGTAGTACTGACTTACAGAACACTGCAGTGTAGGAGTGGGAAGGTATTGTCTCTGAATAAACACTAGACATTGCGGGCCTCTCTGTTGTGGGATTGGCACAACACAGGGCTATTGCAGAAACATCACTGGACAATTACAAGGAAAGAGACTACCATCCAGTTCCATAGGCAGAAGATGAACTTCCTCCATTGCCTATGCCGGGAATCAAACCATGGACTGTTTGGATGAGCAGTGCATAATGGACTTGAATTAGTTCACAGCAGAAAATTGGCACAGAGATCATACTGTTCATCATGTGTCCATAGTTTTATGAAAAAATCACTTAAGCTGATTACCTGATTGGTATTTTCTGAGGTTTTTCCAAACTGTAAGACAAATGTAAGGTAAATGGTCAATCCTGGACCACGTACCATCTTGCTATTACCAGTCCTATTAAACCTGGTAGTTAACACAGATAATCTCGGTTTTGAGCAAAATTTTAGTTGGAGTATGTTGTGACAAATTAATTTAACCTTGAAAGTAAATTCTATGGCCTTGATGTGAAGAATTTGGTGATACCCATGTCAATGGCATTAAATTCTATGGCCCTGATGTGAACAATTCGGACATGTCAATGGCATTAAATTCTATGATGTGAAGAATTCGGTGATACTGATGTCAATGGCATTGAATTCTATGGTCCTGATGTGAAGAATTCGGTCATACCCATGTCAATGGCATTAAATTCTATGATGTGAAGAATTCGGTGATACTCATGTCAATGGCATTAAATTCTATGGCTTTGATGTGAAGAATTCGGTCATACCCATGACAATGGCATTAAATTCTATGATGTGAAGAATTCGGTGATACTCATGTCAATGGCATTAAATTCTACGGCCTTGATGTGAAGAATTCGGTCATACCCATGTCAATGGCATTAAATTCTATGATGTGAAGAATTCGGTGATACTCATGTCAATGACATTAAATTCTACGGCCTTGATGTGAAGAATTCGGTCATACTCATGTCAATGGCATTAAATTCTATGATGTGAAGAATTCGGTCATACCCATGTCAATGGCATTAAATTCTATGATGTAAAGAATTCGGTCATACCCATGTCAATGGCATTAAATTCTATGATGTGAAGAATTCAGTCATACCCATGTCAAGTCCACACCTGTGGAGTAACGGTCAGCGCGTCTGGCTGCGAAACCAGGTGGCCCGGGTTCGAATCCCGGTTGGGGCAAGTTACCTGGTTGAGGTTTTTTCTGGGGTTTTCCCTCAACTCAGTACAAGCAAATGCTGGGTAACTTTCGGTGCTGGACCCCGGACTCATTTCACCGGCATTATCACCTTCATATCATTCAGACGCTAAATAACCTAGATTTTGATACAGCGTCGTAAAATAACCCATGTCAGTGGCATTAAATTCTATGATGTGAAGAATTCGGTGATACTCATGTCAATGGCATTAAATTCTATGGCCTTAATATGAAGAATTTGGTGATACCCATGTCAATGGCATTAAATTCTATGATGTGAAGAATTCGGTGATACTCATGTCAATGGCATTAAATTCTATGATGTGAAGAATTCGGTCATACCCATGTCAATGGCATTAAATTCTATGGCCTTGATGTGAAGAATTCGGTCATACCCATGTCAATGGCATTAAATTCTATGATGTGAAGAATTCGGTCATACCCATGTCAATGGCATTAAATTCTATGATGTGAAGAATTCGGTCATACCCATGTCAATGGCATTAAATTCTATGGCCTTGATGTGAAGAATTCGGTCATACCTATGTCAATGGCATTAAATTCTATGATGTGAAGAATTCGGTGATACTTATGTCAATGCCATTAAATTCTATGGCCTTGATGTGAAGAATTTGGTCATATTCATGTCAGTGGCATTAAATTCTATGATGTGAAGAATTCGGTGATACTCATGTCAATGGCATTAAATTCTATGGCCTTGATGTGAAGAATTCTGTCATACCCATGTCAGTGGCATTAAATTCTATGATGTGAAGAATTCGGTCATACCCATGTCAATGGCATTAAATTCTATGGCCTTGATGTGAAGAATTCGGTCATACCCATGTCAATGGCATTAAATTCTATGGCCTTGATATGAAGAATTCGGTGATACCCATGTAAATGGTATGAAATTCTATGGCCTTGATGTGAAGAATTCGGTGATACCCATGTCAATGGCATTAAATTCTTTGATGTGAAGAATTCGGTGATACCCATGTCAATGGCATTAAATTCTTTGATGTGAAGAATTCGGTGATACCCATGTCAATGGCATTAAATTCTATGATGTGAAGAATTCGGTGATACTCATGTCAATGTCATTAAATTCTAGGCCTTGATGTGAAGAATTCGGTCATACCCGTGTCAATGCCATTAAATTCTATGGCCTTGATGTGAAGAATTCGGTCATATTTATGTCAGTGGCATTAAATTCTATGATGTGAAGAATTCGGTGATACTCATGTCAATGGCATTAAATTCTATGGCCTTGATGTGAAGAATTCTGTCATACCCATGTCAGTGGCATTAAATTCTATGATGTGAAGAATTCGGTGATACTCATGTCAATGGCATTAAATTCTATGGCCTTGATGTGAAGAATTCGGTCATACCCATGTCAATGGCATTAAATTCTATGGCCTTGATATGAAGAATTCGGTGATACCCATGTAAATGGTATGAAATTCTATGGCCTTGATGTGAAGAATTCGGTGATACCCATGTCAATGGCATTAAATTCTTTGATGTGAAGAATTCGGTGATACCCATGTAAATTTTTATTATATTTTATTGGGTTATTTTACGACGTTTTATCAACATCTAGGTTATTTAGCGTCTGAAAGATATGAAGGTGATAATGCCGGTGAAATGAGTCCGGGGTCCAGCACCGAAAGTTACCTTGGGTTGAGGGAAAACCCCGGAAAAAACCTCAACCAGGTAACTTGTCCCGACCGGGATTCGAACCCTGGCCACCTGGTTTCGCAGCCAGACGTGCTGACCGTTACTCCACAAGTGTGGACACCCATGTAAATGGCATTAAATTCTATGGCCTTGATGTGAAGAATTCGGTGATACCCATGTCAATGGCTTTTAAGTTTTGGAAATTTCTTTCACGCAGGGATTGGGCCATGGATCGGAACATAAAGTAATCTGAAGGCGCAAGATGAGGACTATACGTTGGGTGGGGTAGCAGTTCGATTCCTTCCAGTTCCCGAATTTTTTCCATGTTTGTTCGAGTGGTATAGGGTCTTGCATTATCCTGTTGCAAGAGAATTCTTTTTCGATTAACTATTGCTGGGACCTTTCTCTCAAAACATCATGAACACGTTCTAGCTGTTGACAATAAAGATTCGCATCTACTACATATGTGTTAAACTCCCAGTGAATCACGCCTTCAGAATTTTTAGAAAGTTTTTCAATCTTCCTGTTAAATATCTGATGCAAAAAAGCAAATGACATTGTCAACTCCTCAACATTAGATATCAGTTACAATTCAGTATGTTTTGATGGAAGTTTAATGGATCATTTATAATTTTGTTTTCTGAGTCAACAGGCCTCTTACAATGTTTATATTCAGACCAACAAATATATAATCAATTCTAAGCTTGATTTTCAAGTACCTATATTAAAAAGCTTCTGTCACATATGAAGTAGTTTCTCAAGTGGCTTTATTTTAGTGTACTACCTATATTTCAAAATAAAGTTATAGTAATATCACAGTATAAGAAGAATCAGTAGGGACAACTCTTGTCGGGACCTTTGATGTTGTTGGTACTAAAGTCAATCTCAGTAAGGTCTAGTTCTCAATGAATCCAACTATGTCGCTAATATTAAACCACTATCAAAATATTAGTAAAATATTTATTTATTTTATTGTTCAGTAATATGAATAATCTTGTATGTATATTATCTATCATTAATATTATGTCGCTAGAAAGTCAAAATACTTACATCCATTGTTGATGTTCATGTTCGCACTTCACCGCAACGGACGCCATGATGTATTACGTTGTACTTGGATCAATTTTACCAACACAAGCCTTAAACAGTGACTTGAACGTTAGCGTCAATTAGTGACTATTTTCATGATGATTGCATACGGAAGTAATTATTATTATGGTTATATTGCCATTCCTTTGCCTCATGTCTTTAAAATTGTTAAAAGATGAGTAATGAATGTTTTCATTTAATATTAAATTATGCCAGACCTGTCGTACATGGAGATCCATGTGGTGGAGGTTCCAGATAATACACCCGGTTTCGTGACATGCGCACTCAGAATTTGTTCCCACGAAATGGCTTAGGTGTCTTTACTGTGTGTTCTCTATACTGTGGTAATATGATAAAACCTTCTTCTGGACCTTGTCCCGAAATAAAGGGGGGGGGGGATTTTAAATTCCATTGTTTGTATGATGTTTTTATTTTTCGGGTTAATATTTTATTAATTTCTTATTATATTTAATTCTAACCGGAGAAGTATGTGGATTAAATGTTACTAATATAATACCCTCTTGCTGAGGACAGAGTTCCTCACATTTGTAACATTCTTAAGTTGCACATGTCCTCTGGGTAGTGCAAAATGAGCAACACTGCTAGAAAAAGAAAAGGAAAGAACCTCAAGGGTTAGTTGGCCTGTTCCGCCTTAGATCTGGACAGGATTGCCTTGTTCATCATCTTCACTGGATCAAGATTCTTCAGTCTCCAACTTGTCTTCTGTGTGGTGAACCAAACAGTGTCATGACCAAGGAACACCTACTAATTTGCAACAAATTGAACTCCACAAAACAACAAAGAGAGATGTGGTATATCTGTATTGGAAAGCTAGAAGGAAAATGTTGACAAATGTCAAAATACCCTCTTGCAGATTAGGCCTATTTATTGCTACTTTGTTATAATTGCATGGACTGTGATTAATTTATACATGTGTCCCAAAAGTCATGGTGAGATTTCAGAGACTATATTTTTTCATGAGTAGAGGTAGACATGTAATATTGGTGCCAGGTGAAAATAAAACTCTCAGAGTTTTTTGTTTGTTAGTTTGAGGCACTGAAGAAAACAAAAGACGGTAACAATCGAACAAATGCAATAATTTTCATTGTTACAAATAATATTATACAAGCTGGATGCCCAAAGAAAAGTGTAATGTGTTTTGTGGCTGGAAAATTTGAATCTGTGAGTCATGTACAGTGTGAGTTTTGTTGCGTATTTAAAGAGCAGACTCGTACATTTTTTTGTGATAATCATCTGAATGAAGTGCATAAGGAGTCAGATGAAGACGTTTCTTTAAAGCCCTATGAACTTTTGTTTTCGGAAGTTCTAATTGTCAGGCACATTTACGAACTGATTTCTTTGAAATCTGAATGTTCTTTGGATGGCTTCTACCGTTTTATCATTAGTCAATGGTCTTCCAGTATGCTTTTTCTCCAAGGCTTTCAGTCTCTTTTAACTATCTATCCCAGTGACGAATGTTAATTCTCATGTGATGGTTCTTTATGAAATATGCGACGAAATTCACGTCATACACAAAGCACAGATTCAAATTTTGTCAGTCACAAAACACATTGCACTTTCTTTGGACATCCATCTTGTCCAATTAATTGTAACAATGAAAATTATTGCATTTTTCCGGCTGTTACCATCTTTTGTTTCCTTCAGTGCCTCAAACTTACAGATGAAAAACTTTGAGAGTTTTATTTTCATCTGTCACCAATATTACATTTCTACCTCTATTCATTAAAAAAATATGATCCTCTAAAACCCCACCATGACTTTTGGGACACATTGTACTTCAGTTATGGTATAGAGCAGAACACACTGGGGCTAGAATCTCTTATCCGCAGAAAACGCAGTGCATTATGGTGCACTCTGTAGCTGCTAGCGGGTATGCTCTCTATCTCTCCGTGCTGCACGACGGTGCACATGGGGTGGCACCGCATACCCTTCGCACATTTCAGCGAGTACTGACGACCACTGGTATAGAGCAACTTGAGCCTTCTCTCCTCGCATGAGATGGACTCATCCTATGGTTTTGTTTGTTCAGTACATGACATCACTGCCTGCTGGATCGCATCCTATAGCTGCATAAACCGCCTGCTCAATCAAAGTTATTTTGCCGCTAGGTGGCAGGCAGTACCCACTGCTGTTAACATTATCAGTATGTGCAAAGTCACTACTTGCCACCTAGTGGCTACTCGTGCATAACTGTTGATTGGGCAGGCAGGCAAGAACCTGGAAGATTAAACTAAACAACATGAAATCAAATGCTATATCTTTACTAAATGTCGACCAGTACCACCACCACTACTAATGCTCCATAAATTTAGAATAACATGTGTACAGAAAACTAAATATTTGGGCATTTTACTTCATCCACGTCTAAATTGGAAAGGTCATATATTAAGAAATAAGTATACAGCACTAAATCGTCTGAAACAGTTTATGCCATGTCTACTAAGTGCATATTTATCCTTGAAATGTAAAATAACATTATACAAAGTGTACATACGCAGCCAAATGACATATGCAGCTCCTGCATGGGGGTTTGCTCCCCGAACTACTATGCATCACTTGCAAGTTGTTCAAACTAAGGCATTACGAATTATCAGTGGATATGATTTTTATACAACTCAAGTTCAAATGCATGATGGCCTTGGAATATCAACTATACTTGAATATATCAGAATAGTTTCAAAAAAAATTTACCATACTGCTAAGGAAAATGAAAATAAATATAGTTCAAATCTTGAAAATTACACTAAAATTAGTGTAAAACACACCCAGATCAAATTCTCAACACACAGATCGATTTCAGAATACACACCCTATTTGACTCCACGTTTCAACACTTTTCAACACGCAAATATATCCCCACAACAGGCAGCGAAGTTCGAGATGACGCCGAGATCTAGTAGGCTCTGAGGATGGTGTGAAAGGACCGAAACAGCTGTAAGCCACAGTTGCTTATGTAATTTAACACGAGTAAGTTTGCCAATCAATCAGTCATTTAATTTAGGACATTTTAGATGCAATTTTTAAATAAAATACATCTAGAAAACTGTTCATTGTCTACCAAAATACACTATAGGTACTGAGTAAATCTTAAAAAGATCATTATTCATGGGTATACTATATAATTTAAGTTAAATGTTAATAACGTAATTGTTCCCATATTTTTCAAGTAAGAGAATTTAACAAAAGTCTTTGTAGAGATTAAATCTTCAGTGTTCATAAACATGATTGTTAGTACATAGAGAGAGAGAGAGAGAGAGAGAGAGAGAGTTTAACAAAAAATAGTTGTAGAAGTTGTTTTCTTTTGTATATACAGTTTAATATGAAGATATAATATCCTATTGTATATAAATCAGTTGTCAATTTATTATGCATCAAGCAAGTGAAACACAATTGGAAAATTGTAAGATGACAATCATACCTGTAGTAATGATTTTTTTGTGTGAAAATGATTGCTATAAAATGTAAGAGCTTTGCTTTCCCCCCCCCCCCCCACGTAATATAAGAAATGTAAAAGCAATTGAGCATTCATTTTTGCATCTCAGTAACTAATTAGGTGAAGCAGAGTAAGTGCGTATTTGGGGAAAATGGGAAAAATGCATACTTTGGGTTTCAGTTTTGTCATTAACTTTCATTTTAATCGGCATTCTTTCAAGATACATTTTGCAATGAATAAGAATAATCTTGAGAAATATGCATTAATAGTGCATATCAGTATTGTTGTTGTGGGAATATTCTTGAGAAATCTGCCTTAATACATATCAGTATTGTTGTTGGAATATTCTTGAGAAACCTGCCTTAATAATACATATCACTATTGTTGTTGTTAGAATATTCTTGAGAAATCTGCTTTAATAATACATATCAGTATTGTTGTTGGAATATTCTTGAGAAATCTGCCTTAATACATATCAGTATTGTTGTTGGAATATTCTTGAGAAATCTGCCTTAATACATATCAGTATTGTTGTTGGAATATTCTTGAGAAACCTGCCTTAATAATACATATCACTATTGTTGTTGTTAGAATATTCTTGAGAAATCTGCTTTAATAATACATATCAGTATTGTTGTTGGAATATTCTTGAGAAACCTGCCTTAATAATACATATCACTATTGTTGTTGTTAGAATATTCTTGAGAAATCTGCTTTAATAATACATATCAGTATTGTTGTTGGAATATTCTTGAGAAATCTGCCTTAATACATATCAGTATTGTTGTTGGAATATTCTTGAGAAAGCTGCCTTAATAGTACATATCAGTATTGTTGTTGTTAAATATTCTTGAGAAATCTGCCTTAATAATACATATCAGTATTGTTGTAAGAATATTCTTGAAAAATCTGCCTTAATAATACATATCAGTATTGTTGTTGTTAGAATATTCTAGAGAAATCTGCCTTAATAGTGCATATCAGTATTGTTGTTGGAATATTCTTGAGAAATCTGCCTTAATAATACATATCAGTATTGTTGTTGTTAGAATATTCTTGAGAAATCTGCCTTAATAGTGCATATCAGTATTGTTGTTGGAATATTCTTGAGAAATCTGCCTTAATAATACATATCAGTATTGTTGTTGTTAGAATATTCTTGAGAAATCTGCCTTAATAGTGCATATCAGTATTGTTGTTGGAATATTCTTGAGAAATCTGCCTTAATAATACATATCAGTATTGTTGTTGTTAGAATATTCTTGAGAAATCTGCTTTAATAATACATATCAGTATTGTTGTTGGAATATTCTTGAGATATCTGCCTTAATAATACATATCAGTATTGTTGTTAGAATATTCTTGAAAATCTGCCTTAATAATACATATCAGTATTGTTGTTGTTAGAATATTCTAGAGAAATCTGCCTTAATAGTGAATATCAGTATTGTTAGAATATTCTTGAGAAATCTGCCTTAATAATACATATCAGTATTGTTGTTGTTAGAATATTCTAGAGAAATTTGCCTTAATAGTGAATATCAGTATTGTTAGAATATTCTTGAGAAATCTGCCTTAATAATACATATCAGTATTGTTGTTAGAATATTCTTGAGAAATCTGCCTTAATAGTGCATATCAGTATTGTTGTTGTGGGAATATTTAATGGATTTTTTTTTCACTTTATGCCATTCATCCGTATTAGTTTGTTTACTTTCGGTTACATTTCGTTGTGTGGTATATAAGCTTTAGACCTTATGTCTTGTTACGATCTCACTATTGAGATTTGAACCCAATACTTCATTGAACGGCCCAGATATTGCTTCCCTTTTGGACTCTTAATGGTACATGACTTTTGGGAATCTATTTGAATGCATGTGATGTAGGTGATCTATTCAGTTCTGGTTATGTTGTATGCAATTCATTACAGGTTCTAATTGTAGTGTTCTTCCATTACATTCTCATTATGTTTATGATCCCATTTGGTACCTCCCTCCTGTGTATCTCATGAAGTTCATTTGGTTTCATATATTAAAATAACTAATATTGTGTAATGACAATTTTCCTTGTGAAATTGGAGGAGTCGAATTCATTTATATTGAAATCTGAATATTCATGTATTGTAAAAAAAATCGCGCACCATTCTAATGAATATTGTTCATTCTTGGTGACTATTACACTTTTACTATGTCACACTACTTTTTACCAATAAAACGGTATGAAAGGACGTCTTTCAACCAATCATGGCTGCTTATCGCACAATTTTATCGCATCCCTAGCATTTGTTTAATTTTATCGCGCCCCTGGCATTTGTTTATTTTTATCACTACCCTAGCATTTGTTTCTTTGTTTGCCAACATTTCAAACTGCACTGGTCTGGACGTCAAAAAACAGAAAATTACAGACCACTCCAGTCGATGCACAGCACTTTCAAATATGACTCGCATTGGCATTCAAGAACAAGAATTAATAAAGATCACTGGTCATATATGAAGAGCACCATTCGGAAATCCTGACTAAGTTGAGGGACACCATGTACATCAACGAGTTCACTTCTTTTACGCACACGTCTAATATAACATCAACTGAACCACCAAATACTAAAACATTCAAATTTGAAAATTGTACTTTCAATAATTGTTTCTTTTAAAATTATTCATGTTTATTTTTTATTTCATCACCGTTAATTAAAACGTTTCTTGTTTCACCCCTAATTAAAACTTTTCTAACACTTGTTTATATTATTTTGGTTATGTTTGTTATAGCTTCTGCTATATGATATTTTGGATAGTTATGTATCAGAGATTGTTTAATACTAAGATTTATTGAAAATAATCTGTCAAGTGACGTTGATTACTGGAATCCGGATGATTGAAGTGGAATGCAAATGTTTTAATAAAAATGAAACTGAATCAACAAAGCCTTCTTGACTAGTAACCGTCCACAGAGTTCAATGAAGATTCCATTGTTGGTACAACTGATAACAAGAAAACATAATCATAAAATACTACTGCCATCTAGCGTAATGTTGAGATGGTACAATAATACATTTGAAGACAGTTGTATTTTCGTAAGCCAATTAATATTTTATTGTATTGGAGTACTCTGTTACTGCTAATCTTTATAATTATACTTTCTTCTAATCATGTAATAGTCAATTAAATTCCACTCGAGTTTTGATTTTCTCTAGGTAAATCAAAACCTCTAGTGAGATTACTGTTGATAAAAATTACTCTTGTTCGTAAAAAAAAATGGAATCACATATCGTCGCCTGAATGCAAGAACTAGGTAACTTGATTTTTCATATTTTGTGACATCGCCTATTTACTTATTTATTTCACTCAGGAATATGTCTCGTTTTCTTTTACGTATTTGTTATATTGGAAAATAGATGTCGCTGGTATCGTTCGATCAGTTACCTAGATCCTGGATTACATTTTGTGCGATTTTTGCTATGCCATAAAAGAGGTAACTAAAAAACGCAAATTTCGAGTTACCTAGTTCTTGCATTCAGGCGACGATATCTGCTCTTAATATGGCTCTCACATAGTGTCTTCACCAAGGGTGGGAAACTCGTATTGTAAACAGAGCGGTCAGCATGAGTATCTACATACAAAAGGAACTGTAGCAAGAGAAGCTAAGCTCTCTGAGATCGGCTGTTTCCCGTCCCTGGTTTTCACACTTAACCTAACCATAGGACAAGTTTATTACTTTCAGTAAAATTCTAGCTGTTCACTGACATTTGCCATGCTTTTTGTAATACAGAGAGCAGAGAGTATCTGTGATCGTAACCTCAAACATTTTCTGCGAGTTTCTGGATAGACCCTACACCAGGGATGAGACGATATTAGCTCCCAATCATGGTAGAAGAGCTCGACCTTGATCATGAGCACATAGCGTCGTAACATAGACATCAGGGATGTACATGCACATGCAGCGAATAAAGGCAGCAATTATTACAATAACTTGCGTTACTAAATTTCTGGCTATGTAATAGGCCTAATTACTCAGTTATTTAATATACATGTACATATATAAACAAATCGCAAAGGGAAGGGTTTTTTTTAGGAACAAAAAGAGAAGTAGGAAAAGTTAATTGTATGTAAACCATTTTCTTGTTAAAAGCAATGATTTATTATGTAAATACTTCACTTCATTGGTTAGGAGAAACTAATAGGGTCTACCTGCTCGACGTGTGTGATCTCTAAGTACTTTTGAGTATTTGTTAAAAAAATAATAATGACAGTATTGATTGAAATAGAGTATATTGATTGTGTGATTGTGAAAATGTAGTCCTTACTCTCCAGTCGTGATTATGTAACGAGTTTTCTTAGAGTGATTTGTGAGATGCACATAACACGAAAAAAACAAATTGATTAAATTAAGATATTGAGACCCATCGGCCAAAATTTGTGAAATTTAAACTATATAAACAGATCTATAATAATATCATCTGTACAAAATTTGGTGCAATTAGGTCTAATAGTTTTGAAATTATATTTTTAAGTATATTTATTCCTGTGTTCGTCCATGGTCTGGAATTTAGGTTAAGTTTAGATTTAAGACCTCTCCTGGCACCACATTATCATAATCATCCTATCACATCATCGGGGTAATGTAACTCTGCCTTCCAGGCGCCCCAACCTCAGAAGTGGGTTACAACTAAGCCATGGCCAGGAGAGAAGACCAGAAATGTCGAAAAGACAACCTGGTGGCATTGGATAAAAAAAAAAAAATATATTGACGTTACTAAAAAAGCTCCTTGCATCAGAGTTTTGAAAATGTTTAGTTCATATTTGCTCAAAATCTTGAAAATAGTTATTGGAATAAAAGTGAATTAGCTTTTTGAGCTTAGTAATAGTATAAGTTAAAGTGCTATGAAAGATAAAATATTATTTCTATATTAAAGAAACACGTAGTCTAATAAAAGTAAATATCGAGAAACAAGGAACAAATAAAACATCAACAATACATTTAAAATAAAGAAATAAAAGGAATCTAGATACAATCTACTGACCCAAATGTAAATTAATTTACCTTCGATGTCAATTCCGAAATCAATTTATTTCTCTCTTCTCCTGAATAATGCCTATATATATTTTTTTCATGTTGCGTCTCATAATGCCGTTTTATGTTACTTTTTTGCAAATGATATTTTTTTTACACAACAAACACTGGACTTCATCACCATGTTCGAAGCATGAATATTGTATCTTCCACTCTTCCTTGAAAGCTTTAAGCGCTTCCGTTCCGTCATGATGCGCTGTGTTCTAAGATCTGTACATCCTTTAGCAATGTTTACAGGTAAAAGAGCTTCGCGCGCGCAGCGGGCATAAGAGAGCTCTCGCTCGAAATTATTAGTCACCATCACAAAACTGCCCTACAGTTTTGCTTATGTACAGACCCAGGAACAAAATTTGGGCCACCTGAAAATTTGTCATGCTTAGTAAGCACTTAGGTGGCCCAAGTTTTGCTTCTGAGTCTGTACATCATGAAGTCCACATTATTACAAATTTATTGCTCCTACGGAGTATTCCACTTCATTATACAGATGTTTGATAAAAGATGTCAGAAAATTTAATTCGTGTGTACTTTGAGTTAATGACTATTATTTTTTGTTTTTTAGGAACAAAACAACAATGTGGAGCTGATCCTAGTGTGCAGATCTTGGTAAGTAGGTCTTCATCATCCTCATTCAGTTCTACGTGAAGAATTTTGTACTTCTACATTTCATCTGTTCATCAGTTTATAAAAGCAAGTGGTTAATTAATCTGCAGACATTTTTTCTTGACAGAGTTTGTACATAAAAGAGAATATTTGTGCTTAATTTTCTTCGACTGTATTAAGGTATATCACTATATGGTCATGTGTCGGTATTTGATTTATCGTGTTTATAGATATTACAGAGGTGTACATAACGTCAAGATAGTATTTAATTCTTCATGTTTATGTCCTAATCTGGGATTATTTTATATCAGAGTGACTACTAAAGTGCAAAGTGAGATGTGGAATTACCACCATCTCGTCAACAAATAATTTGTGAATTTTGCTTATTTAATATTTATATATACGAAATTGTACTTGAAAATACTGTCATTGGACTTTTGAGATTCTGATGGAAAATGAGAAATTAAGAATCAGTGGCTATTACATTTTATCTTGGCAAGTATTGTACGATTCCGTGTGGTTTATTTTTCTATGACTAGGAAGTGTTTTTCTTCTTTTTCGTTTCATCTTATCAAGTGCAACAGATTATGGTTTTGTGGTAAACTTCATTCAGTATAACATGATTTAATTGTGAATTATAGACTTTCGATGAAGAAACAAGTCATCATGTGGTTTACATTTTTAAACTCATATTTGAACTTCTGTGTTTGAGAGGAAGGAACCTATTATCCAGTGAGGACCATGAAGAGAAAATATATAAAACAATGTAAAAAATGGGAACAGGATTGTGTATTATTATAAATTTTTGAATTAGTGTGGTGGTTACTTTTTTTTTTTTTTTTTGCAACACAAAACCTGTCCTGTTTGAGATGCAGACTTTTGCAAGATATCAGTCATATTGGAGTGGGTCTAATGTAGATATTTAATGAAGACATTGTGTTAAATGTATGTAATTTCATTAAAAGAAGGTTTAGTGAACTTATCTAGAGTTCTTTTTAAACAATTCCTGTCACCTTTCCTGCACCTCATTTGATAATAATTAACCTCGACATGCTGTTTGTTGAAACACTCCTCTCTTCATTTTGATAAACCAAGCATGTACTCTTGCAGTGACCATGTTTGATGAAAATTTGAAGGTAGTTTGTGTACAACCAAATGATTTTATTGAAATTTTTTATTTCTGCATACTATAATAGTTGTACACAGCTTTTTAAACTCTTAACACATTCACTGCTGGGCATTTTAACTGAACCGGGGATTTTAAACTTGACTTATGTTTTGAAGTGGTGTTAAATCGACTATGGTCGACGCTGGCAATTTTACACATTCAAACCAAAATCGACATAAGTCGACTTTGGCCATGAATGTGTTAAGAACACATGTCAATCACTATAATAATCAGGAAATGGTCATTGACATAAGTAAATATTGCCAATAGGAACTTTACTTATCCTTCTTTTCTTTGCAAAAACTGTAATCAATCTGATGTAAAATTTTCAGTTTGAGTAACTTACCGGTACTTCAATATTGCTGCAGTTTGGCATGCTGTTAAATATCTGATATAATAAAATTAAGCAACTTTGTCAAATTTTGCATTACATATCTTAGTCTTTCAGTACCGGTATTTGAATATTCCTAATTTTGATTGAATTTAATTTAAATTCCTTTGTACATTAAACTGTTCAATCCATAATTGCATTAAATACATAGGTAAATGCATTAAATAGGTATATGTTAATTTAAGCATATTAATCCCTTAACAAATTGTAATTAACTCTTATAAATCTGACATACTAAATTATATCAATGCTGCATATGCAATAACACACATTTGTTTGTGTGTTACATTATAATTTAAATATAGAAAAGTAAGATTTTCAAGATTAAAAGTAGTTTGAAGTACAATATGCTCATATATACTGTGGAACAACACATACAGTATTACTGAATATGAATAAAAGTATTATAGATCTGTTAAAAACCACTTAGGAAAAAGAAACTGAAAAAGCTTAAAACGAGATGTGTTGTATGCATATGAATGTGATGGATTACACTGAACAACAAACAGGATGTTTTGGAAATAAAAGCAATAAATTTGTGCTAGTACACATTTTTGAGCACTGAATTAAGAAATTAATAGTATTTTTTAAAATTGCTTTTTGTTTCAAAGATATGATTTAACTCTGGCTAACTTCCTGAAATATCTTCTGCAATCCTTTTTATGACATCAGGAAGGAATTGCTTATCCTTAGGTGACACATCCAATCCACCTCCAATCAAAATGTTCAGCTCTGATATAAGAATTTTTTGAGGAACACTTGTATATTGTATTTTTGTGCGAGATCATGCGTATTTGCTTGCTTTCCGCACAAAACCAATACGCTGTAAGTGTGAAATACCACATTCAGTATTCCCAACGTAACACACATAACAATTTCCCTATTCTTACCGCTTAAGCGTCATATTCATTTTACTGCTTTAGGCTTTTAACATATTATTTTTAAAGACGTTCAACATAGTAATAATTATAAATTGGAAACTTACCACTGCAATTTCACCTAAATTGCACTGTTAATTATTGTTTTTAAATATTTGCAAGTAACATTAAGGAAGCCGTGAAAAAATCAACAAGATTCCAGATGCAGATGTTATTACTGCAATATGTTATATAAATAATATTGTTAAAATATTAAAATGAAAAATAAATCATTACATAACCTTACCGTTTGTTTTAAGTTCGCATTTATAGACTGGGGGAAAAAAAGACAGATGTATATCACGGCCTGCTGCAATATAGTAAACACAGAAAACATTTTATAGCATCAATGTTGAAGAGAGATATTTTTGTTTTCCAAAATTGCCGTCATTGAACAGAAACCAAGATGGAGATTTCATTGCAACTAATTAGAAATTCCTCTATCAGGTATGTAATAAACAATCTTCGCACAAAATAATGTACGATACATGAGCGGTATGTTTGTTATCATGTTCTCGGAAATTAAAAAAGCTCAACTACGTTTCGCTTTTTCAATCTTTTCTTCGAACATGGAAACGTCAACATACTGCTCTTGTAACGCATATTACTATTCTGTTCTCTCTCTGTCATTCACAACCAGTTATTTATATTCAGTTTACCTACCATGTACATGTTGTACTATGGGGGGCGGGGGGGGGACAGCCAGAAAGTGCAAAAATTACATATGCAAAATATTTAATGTTAGAGGTTTTTTTTAGAATTTCTGCAAATTGTAATTTTGCACACAAATTTCCAAAATAAACATCTGACCAACACCTTCGGCTGACCCCAAGGATCCAAATTACATAATAAACATATGAAAGTTTTTTGCAAGAGACGAAATAAAATACACACTACACTATCATTATATGTGAAAGTAATTTAGGTCCTATATAACTGATTATGCAGAATTATTATTATTTTTGTCATTACCCTCTTTATTTTTCTTTTTAAGATTGCCTAATTTTGTAAATTTTATTTAAAATAAAAACATTTCACAGTAATTGAAAAGTCTTCCACTTGATTTCAGTCCTGTTCAGGAGATACTCGGAAGTCCTTGTAGAAATATGATTTGCTTCTTTAGAGCATTAATTCATGTAGACTGTATATGCGGAGATGTAAGTTCATGATTTCATGAAAATCTCTCCCTTTTCAGCTACACATATTGACAGTGTTTTGTTAATTGGCGCAAAGTTTGCATCTGAATTTAATTAATTGAGGTTCTTTCATCAACCGTATGTTCATTTTGTATATGTCATAATTGACTTTCCGTATGAGTGAGATTCACAATAGCCTTTTCAGTAAGGGAATGTATTTGATCTTCCTTACATGATAGGTGTTCTTGTTGTTATAAATTTATGACTCCTTAAAGGAATATCATTTGAAATAACAACAAATATGAATAGTAAAGCAGTGAACCTGTTTATATCTGTTAAATTTCGTTAAATTATTTCTTTATTCTGTATAATTTTTTAAAATTTACGTTTTGTTCTTCAAAAGTATTGATCTCTATGAAAATAGTGACATGCGATGCAAGGTTATTATTACAGTAGAACCCCGATTATCTGTCACCATATTAACCGATTGTCGGATTATCCAACTTTTTTTTCTAGCTCCTTTTCTTTTTTCTTACTTTATTCCTGCAGAAAAAATATGAACGTTATGTTTCTGCGTAGTTTTTCTACAGAGGGTTACTACAATCCTTTACCCTTACAAGTGTCACAGTATGTAATAAGAATGCTTTGCTGTCGGCAACAGAAATAGTTAGTCTACTTGTAAAATAGTCACTACCCGCTTTCAAAGAAATTACCCCAAGAACTTCCACAAATCCATGTACTATTATTCTTTATGCTCGACCATGCCGAAATGTACTAATTATACACCCGGTAGCAGTCCTTTAATGCATGTCATTAAAGTACACCTACTCATTAAAGTACAGGTCTTCAGCCAATGATAACTCAGCTTACATGTGTTCAGCTAATGACAAGTCAGCTTTGTACCGTTATAAAACCGCAAGTATCGATTATTCTCGGATATGCAATCAAAAGAGAATTAGCGAAAAGTCACGGAGGCTGGAAATCCAATACTTTCGCAGAAGGTTGTGTTCTGTTACTATAATAATTAGCGTTAATTGTAAATAATATTCAGATAAATTCAATTTGTCATCTCGTTTTTCAATGTCGAATTCAATAATCAAGGTTATAATATTATAATATTATCAAGTTTAACGGGACTACGTCAAGGTCAATGACATTATTGTTCCTCGGAAAAAATCAATACTTTCGCGTCTGCACACATCTCACAATTCACGACCTAGAACAAGGTCACTTCCGATCTTGTCAGATACCTACAAATAAAATGTATACATCTGAATACCGGCAATTTCAAGTTAGAAATATAGTCGAGCATAAAAAGTCTTATGAAACTCGCCTATAATGGTAATTAAGAAGCTTGTATGAAAATTATGAAACTCGCTCGCGCTCGTTTCATAAATATCCATACTCGATTCTTAATTACTATCATTATAGGCTCGTTGCATAATGTACTATTCTTTATCCTTACTATTTGAGTGGCCGTATTGTATAACTTCTATGCAAATTGACTTCCGCAGTTGTCAAAAGAAAACATATTGTGTTAATTACCAAAAAAAAAAATTGAGAGGTTTGGGAAAAGAGAAACAGTACGCGATTTAATAAAAACACAAGGATAAAGTGCATGAAGTATGTAAATCTACAACATGAGACATACTATTCCTATCTTTCCGCAGCATTCATCAACCCTTGGCCATTAAGAGCCTGTCGTTGACAACTGAACTTTTAGCGAACTCCTGATCCACTACATAGTACGTTAAACACAAGAACACGAAGAAAATCACGAAATTGTAGGCTAAAGTATTATGCACTTAATTTATGAAAATCTTTTATGGTATGGATTATCCGATTTTTTCGATTAACCGTTCAGTCTATCCCCTTTATTACCATGGATAATAGAGGTTCTACTGTAGTTGCGTGTAAGGTTTTGTGGCTTCAGAGTGTTCCACTTGTTTTTGGTTCTACAAAACGATAATCATGTTTCTCTGTCACACAAAGCATCATTTTGCTTTCAACATCCAAAGTAGACACACGAAGTATCTTCCACAATCTCTTTTTCTTCTCAACCATTTCAAAATGAGATAATATCGATTAGTTAGGTCTCTGAATTTGTCTCCTCAAAGTCTTCGGTATTCAGAATTTACTTCAATGATCCACCTTGCAATAAATGTTCCTTAGTACGAGGGATAAATTTATATGGTTCATTGCTCCAGTGTTGCAATTTCTTCCCTTCCCGCCCTACAAACATTTCCTGTTCTCGGGATCAGTGTTTTTGAAGTCTCCTTATCAGTTTGGCTTCATAGAGCCTGCTGAGTTGAGTTTATTTTTTTATGCATTTTATGTCGAAATTCATGTTTTGTTAGTTGTTAGTCTTTATTTTTCATTCACACACACACACACATATATATATATATATATATATATATATATATATATATATATTGTGACAGCCGCGTGAGATTCGATCTCACGACCAGCAGAAGGAAGTGCAAGGTCGGCCGTGACGGGCAGGTTGCGCGCGCATCTGCTTCCTGGGGCATGTGCTGTGGGGAGAAAGGGGAAAGAGCGACCGCGGCAGAGAGGAGAGGGGTCCGGATTGTTCGAGTGACGCTTGGAAATATCCAGAACTCGAACTTTCTCGTCTACGTCGCTGTGGGTATAAATTACGCATGCGAGTGAACTTGAGTCAGTCAGTAAGTCAGTCAGTGTTGTTATAGTCAGCCAACCTTGTGTACTGGAGTTCGACTTGAGTGTGTGTCCGCAACTGCGTGAGCATCCGAAGACCTGAGTTCGAGTGCAGTGGACCGCAGTTGGAGGGACCTGAGTTCGAAGTTCAGTGGACTGTCTCTGAGGTCTGGGGTTCATTGCTCCAGTGTTGCAATTTCTTCCCCTCCAGCCCTACAAACATTTCCTGTTCTCGGGATCAGTGTTTTTGAAGTCTTGTCAGTTTGGCTTCATAGAGCCTGCTGAGTTGAGTTTATTTTTTTATGCATTTTATGTCGAAATTCATGTTTTGTTAGGCTTTATTTTTCATTCACACACACACACACACACACACACACACACACACACACACACACACACACACACACACACACACATATATATATATATATATATATATATATATATATATATATATATATTGTTTACTTATTACTATTTAAAGGTAGCTGGATAGCTCATTTGCTAGAGCAGCTGCCTATGGACTGGAAGGTCTCTGGCTCAATCCCCTATGGGGGCAGTTTTTTTTCTCATAGCCATATCTTCCGTAGGTCCACTTGCCCTGTCAAATTAAGTACTAGTTTTTCCCAGTGGTAAGATGGACAGAGCATGGTACTGACTACATCTCATTCTACTGTCAAAGTCATAAAATCACATAGCTCCAACCCCATGCCTTCTTTACACTTCCATGGTGTCTAAAAGGAGCACAAGAGCAAGAGGCCTTCAAATATATATCAAGTCCTCTTCCACAAGAGGTCAAAGGAAGAAAATTACGTTCTATCTCCATTTTCCATCTGTGATTTATGGTCTTTTACAAAAAAAAAAAAGTTACACTTTTTTTTTTTTTCATTTGGTGGTAGTAAGGAAAGCATACCACCACTATTTCGATTCCAAAGTAGGCAAACAAGACATATCTTGGGCATCGCATATCTACTGTGATATTTCTTCTAACTTAAGAGACTGGCATAACCATGCGTGGGCGACTGATCAAGAAGGGATGGTTATTTTATCCCTCACCCCATGATGAACCTGTTTCATGCGCTATCAAAGAGAGTAACCTGTTTTGCTTCCACTTGCTTTGTTGCATCAGTGGTGGACGTCTTTTTAACATAATACTGAGTTTAACGTGTTGCTACATAACTAATAATCTGTTTCTATTGTACAAACGTGTGTATGTCCCAAACATCACTTTAACATCAGTCACTCGTAATTTGTAATGTTAGTGTATCAATTTACAAAATATAATATTGAATCATTGTTCCATAGATTAATTTGAAAGTTTAATATTAATATTCACAGCAAACCCAAAATAATAATAATAATAATAATAATAATAATAATAATAATAATAATAATAATAATAATAATAATTCTTTATTTATACTGGCAGAGTTAAGGCCATAGGGCCTTCTCTTACACTCTACCATGTCACAAAGTATTCAAGCAGTTAAAATTTAACAAAAAAGTTACAGAACAGAATACTAACATGTTACAAAGAGAAATAATAACAGCATAATAAAATGGACACTAAACAACATGAGAATAATACCATAATAGAAAAAAAAAAAAAGAAAGTAAAATACATTGGAATATAGCAAAAGCAACTCATTTAGCACAAATGGTTAATATATAAAAAACATAAGGAGGAATATAACAAAATAGAATATAATAAAATAATAACAAAGAAAAAAAAAGAAAGAAAATTAAATAAAATTCACAATAAAAGGCTATGGTAATAAATTCGTCAGCTGATAAGGGGAACAAAAAGGGGAAAGGAAGGAAAGAAATATATAGCCTATATTTTTACACAACTATCGCAGAGAAAAGGGCTTATAACTGAAAGGAATCTGAATTGAAAAAGTGCAATTTTAATTTATTTTTGAAATAGACAATGTCCGACAGTCTCTGACATGTTGTGGTAGAGAGTTCCAGAGATGAGCTGCAGAGACGGTGAAAGATGAAGAGTAGAAGGATGTTCTGTGTTTAGGAATGGAGAGTGTGATATGGTGTTGTGAGCAAGTATCTATTTCGTGATATGAGGACAAATGTTGAAAACGAGAAGCTAATAAGACGTATGAATAAACATTTTACAAACCTATAGGCTTAACCAGTTTGCAACAGTTTTGGAACACAATTAATTTACACTTTTACTATGTGTACCCGTAAATGGGGATGATCCCGAAGTCTTCTGATACCTCTTCCTCTAAACTAGTGTATTAATATCTGGTTTTAAATCCAATGAACACAATTGCAAAACTGAAACTAGCTCGAATTGCACACTGTACCTTTTGCTGAATGGAAACTTCAGTCTCAGGTTTATTTGTACTTTTAGTTCTGTTAGGGGTTGGAGACGTGCAGTTCCTATTTAAATAAAGAATGAATTGAGGTCACAAAATAATAAATATGGACGTCAATAAGGCAATAACGCAAAGGAAAATTAAACGAAAATAACCTGAAATGGCATGTTTACCATACTTTTCTGCGTGACGAGAAGTGAAATTCCTTTTTACATTGAAAGGAGAAATATAATTACTACTTTTTCCACAAATTAAACAAATAGTTTTTCCCCTCATGAAGTGCACAAAAGTATTCGTCTTCCCATGCCTGATGGTAGTAATTTCCAGCCATTTTTATGGCGAACATTACAGAGGTATTATTCGGAATTACCTGTCATCCTATTTTCCACGAACACCACAGATATATCACAAGCAGTGTTTACGTTTGAATCCTACCTTCCTCTGCTGAGCGAACTGGTGTGGGGTGAATGGAAGTAGTGACATCATCTCTCATTGAGAGACAGTCGCCCACCCTTGGCATAACCAATAGCAGAAGATTTATTTTCTTTCTAATACTCAATTACAGCCAGTGTCACAGTTTATAAACAAGTACCAGCTGCAGTGGAAAAACCATGTCCAACGAATTGTAATTGTAATAGACTTCCAAAAGCCAAGCTTCAGTACAGTCCCCAAGGGAAGAGTTGTTTGGATCACCCCAAGTGGACCGAGAGAATGACTCACTGAGACCGTAACAGACCATGGGACATATACTTGTTATAATGATGATGATGATGATGATCTGATGCTCATGATCATGACATGGAGGATGCCAATGGATCACGTTAAAAACTGATACTTTTGTGAGGTGCATCCTACACAACAACTTTCTAAAAAGAAAAAAAAAAAAAAAACTATCTATTCCATACATACATACATACAGGCTATTCCATCTCAAATGGACCGAAATATAGAGAAAATTGACCTTGCAATTTTTAAATACAATGAAAACTTTTTCTGTCTGTTGACAACTGTGATACAATGCTTTGTGCAAAGTTTGAGGCATCAGAACTTCATAGTGTTTAAATTAAAAATATTTAAATTTATCGTATTTTCATAAAATTAGCAACTTTAAACTGTTGTAGTTCCGAAACCCTTTCACCCAATGATCAAAATCATGGTTTATTTTGATGCTGAGAAATTAAAGTTTATATTGACATATAAATAGATTTTCTTACTTATTATGGAAATGGAGAAATTTAGATTTTTCCTCATTAAGACTCCTTTGCCAAGGAAAAAATATTTAAAAAATATATGGTTAGGTTCCGCATTGAAAGTACAAATAAACACATTTTTTACCGATGGCACGTTGATAAGAAAGTATTAAAAATATCAAATAAAGAAAATAAATAGTACACGCGTGAACTAACCAGCTGACTGTGAGGCGGGAGCTAGCCGAGGGAAGCAAGGCCAGGAGACATAAACAAGTGATGTGTCGTCTAGCAGTCATGGCTGTGCTAGCTTTATCACAGGTTTTCATAAACACAGGAGTAAAATGACGCCCAATGCTTGCTTATCTTCAGCTCTCGGCCAGTGCGTGCGGTACTGCGCCATTCAAGTCTAGGCGTGTGAAAATAATCTATTTAATACCCTCGAAACTTATTGCCATACCACTAAGCAAACAATGCCAAATCCCTCTTAATAATGCAAGGTTTTTTCGCAATATATTTTTACATTTTTACAATTTGGCAAAAGCCTAAAAGTAAGTAAAATCACATTATCTGTCTCTCTGTATACAATAAAAATAAGGCTTACTTCTTAACATAACCTACCAAATGTCAGCTTCAAAATGAGCTCCCGTTCAATGTTCTGCAGTAAATGATTCCAGAGTTCTGAGCGCTGAAAGAGTCTTGTTTTTATAAAATACGCTAAATTTGTCGCTCAACAATATGCAAACCGTTTGACTTTCGATAGTATATTTTTGCAGATGCACTCTTCTCAGCACCTTGTATAAATAGGGGAAAAATTAGAGTATAAAAAAATGCGAGGTTTTTTACTGATCGATTTCATATGGAATAGCCCATACATACATACATACATACATACATACATACATACATACATAGTGTTCTACCCAAGGGCAGCTCTTTCACAGCAAACCCAACACTCTCCAATCTTTCCTATTTTCTGCCTTCTAGTAGTCTCTGCGTACGATTCGTATATCTTAATGTTGACTATCATCTGCCCCAGACTCTTCTCCTATTCACCATTCCTTCCAGTGCATCATCCTTCAGTAAACAGTAATCTATTCCATAACTTCCTGAATTTTACTTCTTACATTCACTTGACGAAAGTCAAGAGCAAAAAGCAGTTAATAATCCTTCCATATCTGACCCCTCTGCATCTGGTATCATGTTACATCACGTTTAAAAGAGCCCCACAGAGGAGTTCAGGATGAGATAAATAATTTCGTAAGAGAAATGGAACTTCAAAAGTCGTATCAGTGTTCTGTCATACTCCACAGAAGGCCCTGATACAGTTGTGTACAATAGACGGTGATATTACATACTGTAATGATATGACGACCTTATGAGGGCTGTAAACATTCAACATGAACCACATGATATGAGACTGTTTATAAAATTTTGTTGTCCAAAGGAAAATTGAAAGCTATTTTTACTGCACAATAGAAATAAACTGCTATAATTTCCTATTGATTATACAGTGAACATGAAGGAATCTTACATCAACATGAGTCTCTATCAATATATCCCACTTCCCTCAAATGCATTTTAATATTATCTTCCCTTCTACATCTTCCCTAACACTCTATATGCATTTCTGGATTCGCCCATACGTGCTACGTGCCCTGCCCATCTCAAATGTCGGGATTTAATGTTCGTAATTATGTCAGATGAAGAATACAATGCCATTCCGAGGCTTATTTTAAGGTTTCGTAACAAGCTGTTTTTTACAGTGATGGGTTGTTAGCCCTTCGCCCAACTCCCAAGGTGGAGGACCACCCCTCATTGGCTGTCCGCGGCTGCTTATTCAATATATTCACAGCCTCCCTCCATATCTGGAGGCCGTTTCCTCGATCCGCAACCTGAGGACGCGTCATGCTGTGGTAATAGGGACCCACAATACATGGCGAGCAATAGATACACTAAATATAAATGTTTCCAGTGGCAAGTTTTCATTTTATTTGGACAAGCTAAGCATGGGACAAACCAGAATCGAAATCAGGGCATTCTTAGTTAGATGGGATTAATCCAATTTCATAAAAAAAAAAAAAAAAAAAAAAACAAGAGTTGCTGGGATACTGCTCATGAAAGTAAACCAGTATGATTTCTTTGTCAACTTTCAGCACTATTGTAGAATGGAAGGAAAAGAAAAAGAGATATCCACGTATAAACTGTTAAGGCTCTTAAGGATGGGGATATAGAACACTAGGATAATGAAGTCTTCGAAATGCACCTGGATGGGACTCGTCTACCATATGCATGGCCCTATATTCGCAGAAAAAAGTGAGAAAAGTAATTGAATACTTTTTCTTGCTTGTTTCCTGATTTAGAGTTGTATAATCCTTTCTTTGCTAGCTGATTGGATTGAATTGCTAATAATGCAGAAGATGTTTTTTGTTCATTACTGCCCTTCCATCTTCCTACAGACTGAACTCTTATACAGTGCACATGAGGGGAAGATGGAAACAGCAAGTTATGTCTTTGATTGCTTCACGTTATGCAGGCTTGTATTAAAATATAGAATATACTCTGAATATACATTCTTTCATGGGAACACCTGTGCTTTCTTCTTCTTCATTGTCTATTTCTCATACACAGCTCTTCTAGCATTAGCTACTAACTGCGCCTCCAAAATCTGCTATATGTTTTTTAAAAGATTTTTCAGGGGGGGGGGGGAACATTGCCACTTTTAATTCCTTTTATTTTCAAAGCGACTCTCGGTATAACTTCAGTCATTACAAGAAAAATGAAATTATATCGAAAGTAGCTTTGAAAATCAAGGGAATTAAAAGTCACAATGATAAAATTTTAAAATTTTTCTTTTGTATGAAGAAAAACTGACACATTACAGCATGTCAGCTTATACATAGTAACTATCACTAGTCCATATTCATGCAATACACTATAATATACTCGTATATAACCATGCCAGAATTCTGCAGGAAGGATGGGATGCCCTACTGAGTATTTTGATATAGGGAACTTATGATCTGTGAAGTTATAGTCGTGACGCTGTTATTCCCAGAGTGACTTCTCCTCTTTGCTTACGTCTTAGGAAGTGAAGGCTCTATAAAGTCTAGGTAGGTAGTATCATTCACCATTTTTGTTCTTTCATTGCCGAGCTACCATACGAGGAATCTATTTGCCACACCGTTAAACATTATCATGTCGTAGCTCCTATGATAATAAATCAAACACACTGTAATTCAGCAAATAATTGAGCGGCAAATAACGTCTTCATGTGCTTTCTGTGAACGCTAACGAAAGAACCAAATGGCGGGCGATTGTATTAAGTATTTATCGAGCCTTAAGAAATGAATAACATCTTCATAAGCGAATCACAAGACGCAAACGTTTAATTGTAGCCGACCTGCAACGCGATTGGCTGCCGGAAATTAAAGTGACGGGACTATAGCTTAAGGTGTTATGTGCTTGAATGTGTGAGGATGATTATGGTTTATCTTATAAAATCTGAACATTGATTTTATTGTGTTTTTTTTTTAAACTTACAAAAGATGTTCAAAATGTCGGCCACTAACCTCAATGGGAGCGTTGCAATAGCATATGAAATTCTGTCACACTCTTTTAAAGATGCCTTACATGTTTTGAATCATATTGCAGACAGCTATGATCCTAGCAACAATACCACTACTGTGTCTGCTGGGGTTTCTAACACAATTGATTTTAAGTATCTCCAGAGGAAATAGTCGACAGGGTTCAGGTCAGGTGACCAAGCAAGCCATGGGGTAGAACCTTCTCTTCCAATCCAGTGATCAGGAAAAGTAGTATCCAGGTAGTCATGGACAGCCACAGTGAAGTGAGGTGGAGTCCTATCATGCTGTAGCCACATTTTCTCTAGGACAATTATTGATACATCATCTAGTGCCTAAGGCAAGACCCTTTGCATGAGCCTAAATAAGTGTGGTCATTTGGATGGTCAGATAGAAGATGTAGTCCAATTATATGATCCTTGACAATTTCGATCCAGACATACTTACTTATTTACTGGCTTTTAAGGAACCTGGAGGTTCATTGCCGCCCTCACATAAACCCGTTATTGGTCCCTATCCTGAGCAAGATTAATCCATTCTCTATCATATCCCACCTCCCTCAAATCCATTTTAATATTATCTTCCCATCTACGTCTCGGCCTCCCTAAAGGTCTTTTTCCCTCCGGCCTCCCAACTAACACTCTATATGCATTCTGAATTCGCCCATACGTGCTACATGCCCTGCCCATCTCAGACATCTGGATTTAATGTTCCTAATTATGTCAGGTGAAGAATACAATGCGTGCAGTTCTGTGTTGGTCGATCCAGATATTCACAGCAAGATATAAATTGGCTGCCTACCGTATCTCCTTATGCTGGCGTCACAGATCCGAAGTTTTCTATATCAAAATACTCAGTAGGACTTCTTTTCTTCCTGTATAATTCTGGCATTTAATTAGGCCCACTTTGCATACAATCCCACTTTGGGGAGTTAATAATTAGAGCATTATTAGTGAATTGAAGTATTCTAGCCCATTGTCTTCAGGACCAATTGTTCGATTTGTAATGTAGGCTACACAGGTCTAGGTAATAGGCCTATGTTTATATGTAGGAGAGGAAATAAAATTTTAAAAGTGAAACACATCAATAATTAAGAAAGTAACATTAAAAGAAAAATTATAACAATTGTTCTGTTTTACTACTGTGTTTCTTGGTTACAAGAATAGAGCAGTTACAGAGCAATACCAACAACACTGACAGAAGTCTTCTATCTTTTGATTAGTATTTTGTGTCTGGTTATAATAGCAGACAGTTTAAACATGTTTATAAGAAATTCGGGCAATATTACTATTGAAGAAAACGTTTTCGTAGATGCTCTCAGTAACATTAGCCCATTGTTAGGTTGTGCATTTACTATATTGATGGAAGCAGACCTGACTTGAATTATTGTGAGCTGTCATGAACTGTTTGGTAAAGTAAGTATGCTTTTCTTTCCTTTTATCTGTATATGAGATAAATTTTAAATAAGTATTTTTATAATTTTAATGTGTATAATAGATGTGATGAATAGTGAGTGAATGGAAGTGTCATATTATAATGTAATGGATATTGCTATAGACATAGAGTACTCCATAAGTATGAAAATGTTAGTGATGTAATGTAGATGTCAAAATAACATTAAGATTTCCTATAATACAAACTGATCACGACTAACCTCGAATTCTCTCGACTTCAATCTGCGGAGGTCAGGAGTATATGCCAGTGACGATCTTTAGTGGTTGTACAAGACTGCCAAGGCAATTAGCACATGTATGTTTACAAGTTCAGGAATGTCACTTGGAACATTTATTAAATTATTAAGAATATTCGCAAATCAAGCTTTCAGGTGTAACTCCCTGTAAAGTTGATTTGAATAATTTCTGGGGAAAAATTGTTCCGGAGCCGGGCATCGAACCCGGGACCTTTGGTTTAACGTACCAACACTCTACCAACTGAGCTACCCGGGAACTCTACCAGACACCGATCCAATTTTTCCCTCTATATCCACAGACCTCAAAGTGGGCTGACAACCGTCAAGAAACCGACATTGAGTGCACACTAACTCTGTGTGACTTAAATTGTCACACAGAGTTAGTGTGCACTCAATGTCGGTTTCTTGACGGTTGTCAGCCCATTTTGAGGTCTGTGGATATAGAGGGAAAAATTGGATCGGTGTCTGGTAGAGTTCCCGGGTAGCTCATTTATTAATAATATTGTATTAATTAATATTTTTAAGCAGAAAATATTTAGTTAGCATTATGTATTACTGTTTCTTTGCGCACCAATTTTCATAAAGCATGCAGACAAGTAGTTTAGAACATTTTAGTCTTATTTTGACTTCTACATTACAACCCTAAAATTTGTACATATATGAAATACTCTGTACTGTATATACTCTTATACATAATATAACACTGTATAAAGTAATTTATATTTAAAAAAAGTAACAATTATGCTTATGTTAGTGTACCTCCTGGCTGGTTTCAGCAAAGAAATGAAGTTTTTTGATATTTTATGAATGTGTATGTGTGCAAATACTACTGAAGTATACAGACCAGTTCTGTAACGGGACACTCATTGTATTAAAGGAAATGTAAATAGTACAGAAATAGTTTAATCTGAAAGAAAGTATAAAATTGGCGTAAACTGGATTTAAGTAATGGAGTAAAACTGCAAAATGAAGTTTTCCAGTATTACATTATGAACACAAATGAGAGAACATAATAAAAGTAACTTTTTTAAAATTAGTTTTTAAAACAAACTTACCAACTATGGGGTTTTTATAATTGATGTATTAAATGTATAACCAGCATAATTTTCACTGTCAATCTTTAAGAGTTGAGCTTCTTTTCATATTCCTTCCTCTCTTGTGAGGATTTTAAATCAATGCTAGACATTCACAATTAAAGGACTCCTTCATGTGGTCAGCATAGCGCAAAGCCACACATTTAGAAAATAAAGAATAAACTCTCACATTAAATTTCGGTATTATATTCATCCATCTTCCTTTCTGCACTTTGTAAAACTTCTCTTGAGATACGATTTTTAGGGACAATACATTAATATGCTCTCATTGTCATTTATTTATTTCCTGCATTATATTCAATAGATTTTTGCTATATAAACATAGCTGTAATTTGCAGCGTGAAAACAAGTTTTTTAAAGGGAAAGGAAGGCATGTCAATTTATTGGGAAGAGAATTACTCTGTTGCAACAGATTTTAAATCATACCTAGTGGAATAAAAAATAAGCTTATTTTATAGAGTTTGGGATGCTGAACATGAAAATATAGCCTGATTAGATAGTATATTCACTTCAGTTAAAAAAAAAAATAACTCCTTGCAGTTTATATTTTTATACCCCCACTCCCAAAATATGATATGGAAGTGAAATAGAGCTTATCTGTTAAACATGACGTCATTTAGCTCGTTGTTTGCACTGAATTAGTGCAATATCATTTTCAGCATCTAGCAATATTTGACAAACATTCCAGTATTCAGTTTATGGAATTTAGTTTTGTACCCAAATGGAAATGGTAACCATTTTCATCGCTTACAGTACCAGGAGCAAATTGTGTAAATGCATTTTCAGTGATGTGTTGTCCATTTTGTCATACAAAGACAAGATCATCCTCAAGCTTCCTAAAATTGTTTGCTTTTACATTTCATAGAAAACCAGTAGAGGAGTAGTGGGTACAGTGAGACACAAAATATTAAGACATATGTATGCAAGTGATAATTCAAGTATTTTTAAAATCAAGTGCAATAGAAATAGACATTAAAACATGGAGTATAATAATACATAAACAAAAATGTTAATAGATAAAGGACATAATTTACAATACGTGTTTGTCAAAAAAATGCAAATGCCTCACTGTTCCCATTCAGGAGGGTACAGTGAGACACCACAGTGTCTATTAACGGACATTGAAATAATGTACATTTATTTCAAAAAAAGGAAAGCCTGCTGTCCCTTTATCTTGACATGTTCTGTAGGCTTATTTAGAATCATTTTGATGTCTGACTTCGAAACCATTGAAACATCTGGAACATTTGGAAAAGTGAATTTTTCATGACATTTCAAACTTTTGCGAAAAAATGAAATGAATTTTTGGTGACAACAAAGCTTATAATTATAAGAATTTAATGTAATTCTTTATTATTTTTTAACATTTTCTTAAATTTTGTGAATAATTTTTTATTTATGAAACCATTAAAATGTAATGTATCCATTATTTTAAGCTACAGTTCCTCAATTGGTTACTAGTATTTTCATTTTTAATGTTATTTACTGGTAAATGTAATATAATAACAGTTTGTTTTTGCAAATCATTGGTACATGGGAACAGTGAGACGTCTCAGTGTACCCTTCAATGGCATGTCTCACTGTTCCCTTTACGCATAGTTCATTTAAAAATGACGCCATCACTTCAAAATTAAAACAAGAAAGACAAAACTTTGCCAAATACAATCTCAAATGCCATAGTATTAGGTAACAAAACATTCATATTTATATCTCATTTGTATATCCAATATAACCTTCATTAAACACAAGCCAGAATTTTACTTCTAGAGTGAAAAATTACGAATTATTTTTTCAACAATCACCTTTATAACTAGAATCAAATCGAGTATGAAAATACTGTTACTTTACTCATGGAATATACAAGTCCACTGTTACCAACATCTCAACATCAAAATTTACTATCTAATAAAAAATGTCTCACTGTTCTCCCTGTCTTACTGTACCCACTTCTCCCCTACATACACATCAGAAAAATTACAGACTGCTTTCTTGTCTTCACTGAAAATAAGATTCTTGAAGGGGTGACATGTCTGTGAACTAGTGAACATTCCTTCTTCGATCTCTTGCTTACCAATCTGAGGCTTGTCTTACCCACACAAATACCAGTATGCTTTGATCATTGCTATAGTGTAATTGTGCATGAAGTCTTAGTATTTCATTATGGAGGAGCAGTTTTCAGTTAAAGTGTAAATTCTTCCCATTATGGCAAATTCTTAATCTTTGAACAACTGCTGCTCCATTGCATAAAATGCAACAGAATTTAAAATAATCCTTCGGCAATATCATCAAATGATGTTTAACGTTAAATTACCAGAGATTAGCCATTCATATTTCAGTTCTTGTGATTAACAAGTTTCTTTTTTTTTTTCAACTTTCATACATTTATTTTCTTTCTGCGGACAACAAGGATTGAAGGCAACTGATATCCATTGTGTGACATTACATTATTTAGACTAATTTTAGAATAATCACTATTCTTCAGAATTATGTTAGATATTCATTGTCGTCATTAAGTCATCAATAGTTTCTAATAATGTGCATTTGCTGTTTTGGTTAATATTATTCATTACCTTTTTGACAGAAGCTATAAGATTCCACTGCTATCACCTTGAAACTGTCACCTATTCTCTTTTATTCTTTGACAATTTGAGTTTCTTGGATAGGTAAAACAATTTTTTTCTTTAGCAGCAACAGTAGTAGTAGTAGTAGTAGTAGTAGTAGTATTTTATTCAGCGTTGCTTTCAACTACAGAGGTTATTCAATATCGAAGTTCTACTTGGCAGAAAAATGACTGACAAGTTTTTCCTGAAGTCCTCTATCAGGAACGAAGTTTCTTTACATGCTGTAAATATTGGATATGTGCTTCCCAGCTTCACTTTCCTCTGAGAGGAAACATGTTAAGGATGTTATTGTCCATCATCCATAGCCCTTAACTGGGTTTTAACCTGCAAATCTCTCATTTCTGTTAACTTGGGCAGTTTGACAGAAGTCACTTTCAGAATATTGAACCACCGGGAGTAGACAGCTTAAGTGTTTCATCAATTATCACTGTTCATCATAATGAATGGAAAGACATCGTGGAATAAGCATCCTGCTACATTGATACATAGAGGGTTATATTTATAGATATAATTGGATATAATACTAGTGGCTTGTGCAGCAAATGCTGCAAACTAAGTTCATTAGACGTTCAAATAAACATTTTTCAGATTTATTTTCAATGAAGAATACCAGACATTCTGAAAGTTATTTGCTTCCATAATAATGAAATATACTCTCTCTAGAGCCAATACTGAAGAGAACCACGCATATAAATATCTACACCACACTGCCATTAAATATATGA
Organism: Periplaneta americana; assembly: GCF_040183065.1. Lineage (NCBI taxonomy): Eukaryota > Metazoa > Arthropoda > Insecta > Blattodea > Blattidae > Periplaneta > Periplaneta americana. The sequence goes on from NC_091127.1 coordinate 174,549,262, forward strand.
AAAAGACCCAACCCCACTTGATTAATAACTATAAAAATATTTGATTTTTAATAATATTATTATCTTACGTAAGTTTTATAGTTTTCAGTAACGTATGCTATATATAATATATATTTACTCAGTAAATTATAGAAATGAAGATCTAATTTAAGATATTCTCTAAATCTACTTATATAACTCCAAAACATTTCGCTTTCATATCATCAATATAGCATTAATATGTACTCAAAGACTCAATAGCTATTTTCAGGCATCATACATATGGACCATGACTAATTCGCATCTCCTTGACGTTACTTCGTTTAATATCATGTGTTTCAATATAATTCAAATTGTTTATTTTTCACTCTAACAACAATTTATCACTAAGCCTCAAGGCATTTACTCTATTGTATCATGGTACTCTTTGTCGATGGCAACCTGTAGTGGTTACAAGAAGAAATTAAATCAATCAATAATGAAAAATAGTCACATCATGGCATTAACTACAATAATATTTCATTTCTGATGGTAATAATGTCATCAAACCACCTCAAGTTTTGTAGTTCTTAATATCCAATACACAGCTGTACTCAGAAAATTACACACCACAGAATCGAACCTGTAAATTATTTTTAATAAGTTAAGTTTTTAATAACCAATTCAATTTGAGCTCTAAATATGTCAGCATTCTTGCAGATCATGGCCTTCGTGTAATATTGTTTACTGTAGTATGTGTTTTGTTTTATTCTGAAATGCAGTTAGCTAGTTTAGCTAGTTCTCAAAACTGACGACAGATGGATTTTGGAAAATAGGAAAATTTTGTTGAAAAATTGACATTTCACTGAAAAGTACTATTCTTCCGAAAAACTTTGAGTTCCAAGCTTCAAAATGAGGGGTCATTTATTAAAATCCGTTCAGCCGTTTTCCCGTAATTTCCATTACCAGTTCAAATTATATATATATATATATATATATATATATATATATATAGATAATATATTTTGTATAATGCCTAGAAAATAATGAGTTGCTGCCACTTCTCAGTTCTGTGAGGCATTACACATACACTGAAGCAGATTGTTAAAAACAAGATATTTTAATGTCATTATTGTGTTCAGCACCCACTGGTTAGAATTATGTGCCATACTTTTGTTTGCGTAACAGTTATTCCTATCTTGAAGAGTATCAGAAGTGAAGAATATGAGAAATGAAAGAGATTTTATATTACTGACTAGAACTTGTCTTCCAATTTCCCTTTACAATATCATTGCTGTATTTATTTATACCCTTTGTGTGTGCTGTCTATTAAAAATCTTGTCAAATGACAGTACCTGCATGTGTATGTGAGAAAAGATTGGCAGAGAGAGTGACAATGAGAGTGATTATGATTAAAAGAAGAACATTCTTTTTGCATTAAACTTCAGGGAAACTTTTGAATTTAACTGAACTCTTTATGAAGTTCTACAGAGTGATTTATATGGAACTGACACATTTCTTTCATTAATTGTTTCAAAACGAATTGTGCTAGCGACAACTTATTATACCTAAAATGTAGAGGAATTTTGGGAGATTATTTACCTCTATAGCAAATGTTGAAAATGTCCTCCATCCTGCATAAGGCACAACTCAACACGTCGTTCCATGTTACTGGCCACTCGTTGGAGGACTCTGTTGTCAATAGCTTGAATCTCCTGTGTGATGTTGTGCTTCAGATCGTCCAATGTCTGGGGACGTGTGGCGTAAACCCTGTCTTTTAAGTAACCCCATAGAAAGAAGTCCGGCGTTGTCAAGTCCGGAGAGCTCGGTGGCCACAGGTTCCTGGAAATTATTCGGTCGTCACATAACCGGATAAATGGAACCATGCTTCATCTGTGAACCATGTGATGGACAATATGGCAGGATTTTGCACAATGAACGTCTGAAACAACGACAATAATTCAATCTTTTATCCTTATCTGGTTCCTGTAGCTGATGAACAACCGTAATCCTATATGGCTTTAGGCTCTCTGACACATTGAGTAGGTGTACCCTGTCTTCTGCGACAAACGTCTTAATGATTTTTGGGTGACTGCTCCAGTCGTGCTCTTACGTCAACAACAACTGTGGGAAGCCTAGATGAACGATGCTTGCCCTTTTCACTCACCAGAGATCCAGTTGTTTCCAATTTGTTTACCAGTCCCAGTATTGTGTTTCTTTTGGGAGGATTGCGAACACCAAATTCTCTCTGGTATGCCCTTTGAGTAGCTGTAATTGAATTCGTAATCCAGTATTGCTTCATAAAGAAGAGTCGTTGATTTAATGTGTACTGCATTTTCACGTTGACACAAAATGTCGAAAACAGCTGCCAACAATAGGAATAAAACATAAACATCTGCGCATCTAGTGCTGCCAACAATAGGAATAAAACATAAACATCTACGCATCTAGTGACAAGGAATCGAAACTCCAGAACATTGTGCTTAATTTGGTGCTAAAATTGGGTCAGTGCTGCCAACAATAGGAATAAAACATAAACATCTGCGCATCTAGTGACAAGGAATCGAAACTCCAGAACATTCTGCTTAATTTGGTGCTAAAATTGGGTCATTGAATGAATTTCCAACGGAATAATTAAAGAAAGAAATGTGTCAGTTCTATATAAATCACTCTGTACTTCCTACTAGGTAGTAGTGATACTGAAGTTTCACATTCTTCTGATCCTTCACTTTCACAACAGAATTCATGTGGCAATGGGGGAGAAGAACATTGCGTCTTGTTTGGAACTCTGCTAACAAACTGAACTTTCTCTGTTGCAAAAAAAAAAATCACTTTGGATCTCCAGAAAGTGAAACTTCAGTACTAGAAAGTAACAATGAACTTTTCTTAACAATGAAATGTGATCTCCAACCACAGATAGAACTTCAGTTTGTGTGACATCGTCATCGCTGGTTTCTGCAAAGAAGACTTCAGAATGATTCACCTCATCAGTTGCAGCAATTGGCCAGTATTTTCAAGACATGTACGTGTTTCTGTAACTTCTCGAAACACGTAGTTTGATGTAATTGAACAAGCATTGCCAGAATAATAATAAAAAAGATATCTACAAAGACTGGATGGCAGAAGCTAATTCAAATTGACCACGGAATCACAAGAAATTAGAAGACTAAAGAAAAACTGGAGATTGGCTTACTGAAGTATAATAAATCATTATGGCTATACTAGCATCATCATCACCACCACCACAATCATCACTACCACCACCATCACCAAATACCATTTTAAAACACTGTTTGAAATACGAGGGGGATCCAGGAAATAACGACCGTTTTGTTGTAATAATTAAAAAAAATATATTTATTTGAAAAAACAAAGTCTGTTACATAACTAAAGCTTCCTTTACTTCTCTACATAATCACCACCTACATTTAAACATTTGTCGTATCCGTTCACTAGCTTTAGAATTCTCGTGTTATACTTCTCTGCCGCCAGTTCATTAAGCCAGGTGTTCACTGTCTTCTTCAACTCTTCATCACTTCCAAAATGCGTACCACCCAGAAAGTCTTTCAGCTTAGTGAAAAGGTGAAAATCGCTAGGAGCAAGGTCTGGACTATAGGGCGGATGATCAAAGATTTCCCAACCGAATTGATCCAGCAATTCTCGAGTTGAAGCAGCAGTGTGCGGGCGGGCGTTGTCGTGAAGAAGCACAACTCCTCTCGAAAGCATTCCTCGCCTCTTGTTTTGGATAGCTCGCCGTAGTTTTCGTAAAGTCTCACCATAACGATTTGCATTGATCGTAGTGCCTTTTGGCATGAAATCCAGTAAAAGAACACCTTTGTGATCCCAAAAGACAGTAGCCATGACTTTTTGTGTTGAGAGAGTCTGTTTGAATTTTCTCGGTTTCTTGGGTGATGAGGGATGATGCCACTGACGTGATTGGCGCTTGGTCTCTGGGGTGTTGTGAGACACCCAGGTCTCATCACCAGTCACAATTTGATCAAGAAAGGCGTCTCCATCTGTGTGATATCGCATCAAGAATGTCAATGCTGAGGCCATTCTCTGAGTTTTGTGTTGGTCACTCAGTTGCCGTGGAACCCATCGTGCACAGATTTTGTGGTAGCCAAGATGTTGCGACACAATTTCACCAAGCAAAGAACGAGAAATGTCAGGAAAGGCAATATGCAATTCGTCGAGTGATGTGCGCCTGTCTTGCAAGATTCTGTCGTTCACTTTAGTCTTCAGGTCTTCTGTGATGAGTGATGGGCGTCCGGGTTGAGTTTCATCATGGACATTTGTTCGCCCATTGTTGAACATTTCGCACCATTTTCTCACATTTCTTTCATTCATTACAGTATCACCATACACTTCTTTCAATTGCCGGTAAATTTCTGCAGGTTTCAAATGTCGGGCATTCAAAAATCGAATTACACTCCTCACCTCACAGTCAGTGGGATTATCAATGACGTCGTTCATTTTGAAGTAACACAAAATGCACAATGGCGACTTGTTGCAACCAGTACTCACAACATTATGAGAACACATGTTAAGGAAGCCAGTTGACCTTCAAACAAGGAAGGGGAGTCAGCTGCGCGGCGGGTATGCGCGAACGGTCGTTATTTCCTGGATCCCCTCGTAGGTCACAAAATTTATTATTCAGAGATAAAGAATTAGTCAAATTTCTTTAATATCTATATGTCTGACTTGAGCAATTTATTTGAAAATCTTGTTTCAACTTTGTCATTATTATTAATTGTGATCTTAAATTTTGCTTTATGTTGGTAACAATTTTCGTTACGAAAACTAATTTGGAACGTGAGTTATGGATTTAAATGTCATGTTGGAAATTCAGATAAGTTCAAATTATAATATGAAATAATTTTGTACAATTTTCAGTCTATAACTTATCTAAGTTGAAAGCAGAAATAAATTCTGTTACATCAATTAAAATATTATATTAAGTATCACGAATATTTTCGACTTTTCATATAAGTCATCTTCAGGTGATATAGTTATCCGACAAATACAATTGAACATAGGTGAAAGTAGTAGTGATAAAACATATAAGTAATTTAAACCATGCTTGCTCATTTTAAAGCAAAGAGTGGTTATGAGTCATAGCATCATACACAGTGTTGGATTAAAACAATCAGATAAAATAAACAGTCAAATGAGTAAGGTTACAATAGGAATAATTATTTGTGCGAGATCGTGCGTATTTCCGCACAAAACCAATCCGCGGAAAGTCTAAAATTCCACATTCAGAATTCCCAACCTAACACACATAACAATTTCCCTCTTCTTACCGCTTAAGTGACATATTGATTTTACTGCTTTAGGCTTTTAACATATTATTTTTAGATACGTTCAGTATAGTAATAATTATAAATTGGAAACTTACCACTGCAATTTCACCTAAATTGCACTGTTAATTATTGTTTTTAAATATTTGCAAAAATTAAGTAAACTCTACAACTCCACTGAAGTTACTGGATTCATGATGCAAGTAACATTAAGGAAGCTGTGAAAAAATCAACAAGATTCCAGATGCCGATGTTATTACTGCAATATGTTATATAAATAATATTGTTAAAATATTAAAATGAAAAATAAATCATTACATAACCTTACCGTTTGTTTTAAGTTCGCATTTATAGACTGGGGGGAAAAAAAGACAGACTTATATCACAGCCTGCTGGAGTATAGTAAACACAGAAAACATTTTAAAGCAACAATGTTGAAGATAGATATTTTTGTTTTGCAAATTTGCCGTCATTGAACAGAAACCAAGATGGAGATTTCATTGCAACTAATTAGAAATTCCTCTTTCAGGTATGTAATAAACGATCTTCGCACAAAATAATGTACGATACATGAGCGGTATGTTTTCTTTCAATTCTCGGAAATTAAAAAAGCTCAACTATGTTTCGCTTTTTCAAACTTTTCCTCGAACATGAAAACTTCAACATACCGCTCTTGTAACGCATATTACTATTGTTGTATCAAATATACAAAATTCGTGTTTATATATTCAATCTATTATTTTTTTTAAATCTGTTTAAAGGTCTAGAGAGAAATAATAATTGCATTTTTCCCTAGTGTTAATAATACAGACACATAGTTCTCAGTATATGTATAATTATCATATCAGAAAGTTACACATCTATTTGGAGTGGGAGCTGCCTCCTGTTCACACTTCCTTGCAGTCACTAATTAATTAATTAATTAATTAATTAATCTCTCAGTGACAATAACAATTTTATGCCAAGTCAGCATCTAAACATTCTTTTGGACTATCTTATTTAAAGGCTGAATCTTGATTGGGTGATATGTTTAGTTTAGAATAATACAGAACCTTTTTACTTACATCTTCAAGTATGATCAACATTATTTTCGTCTCGCTAGATTCGCGATTCGGACCACTGTGCAGCATAGGGACTGCATATGATTATAATTTTAGCATGAGTGAGATGAAAAGTTTACTCGAAAGTGATGAAATGTGTGTCACTTCTTTCTGATGAGGCAGATTCGCTGCGGAATTGTGTCACTCCTTTAAAACACTCAGTTGCTAAACTTTCAGCGAGAAAATCAACTCAGACATGTTTCATTTATTAAAAAAAATCATCAATGACAACTTTTGTTATTTGCATTCTGTTTTGTAACTTATTTGCATTCTGTTTTGTAACTTGTTTGCATTCTGTTTTGTAACTTGTTTGCATTCTGTTTTGTAACTTATTTGCATTCTGTTTTGTAACTTGTTTGCATTCTGTTTTGTAACTTATTTGCATTCTGTTTTGTAACTTATTTGCATTCTAACTTATTTGCATTCTGTTTTGTAACTTGTTTAGAGTTGGTATTGTTCATGAGACTTACGACAGGCTAAGGACCAGAGAATTACTTTTATTCTTACAATTAGGCCTATATTTTGGGGAAATTATTGTGGAAACCTTTTCACTGCTTCAATGACGACAATGCACGTATGCTGTATTTCAAGAATCTAACCCAGCTCACTTTTGTCGCCTTCAAATAAAATTAAGTAACATTGTTTGTTAGGCCACTATTCTTGATTTAACACACTATAATGTTTAAGTTGGCATTGGGAGATCCGACATTCAAAATATCTGCTAATCTTTGAAGCAATTATAGCAGGAAAGTCGTGAACGTTGCCGTGAATTTGTCTGATTGATCATTGATCAAAATCATTTCATTATATTGTATCGAATATTCATCCCGAACAGGCTGCAGTTGAAAGTCTGCCCCATTACATCACCCCCAAATTTTGAATATATCACCATTAATAAAAATCCATTATCATTCCTATTGACTTACTGAGACTTCATGAGATAACATTATGACTGAAATGTTGTTTCAGACAGAGAATTGCGAAAATGTAATAAGGCAGTTTACAAGTAAGAAAGGAGCTCATAAAGTTGTCTCAGATGGTAGAATGCACCTTAACAATTAGATTGATATCAGTATTTCAAAACTTGAAACAAATTTTACAGTGAGTTGTCCTGATAATAACTACGTACATATATAGATCTTGTCTCAATCTTCAGTACATACCAGTACTGTAAATGGGATACTTGTTCTACCTAGGTTTTTTCTAAAACAATCTTTATTTTTAAGGAATAATAAAAAATAAGACAATATAATTTAAAGGTTTCAGTTCTTCTGGCCAGGCAAAGTATAATGAGGAGGTATAATTTATACTATACTGTTTATTCTGAATAATTGATATGATGACCTTTCTCTTCAACACTGCGAAATTTGATGTGTTGCCTTGGGTAAGAAGTAAATAAAACATTGTTTAAAATGTACTTAATACACACATTTTAATAATCGTATACAGTACATTTAAAATCTCATTATTTTACTTTTGCAAATCCAATTTGATCATGTTCTAGATCATATTCTATGTGAAATAATTTATGAAAAAAGGCTCCCAATTCCCATGCTGAATTATGTAACCGGCTCTCAAATACTGTCATGCAGATGCACATATCAAGGATACAGTTCTGAAACAAAAGAGACTTTCATAATTACTGATTTCACATGACTATAATCTCGTATTATAGCACAACGTAGGATTATTATTATTTTTTTTTATTGGGTTATTTTACGACGCTGTATCAACATCTAGGTTATTTAGCGTCTGAATGATATGAAGGTGATAATGCCAGTGAAATGAGGCCGGGATCCAGCACCGAAAGTTACCCAGCATTTGCTCGTATTGGGTTGAGGGAAAACCCCGGAAAAAACCTCAACCAGGTAACTTGCTCCGACTGGGATTCGAACCCGGGCCACCTGGTTTCGCAGCCAGACACGCTGACTATTACTCCACAGGTGTGGAAATTATTATTATTATTATTATTATTATTATTATTATTATTATTATTATTATTTTTATTACTAGTACAATATACTTGTACTATACAGTAGTCACAGTAATTGAGAATAGATTCTTCTTCTTTTTCTTCTTGTCGATCTAAGTGTTCTGAAGCACTTATATCTATTAATTTGGCCCATTGTACATCCCACCCAAAGGCCTCGATGATAAATGTAGTCTATTATGTAGTTCATCGAGAATTTTTCAAGTAAAGTTCGGAGAACATTTCTCCTCATTCTATGATATAAATTGGGTGTACCTCAAGGTTCAGTCTTAGGCCCTATACTATACACAATTTATACAGCTGATTTTCCAATTTCTAATGAGGTATTGGTGGCTATTTTCGCTGATGACACTGCTATTCTTGCTTCACATGAAGATCCATCAACAGCATGAAAACCTGCAGAATGAATTGAAAGGAACAGAAGACTGGCTAACTAAATGGAGAATACAAGCGAGTGAAAACAAGTCAGTTCATGTTACTTTCGGAACCAGAACTGAAAACTGTCCTCCTGTAACACTGTACAACGAAGAACTTCCCGAAGCAGACGATGTTAAATATTTAGGTATGCATTTAGATCACCGCTTAACATGGCGAAAACATATTGAAACTAAACGTAAAGAATTACATTTTAAAACATCAAAAATCTATTGGTTATTGGGACCTAAATCAAAACTGTCATTAGAAAATAAACTTCTTGTTTATAAAGTCATACTAAAACCAATCTGGACATACGACATCCAACTGTGGGGAACTGCTAGCAACTCAAACATTGAAATACTGCAGAGGTATCAGTCCAAAACTTTACGTTCCATTGTCACTGCACCATGATATGTCCGTAATGATGTCATTCATCATGACCTAAACATTTCAACTGTAAAAGAAGAAATCTCTAAGTTCAGCAAAAATACCTGCACCGATTAAATCAGCATCTGAATCATCATGCATTAAATTTGCTGGATAATAGTCAAACAATAAGAAGACTTAAAAGGACCAATGCTCTTGACCTTCCATTCATTTTTACTACAGCTATTTGAAACATTGTTATTTTTCTTTTGGAGTGTTGTCATGGGATAACATTTCCACTCATGTCATATTCTTTTATAATATTTACTTATTGTCTATTGTAGACAGATTGTAAATGTGGCATAATTGTAAAAAAAAAAAAAAAAAAAAAAAAAAAAAAAATGTAGCTGTTGCTTTTTTCAAAGCCTTGATTCCAACATATGAGTAAAAGGTTTCTGATCCATTAGATGAGGATGAAGACCCTTTGTGGCCAAAAGTCAGCCTCTTCATTGTCAGTGGTAACATTATGTCCAGAAAGTGGACTATATTATCTCACACCTATTAATTTAGAGTGTTTCTACGCCCTTTAATCAGCTTGGAAGTCATCCTAACTAAATGCAGGACAAGTAAAACAGACTGGCTATTAAGAAAAATGTAAATGACCATATTTTTAATATACAGACTAAAATTACACGCACCTCTGCTTGCAAAACTCTTGCATATAAAATAAGAAAGACAAAGGTTTAAGACTTAGGCCTCAATCTATATATTCAGATTCCTGTTTTGGAAGTGTCAGCAGTCCTAAAAAGATCGTTAATTTTTATTTTTAAATCAATGTCAGCATTTCAACTGGCATTCTCTTTTTCGTGTGTCAAGTACAAATGAAAAAGATAAGACGAAAAACTGGACTGCATAATGAAACCCTGGAATAGTTGGATTTACTTTGATAAGGAATAAGTTACTGTAGTTAAATACTGGAGGTTATATGGTTCTTATGCCAAGAGTAAATTTTGAGACATGATCAAGTGAAACATATTTTGCATTACATTGGAATGAGTTGTAGCTGATTTAAACTTGTTTGATTCCTTACAAATATTACCGTTTTGTACAAAACCAAGCAGTTACTGTGAAAGCAACAATCGAAATTTCTTGGTATAGATGGCAAAAAGAAATCCGTCCAAATAGATCAGAAGACTGCTAATTCAGTTTTTCTGTGCTGCTGGAACTATGAACATCTGAGAACAGTGGTGATGAGGATCTGTTGTGTCAACCTCACGATATATATATATATGGTTGGATGATCGTTCACCTCTGCTGAGGCGTGAGGACGTGAGGCTTAGCAACCAGCTGGTCTGCCTTGGCCTTTCATGGACTACCATGGCACGGATTTCATGTTTTAAAATTTAATTCAACCTGAATGTGCAGTGTACACAGATATTTCTTCTGATATTAAAGATTCCCATTTGTACCTACAGACAGGATATTAACAGGTTGTAATGTCATTTTCGATCAAACTATAATTAACATTCTGAAAAAGAGCATGAACATATTTTGTTTGATCACATCTTATAAAATGGCTACATGATAAGAGCTCTGTTACTAAAATATGAATTCATTTTCACTCAGGTTGAATTGTATTTTGTATAAATAATTGATTAAATGGCGATCTTACTCTTGTTAATTGTGTAAGTATGTGCGGCTTACAGCTGTTTCGGTGCTTCTTCACACCATCCTCAGAGCCTACTAGATCTCGGCATCATCTCGAACTTTGCTGCCTGTTGTGTGGGTGTATTCGATTGTTGAAAAGTGTTGAAAACACGAAAACAAAAACACACACAAGATCGCATCCTCATTCAGAAAACAGAAATACAACATAGCATACAGAACAGAAAACACACTACAAAGACATCTCAACATACAAATAACACAAACAAATAAATACAACCACACAGGCATATACAAACTCACATGCAGTAGTTGCGACAGTTTCTACATTGGACAGACAGACAGATCATTCCAAACTCGATACAAAGAACACATTAAAGCAATAACCAGAGGACACAATACATCTACATATGCCGAACACATAACTAATGCTAACCACACATACAATAACATAAATACAGACATGGAAATCCTACACATAGAACCCAAAAACCAAAAACTCAACATACTAGAACAATATGAAATATACAGACACACTAAAACACACCCTGATCAAATTCTCAACACACAGATCAATTTCAGAACACACACACTATTTGACACCACATTTCAACACTTTTCAACAATCGAACGCACCCACACAACAAGCAGCGAAGTTCGAGATGACGCCGAGATCTAGTAGGCTCTGAGGATGGTGTGAAGAAGCACCGAAACAGCTGTAAGCCACACATTCTTACACAATTAATACGAGTAAGATTCAAGTGTTAAAAGTAGTGTACGAAAGATTCAACATGGATGTATTTTGTATTTCACATATTTATATTTAGTTGTGCAGATAGTGAGATAGTATTTATTTAATACTTATTTAATTTGTGTTTTTGCTCATAAACAGAATACACTTGAAGATTTCAGAAAATTGCTTGTAACAAATTACATTACAAATCCATAACACTAAATTGTCTAAGAATTACTATAATATACTCTCATCTGGTAGTATTTTTTATTAGTATACTGTAGTGAATACTTTAAAGTTAATTCATGCTTTTATTCGTGTTCATAACTATTAAATACTGTATAGGCTTACCTGTGTAATATAATCTTCACCTTCCATTGAAAATTTCTCACCACCAATAACAAAGTGAATCTTGGGGAGTGAACTGACGTATTTACAGTCAACCTGTTAATTTTAATAATCTAGAGTTTACAACTACAAATAAATCGTATATGTTAAGCAGATACATAATACAGCGTAATATTTTAGGCTCTCTGCAGCAGCTGTCAAAAATACGGCTCCACCACTAATAATGGTTACAGATAATATTCTCTGTGGGACTGTCTCTTCCTGGATACAAATGTAATGACAAAGTGAATTTGTTTACAATACAACAACCTATGTTTCTAGTGGAGAATATTTTTCGATAAGGCAGAAAATATGGAGAAAATTAAACAGCAACAGTTTCCAAAATCGAAATTATGGCATTGGGATACTGACCATGATTTTAATAAATACATTTCGCGAGCCTGGTTCAATGTATTATGCTGGAAAGAATGGTAGACCTCTGTGTTAACAGAAGAGAAACTTTTAGATATTTCTGATAGAATGCTTAAAAACCCGTCAAAGTAACTGAGTAGGCTAAACTCGCTCAAGAGAAGATATTTCTTATTTTGAGGCATATAAAGAAGTGAAAAAATAATTTAGTTAGTATCTTCATGAAATGTGTGATGTGCATGAATTACATCTGCTGATCATGAGAGGTGTTTTATCTAATTTAATTATAGTCCCATTGCCAAAGAACAGAATGACAAGGCTGCCATCCTAATAGTTGCATATGACGAATTCTTGAGTTTTCCACTGCTGTGGAGCGACCTAAATATCGCACTATATATTTTCATTATTATTTTGACTTAGGAGGGATGGAATGAAGTTTGGAAGTGGTCACTGGCTAATGTAGGAGTGAAAACTACTGATATTTCCTTTTCTGCCTTAGACAATATGAAAGTTTGAAATTTCAAACCATTGCATATTTTTGCAAGACCCTAATCAAAACATTAAAAGTAGTAAAAGATATATATGATATAATTGAGGACCATTTTTGCAAAAACTTGCTAACTGCAAAATTTGCAAAATTTGGTGGATTCGTTAACATAGGCAGGCCTCTACATGATGTTAAAGTTATCTTAGTAAAATTGAATTACTTCTCTTCATTATAGTGTGTCAAAAGTGTGATGGTTGCACCTATAACCTACTTGTCTCCATTCAGTGTTTTGTCTGTCCTGTAAAATTTAGTTTTTTCAGTTAGCAAGTTTTGCAAAAACAGTCCTCAATTATACTTCGTCACAGCACTACTTTACATGTAACGGTGGACTTCACATTTCTCATGTGGTGCCACCATTAACAGTCATTACAGTAACACTTCTATGCAGTACACGCTTCAAAAATACTCTTTTCTCACTAGCTACTACCCTCTTATTGCTCAGTCAGTCGTACTATTCAATACTTATCCTATATTTCGTTTGCTATTCACTAGTGATGGGCGAAGTTGTTCTTTTCCCAGAACAGTTCCGATTGTTCCAGTTCCGGAAAAATACTATGTTCCAAACAACAGTTCCGAAATAACAGTTAAAAATATACAAGTTGAGATGTGTCTGAATCGTTCACTGATGCGAGTTATCTCTTTGACTCTCGCTCCATTTGAGGAGTCGTTCAAAGGGCGGTACAGTACCCTCCCTCTTCCCCAAGCAGCTCCACATACGTTGGAGCACTCATCGCTCGGACTCCTCTTAAAATACGTTATCGGCATGACATCATAGCACACATGCTTCTCAATAGATGACATTCCAATGCACATTCAAATCGGTTTGGAAACTGGCTGTGTATGCGGACAGAAGCTTCATGTTTATTAGATAAACAGCTGTTGAATACAAGGTCAGAATGCAACACTAATTGGGATATGAAGTCATGTAGATATGGTAACCAACTGAAAAATTTAACATGTCATTTAAAACGTGTAGTATGTAATTTTTGTTCTCCGTGTTACATATTAAAAAAATTAAAATCATTAATTTTTATTTTTACTTTTTTTAATGCTTAGCTATAATAATAATATAAGTTCATACATAATAAAAATATATAACTACTGTATATATTGATATATTAGCATTAGTGAAACCTGAAACCCCACACTTAGTAAAATGTTAGAAACGCTCTGTACCAAAGTGTAGTACTTTAAACTTCGCATCTCACCTCGCTCTGTGTCATTCATTACTTATGATCACAATTTCAATTTCCTTACTTCCTCATCCATCCACGTGAGAGTTCCAAGTACTACATAAAGAACGACGAGAACAGTGTAGCCGGAGCTGTCATGGTTCCGACTGTTCTCTGTTATGTCGGAGTCGGAACATGCCTTGCGCAACGCAACAGCTGACAAGTGAGCAGCTCGGAGTCGGAACACTGTTATTTCGGAACAGGAGATTCCGACCTACTGTTCATTTTTGCAACAGTTCCGAAACCAGAACAGTTCCAAAATAACTTGTGTTATTTTTTACCCATCTCTAGTATTCACTGTTTATCCACAAGTTCTAATATTAGCCCTCTCTAAGTGCCATCTATATCACTTTCTATCCTTCTTTAATATAATTATCAATTCTGTCCTACATTTTCTGTTGCTACTATTTACTCCAGAACCACTCTTTAAATCACTAGTATCAAAATCTAATACTACAAATTACAAGATTTTTCTCTTATTTCTCAATCTTTTCCCAATTCCACCTTATTCTTCTCTTTTTGCTTATTATTATACGTAACACTTAATATATATGCATATAATAATTGTGAGAAGGGGTGTATCAGAAGATACGGTAGTATAAAAATGTATATACCAGTAAGCTTTTTTTTTTTAACTTACCATGTATCGTCCTGATGGTAATGAATTGGCTTTTTCCAACAGCGTATGTATTTTTTCCATGAATGTTGCAGGTACACCTATTACTCCTGATGCAAAATCAATTTTTGCTGTACAACTAGTGCAGACTACACGACTATTTACTTTAATCCTATAAAGAAATACACGATTAAATGGTATTTAGAAATAATTATATAGATATTCTAATTATAATTTCAGTGGACTCCAAATTCAGAACTCGTTCAGAAGTTTGGAGCTCTTTTTATATCTCATAGTTACCATCTTACACACTTCACTAAGTATAGGTGGTGTTTTATAAACTTAAATACATGAGTTGCATGAAAAATTGTGGACTGGCCATGGTCCTAGTATGGGAAATTAGTGATGAAAACATAAATGTTTCTTAAAATATAACAACACATGTATTTGCATCATTACTGCTTTATTCCCGAATGTGAAGAATAAGACTTAGATCCACAACCCTAGCTAAGTAGTTGCAGATGGAAATGGGGGAGAGAACACAAGAATAACTGTTTGAAGATAGAAGATTGTCACTGCGGAAACTTCTTGTAGCCATAGGAATATCAGGAGGAAGATTTTATATTACTTTAATCGAAGTCTTTAAATGAAGCTTGTCTGTACAAGATGTTTGCCATATGAACTCACTGAAGATCAGAAATGATGGGAAAAAACAAGTCGAAGTATGTCATCAATCATTATCATGAAACACAATCATGGATTGATACACATTTTCTCAACTGTAATATCACATGTGATGATCTAAACGAGGCAGCAGTCTTCATCATGGAAACAGCGGGTTTCCCACCATCCAAAAAGATTTTCATTAATCCTTCCCACCTAAAAGCAACTGATTTCCTTTTCTGATGCCAACGGGTTATTCTAATGCACTTAATGTCTTGTTTACTTACAAATGACTTTTAAGCAACCTGGAGGTTCAGTGCCACCCTCACATAAGTCTGCCATCAGCCCCTATCCTGAGCAGGTCCTAGCATCATATCCCAGCTCCCTCAAATCCATTTTAATATTATCCACTGAACTAAAGGGAGGGGCTACTCATCAATTAGCACTGGTCAGCTTGATGAGTTAATGATTGAATTTGGTATAATTTTCCTCTATTCAATACCTAATTCCCTCTTTACCCTTTCCTATCCAGTCCTCTGACTGAACTCTTACTTTCTTCAACCCCGATGGCATTAGAGCATTCGAGGCCTAGGGGTTCATTTCCCTTTCCTTCCTCCTCTTTCTACTTTTCTGTTCCTAGTGCTGACCTGCTATGGCACTAAAATCGTCCTCCAGTGGCTTAAGGAGGGAAAGCTGGTGATCAACAAGATCTCCCAGCTAGATCCAGTGGACCCGTCGACCAACAGCAGGTGTGGTCCTCCAGACATTCTGGGGGTTGTGTGTGAATGAAGTAGCCACCAAAACGTTAAAATATGGTGTTCACTTCAATCGGCTACAACTTGCCATTTTCACCACCTCAAAATCTGTGCTTCAGTGCCTGGCCATGATATCTTTGAAAAATATTGGAGTGCAAGAGGTCAAATGACTTTATTGTCTAACGCCTGGCATTAGAAAACAACAACAACATATTATCCACCCATCTATATCTCGGCTTCCCAAAGATCTTTTTCCCTCAGGTTTTCCAATTAACACTCTATATGCATTTCTGGATTCACTCGTATGTGCTACATGATCTACCCATCTTGGCGTTTCGTAACAAGCTCTTTTCACAGTACTGGATTTTAGCCCTTTGTCCAACCTCCAAGCTGGAGAACCACTCATTATCGGCACTGGATGCCTCAGGGACAAAATGTTCTCCTCAGCTGGGATTTTAAGAACACACTAAGAGAGAATAGGACAACTCTTTCCTCCTCCTCGCCTGCTTCAAGGTAACACAAAGGCCACATAAGGTTGGAGTAACAGAGAGAGTGCTCATTGAAATTGTCAGAATATTCTGGCACATTGTGATTTTTGGGCATCTTTAACTGTGAAAAAAAGTTTAGAGGAAGATTTCGAAGTTATCAAGAGGTGAAAACTGCCTGCTCCATTATCCTGTAGAACTGATGAAAAATAGCTGTAGTCTTTGTTTCAGAAATGGAGCATTATAAGAAGAATTTACTCTGAGAAAGAAAGTCTTATCATGCTGGGACATACTTCAGATTCTGAAGAATTAAAGTGATAGCCATAATATATGTGAAACTAGTGTGGACCTCTAACAGAACAGCATGCGTTTACTTTTCTACTCTTTAAGCAAGTGTAGATAACTCCATTCGTAGCTTAAAAGATTTATTTTACGAGTATGCACACAATGCATTGATATGTATACTTCTACAGAGCATTTGCCAGGAAACAGGTTTCGCTGAAATAAATGATATCAGCTTTTTGCTATTATTGATCAAGGGCAACTGTCGAGAAAACCGTGTGTAACATTTCCCCTGCATCCAGTGTGGGTAGGTTTCAGATAACATAGGCTGAAGAAACGTCAAGGTTATAGCATTAGTATACAGCTGACTTCCATTTACTGCAGTTATATTTATTTTGTGGCAATGCAGTGTACACTAGAACAGCTAATCTTCATTTATGATTTGTATATTACAAACGAATTGTACAAAAAGTGTCATGTTGTATTCCTACAGAAATATCCTGGAGTTCAACAACCGTCTGATTCAAAAATCCAGAAGTTAGTGAAAAAAAATTAGAGAATCGGCTCATTTTTTAAATAAAAAATTAAACACATAAATTGCGTTCTAACTGAAGAAAAACTGGATGACTTAGGCTATAGGCTAGATCAGTTTTCCATGAAATCATTAGGAAAGTGACGAAATTGGTAAAACTAAAGCATTAGAAGGGAACAGTCATTCTAACTTTTTTTTTGGTGGGGGGGGGCGTTCACGACTGTCATATTAATCTACAGTTGATATATTTTTTTATGAGGCCTTGTTTCATCTGAATAAATATGTGAATGCACAAAACAGTAAACATTGGGGATCAATAAAACGAGGTGTCCTGCTTCAAGTTTAATTGAATGACTTGAAAGTGACTATTTGATTGCAGTTAGTGGTGCAAGAATAATTGGGCTGTTTTTTTTTTTTATCGTACCATAATTTCCGAAAGATATGCTGAAAATATTCTTACGAACTTCTTCCAACAGCTTACAGAAGAGGAAAAAACCTATAGATATTTTCAACAGTATGGTGCAAAGCCCATACCACTAGAGCAGGGCTTTCCAAACTACGGCCCACGGGCCAGATCAGGCCCGTGAGCTACTTTTGTTTGGCCCATTTACTAACTTGAAAGAAAATTAAAAGTTAATAAAAGAAGATTAATTTATTCACTAATTTCGATTGATGAAATCAAATCAGAGGCCCAGATTCTTAAACAAATTGCTCATATACTGCAGTAACAATGATGTTGCTACAATGTAGGCTACTGGTTGCAAGCGTTCAGCCGACAGGCGACTGTGGGTTGTCCAGCCCAAGCGCGAAGTGTGGCAACAGAGCAACCAGAGATTGCACCGCTGTAAGCTGACAACAGCGACTTCTTTCGGTACACGCTCACACATGTTAGAGCAGTGGAAATGTGAAGTGGTAAATATTATCCAGTTAAGAATAGTATTAGCAGTTTGAGTAATCCACAAGCATTTACTAGTAGTTCTTACAGCGTAACTTAACTTCAATTATGGCAGGGAAAGAATAAAAGAGAAAATGGACAGTGAATGTTCTGTGTTTAAACAACAATGGAGTTTGGACTATTTTATGATTAAAAATAGTTATTATGCCAGATTTGTAACGAATCAGTTACTGTCTTTAAAGAACATAATATTCGCAGGCATTGTGAAACCAAACATTTTTCAAAATTTTCACAATTTACGGGGAAGTTACGGGATGATAAATTTGAAGCAATAAAACGTGGACTATCATGTCAATAGAATATTTGAAGAAACAGGGATCAGACAATGAAGCAGCAACAGTGGCTAGTTTCGCATGAACTGGCGAAAAGGGCAAAATCTTTTAGTGATGGTGAATTTATTAAATCGTGCATGATAATGGTGGCAAAGGAGATTTTTGTCCTGAGAAAGTAGATTTATTTAAGAACATTAGCCTTTTGGTACCTACAGTTGCTTGCAGAGTTGAAGATATTGCCAAAAACAGCTTGTCAGTTGAATGAAAAAAGAAAGCAGTTTGAAAGTGTAGGTTTTAGGTCAATAAAACACGAAGTTTGAATACTAATGTTGTTTATGAGCTTTGTTTATGAGACTTAATTTAAACTTACGTGACTTGGTCCGCGATTCTTTCTCGGATGGTTAATATGACCTTCGCTATGAAAAGTTTGGCAAGCCCTACACTAGAGCATCACTTACTGCTTTACATAGATTTTGGAAGCCCATGTAATTAACCATGTTTTGTGACCGCCAGGCCCCCTGACCTTAAATGAAGTAATTATTATCTGTGGGACAGCCTGAAAGAAAAAGTATATGAAGGAAATCCACATGCAGTGGAAGAAATTAAGAACAGTCTTCCCCAAATTGTAGCTTCTATTGATAGAGACAGAATCCAGTATGTGTGTAGAAAATATGTGAAATGTGCATTAGGCAGGATGTTCTACAGTTCCAGCACTTACTATAAGGTAAGCCAATAAATCAACATCTGCAGTGTAATGTATAAGTCGCGAGATTTTATTGCTGAAAGCTGGCAAGGTGCATCATTGCTAAGCAGGCTCTACTTGCCCGTGTCATTTTTTAAATGTGCGCCATCCTAAGCAAAATCTGTATCCAGGTGTGCACCTGTTATTTGTAAATATCACTTATATTTTTTACTTTTATATTATTTGATTGATGTTATTATCACTTACTTTTCTAGAGGAAATTCCCAAGTATATCTGTCCAACAATTTTTCATAAACAACATCTCCTATAATAGTATTTGCATCTGATCCACCAAGAATAAGCTCAGCATCATAATTAACATTTGTTGTATCTCTGAAAATAAGCGAATATCATTGAATTAATACATCATCATTAAATTGCAAATTTAAAAGAACAATTTGTATTTATCACAGTAGGCACAGTGTTAAATTAAATGAATCTGGTAGATTGGCGGCTGGTGGAGAAAGACTATGTGCTCCCTCCTGCCTTCTTTATTGAAATAGTTCTCACCTGCATGTTTCCGTTCAAATGAGTAAGGCCTTGCCGTGCATTTATATATAAACTTGTTCAGTGTTTGCCATGTTATGACTAAGAATGTGACGTCACGCTGTAGCCTGTCTTTCTCGTTAGCCATGCCTGAATGCAAATAGAGCATTTTGAACAACTCTATAACATAGGTTAGTATTCATTATAGCATAAAAATAAAATAAAACCATGTGCAATCTTTTATTAATCAAATTATACGAGTGTGTAGACATCCAGGTTGTGAGGAACCCAAGACTTTTTTGGGCCATGTACTTGGTAGCTATAAAAAGGGCGAGTTGCTAAGAAATTCCCGTCATCACAAAGTTCGATCAGCCATTGGTACAGCCCTTCGAAACCAAGACTGGAAGGTGTACAAAGAAGTACATTGTCTCGATGCAGATTGAAATAATTGCCAAGCTGATATAAGCTGACCCAACAGTCCGCTTTGAAGAGAATGGTGATCAAGCTTTGAGCGTGAGTGCAGAGAAGAGACCATATCGCACATGCATCCCTCACCTTAGTGAGAGTTATTTATAACTTCCTCGATTTTTTACATTCTTTCGGCATTTCAACTGAAATTATTGTTAAAATTTGTAAAAATATCCTGCAAAATTCCTTATATATGTTACATAATCATTTATATTGTGACAGCGACATGAGATTCGAACGCACGACCAGCGTCCCGCAAGAGAGAAGATCGCGCGGAGCACTTGGGATGGCGCGCGGCGAAGAGGGGAAAGGGCCATCGTGGAGAGAGAGTGCGCGCGCATCTGGTGCTGGTAGAGAGGAGAGGGCTCGGGATTTTTCTGGAGTGCCATCTCTAGAGACGCGTGGAACCTTCGAGGCTACGTCGCTGTGGTTATAAATTACGGACGCGAAGGAACGATAGCAGTTTCCAGTTTTCAGTTATTCAGTCAGTGAGTAAGTCAGAGCAAGCAAGCCAGACTTGTGTGCCGGAGTTCGACTCGAGTGTGCGTCCGCATCTGCGTCAGCATCCGAAGGCCTGAGTTCGAGTGCAGTGGACCGCAGTTGGAGGGACCTGAGTTCGAGTGCAGTGGACCGCAGTTGGAGGGACCCGAGTTCGAGTACAGTGAACTGTCTCTGAAGGTCTGTGGTTCGAGATGCTGTGAACTCGAGTGACTGAGATAGAAGAACTGTGAACTGAGAACGGGTAGTTCTGATTTGTAAATAGTGCTTTGTAAATATTAGTTAAGATTAACAGTTCATTGTTGTGCGTAATAGTCCAAGTAAATTGTCATTGTCGTCGGTGGAGTGCTATAACGAATACTTTGTTGAGTGACGATCCAATTGTTGACGAGAACGTGTAAGGTGAATTGTAGAAAGGAATTATTGTTGTGACGAATAAATTACATTGTTGTTACTAATAAAATTCACAATATTGTACTTAGAGCTTTTTAAATTGTATTCTTCAGTTTTGTAGATTTTTCTTTTACTGTTGTTATTTTTTAAATGGTATTTTTCATATCTTGTTATCTAGGTGTTATGTTTCCTTCAGAGTGCTGCATTGGAGTTAAATCGCTCGCTTGAACTCGGTCGAGTGTCGCACCCTCGAGTGAGATACGATCGGTCTTGATACACTCCTAATAAATAGAAGCACAGTACAAAGTCATCTCACCGACATGTCTTATCTTGTATGGAAGGCGACAGATAAGATACACATATGTTTTGCTCACACGGTAAAAATAAGGCTTTATTTTCTGCGTTTATGACAAACGTTTAATAGAACAGTCAATGGAACGTACCAAAACAGGAACATGAAGTTATAAATAAAATAGTATGAAAAACTTCGATATACAGTTATTATTGCTAATTAATAATTATTCAATATTTGATTTAGCATATAGATATAATATGATAGGTCCATACATAGTGTTCCGCCTATATACTGCGACAATGTAGAAACGTTTTACAAAATATTATTGATATAGCAGTAGATTAATAACAATATTAGTACAGAGATAACGTCACAGAAAATATAATAAAACGAATAATCATGCTGCACAACTGTTACAGACGCAAAGATTGATACACTAATGATTAGAGATTATTATTATTATTATTATTATTATTATTATTATTATTATTATTACTACTAGAAAACTTGATACAGTCTTGCATTATCGTGATTGTGTTCTCCGTTTATTTTACATCCAATAACATCTATCAGATGTGGCAAAAACAAAATCACTCCTGTGTGTGTGGGGGGGGGGGGATATTTACCTACAACATTTATATTACATTTTAAAGCAAGTTTTGTAGTTGTACTATGGAGAGGTTAGTTAAACACTGCAAAGTTTTGAAATGATAAACATCTATGATGTTACTACACAGTTCATCACTGTAACAAGACCGAATGCCTAACGCTCGGCTTATACCGTTCGAGGATTTATCGCTCGTGACAATTTTACCCATCATGCATGTGCGCTACCTATCGGATTATGCTATGAACTACTTGGCGCTTGAGAGGAAACGTCCGATGCAGACCTCTGGTTTCCTTCTTTAAAGTAATATTTTTCTGTTGTATATTATTATTATTTTTTATTTTTTATGTTCACCTGGGATGCCAGGCACACGACTTTTAAGTATGTCCTCCTGAGGAGATAATGAACTGAAAATGCCGGAAGTTGGTTGGTCAACAGCTGTTGCCACTTGCGTGCATGAAGCTGGTCAATGCCTGACTGCTATTTTCTGTATATCATTGCTATTTAGCATCCTTTCATTATATATTATTTTACTGCGTTCCTTTGCATTTGTTCTGTTTTCTCATTCAAGCTCGCAACTTTTATCTTCATTCTCCAATAAATGTGGACTGTAGAAATCTCCTGTCTGATGTCTGTGATCTATCCAAAAACTAACAATTGATGACCATGAACCTGTGTTCATATCCCAGCATTGCTTTCACATGTATCATTTTTTCCTGTTATGTTGTTACCTGACACTTACCGGCATTTTTTCAATTCCATTACTATCAGATCGACATGGGGAACTATTAATAATGGAATTCCTCAAGGATCAATATTAGGTCCCCTACTTTTTCTAGTGTTTATAAATGATCTTGCCCCCCCCCTCCCCCTAATAAAAGATGTAGGTCATCCCATATTATTTGCAGATGACACAAGTATAGTAATTACAACCAATAACTCCAACACATTCCAATCTTCAACAGAGGAAATTCTCGTCAAAATATGTGACTGGTTCTCGGTCAATAAATTGGTATTAAATTGTAACAAAACTAACATAATTCAATTTAAATCCTGTCCAAATTCAACGTCGCAAATTTCTAGCACAATAATTAACAATAGATCCCTATTAGAAACAACAACAACCAAATTTCTTGGCTTAAAAATCGATAATGTATTAAATTGGAAAAATCATATTAAAGAAATTACCTCCAAACTAAATTCAGCATGTTTTGCTATTACATCTATGCAAAAGATAGTAAATATCAATACCTTAAAAACAATATACTTTGCATACTTCCACTCGGTAATGAGTTTTGGAATAATATTCTGGGGAAATTCCACAGATAGTAACAGTATATTTCTATTACAAAAAAGAGTAATTAGAATAATAGTAGGTGCCAAATCTAGGGAATCGTGTAGGACTATTTTCAAAAAAAACTACAAATAATGCCCATGGCTTGTCACTATATCTTTTCATTAATAATCTTCCTTGTATGTAATCGTGAAAACTTTGTAACTAATTCAACAATTCATAGCATAAAAATATACGTCAAAAAAATGACTTTCATACTCCATCGGCAAGTCTGTCATGCTATCAAAAAGGAGTGCGTTGTATGGCAGTAAAAATCTTTAATAGCCTCCCTATCGATATAAAAAATGAAACTCAAAACATAAAATTATTTAGGGCCAAATTAAAGAAGTACCTAATTTCTCACGCCTTCTATTCTGTAGGTGAATTCATGACATTCACTGACACTTCATGAAACTTTGTGTTGTACTAGTAGACTATATTGTAAATCTCTTCTGTATTGTTCCATATTCTAGCTGTAAGCAATGTATGAATACTATGGAATGTTAATAAATACTGTACTATTACTATACTACTAGATGTATGAGAACTGGAAGCTAAGGTATCTAGTGATTCTAATATTTCACGTCGAAAAATATAGAATTCCAAAAGTTACTCTTATCATGCTAGTTTAATTATAAGAAGGACTGAGGTAGGCACACACCTCACTGGATGAAATGAATAGGCAAGCCTGGAGATAAGCTTTTGCTTGTACAAGTTGTCAAGCAGTGGTGTGACTTCAGCATTTTCTCCGTATCCCAACCCAGCAATACCGTCATACATGGCAGTAAGAAATGGATTTCCCTTTATTTCCTCAGCTTCTATAAATTTCTGATTTCGGACAGTAATTGATCCAATCTGTAACACAATATAAATAAGTAACTTAGTATCTTGACATTTTCTAAACAAATAATTGCAAGTTTCTCAAGAAACAATCAACATAAAGAAAAATATACACGCTAATAAAGATATTAATTACAGATTTACTGTGAAATACTACAATGGCACTATACTGTATACATTTCGTGACCAATTTTGTAGATCGGAACAGTTCTTTTTAGGACTGTTACATGTTAGGAAGATGATGATGATGATGATGATGATGATGATGATTAATGAAAAATACTTACTGTTACGGTGTCACTAGAAGTGAAACCATCAATTACTCCGACACCGTATTTTAACTCAAAAGCACTTCCGATTTTTTCATATGTTGATGACTTAGCACTATCATATTTGTTGTGATATTCTGCAACAGAAAATTGTTACATTGCATAAGACCTCTTACAGTGTTTTTGTTGTGTATTTTCAGTTGCTGTAATGTTTGCATCATAGTACTCATATTTACGAAAATGAATGTGTACGAGTCTACTGAAAGTGTGCTTATTATTATTATTATTATTATTATTATTATTATTATTATTATTATTATTATTATTATTATTATTATTATTATCATTATTATTATTATTATATTATATTATATTATATTATATTATATTATATTATATTATATTATATTATATTATATTATGTTATATTATATTATATTATATTATATTATCACTCTTTGTTGCAATTTCAGTCTAAGATTTTAAATCCTCCAGCACTGAATAATCATCAAAAGATTGCACAGGCACACAAAGATCTCTATTTCTTAAAAGATTAGTGATCACTGGTTGCAAAACGCCCTTTATTGTGTCAGAATGAATGTCTACAGACGCCATGTTGACTCTTTCATACACTACTTTTAACACTTGAATATAAATAATTGATTGAATGGTGATCTTACTCGTGTTAATTATGTAAGCATGTGTGGCTTACAGCTGTTTCGGTGTTACTTGACACCATCCTCAGAGACTACTAAATCTCAGCGCTACCTCAACTTCGCTGCCTGTTGTGTGGGTGCGTTCGTGTGATGAAGAGTTGTGTCAAATAGTGTGTGTGTTCTGAAATTGTTCTGTATATTGAGAATTTGATTAGGGTGTGTTTTAGTGTGTCTGTATCAAACCAATAAAGACAAGAATAATCTAAAAACAGGAGCAAAATAATAACACAAATAATTACATAAAAAAGGAAATGTCTGCTCCCTAATAAAAAGCTTAATTGCATCACTAAAAGGCTGCAAAATACCAACAAAACCAACCTTATTAGAGCCCTTACGAATATGAATATATCCAAGAACCTTACGTTCCAGCAAGGCCAAAAAAGCAACACCAACCATAACAAAAATAACTAATAAAATAAAAATAATAAATAAACCAAAAACCTCCTTAAACATAAATACTATCTATAGAATAAATCTATATTCAAAGATTCTAAATCCAGACACACTAAAACACACCCTAATCAAATTCTCAACACACAGATCAATTTCAGAACACACACACTATTTGATACAACTCTTCATCACACGAAAGCACCCACACAACAGGCAGCGAAGTTGAGATAGTGCCGAGATCTAGTAGGTTCTGAGGATGGTGTCGAATAGCACCGAAACAGCTGTAAGCCACACATGCTTACATAATTAACACGAGTAAGATCGCCATTCAATCAATTATCTACAGAAGCATTTAGTTTTACAACTTCCCCCATCAAAGACCTGATTTCTCAGTTCTGCTGGTTATTTGATTCAAAAGAAATTATACTCTCGTACTCCTTGAAGAAATTAAGGTGAAAAAAATGTGAATGAATATACAATGTGCAATTCAATATGTGATATCAATTAAGCACATTGAATTAACTGTTGACGTAAAGTAATCAAAGATGTATCCATGTACTCTATAATGACATTCACAAATACATAATGACACTTATGAGAATACATGCGTTATATATGCATATAAAGGGACATACTGGTAACGAGTGTGATTGCAGATAATTTTATAAGCCTTTACTTAATATTGTAACTTTTAAACAACAACAATGTGACTTTTACTTCAACAACAACCACACACCCATCAACAATGGGTATTCCACTCAACAATGCAACACAATAGAACGACAATGACTATTTATGTGGATTATTGAGAAGAGCAACAGTGTACTCCTAAGCTCAACTAATGTTCACAAAGCACTATGTGCAGAACAAAACTGTCAGTTCTCAGTTCAAGTTCGTTCGCCTTGGCTAGTTCTTCTAGCTCACTCATACAGTTCACTGCACTTCGAACCCAAGACTTCCTGATACGCCGCACTCGCCTGGATGCTGCCACAGTTACGGACCTACTCAAGTTCACTGCACGTCGAACTCAGATTACTCAGAACTTAGATTACACGTTCTCGAATGTACTGCGTCGCGTAGCTTCTACAACAATTGGTCTCCAGACATTTTCTTACTCCCATCTCCTCCGCTCCATGTCGGAACCGCAGTTCTTTCTCCTCACTCTGTGCCGCGCCCCAGCGCCTGCCGGAGCTTGTGTGTCCTCTCCCCGCGCCTTCCTTCCCGCACGCCTCCTTTCTCCCCAGATGCGCACGAAACTCTCCGACACAGCCAGGCACGACTAGAATGTTCAGCCTGCCACCACAATATAGTGGTAAAGTATATTACCATAAGTATATATTAAGTAAAGGTTTATAAAATTATCTGCAATCACATTCATTATCGGTATTGTCCTCTTGCACAAACATTACAGCCATTGCGAATATTTGTTACCTGCTCTTAGCTTCTTGTCCAAGGATGTAAGCATATTATAACAACGGAGATTGTTGCCCCCAGCCAAAAAAATTCATGTGGTAGTTTAGGAGAAAAGATGTACATGAATGGAAAGATGGACAGGCTGGTGGCATGCTGCAGGAATGCTGAAAATGTGTACTTGTGTAAACATATTCAAGTATGACAGTATTTCCTCTATATTTTCTATAGTAAGAGTAAAAAAGGGATAACCATTTGGGAATATGGGCACATACTCATAATAAGATGAAGGCAGTCTCGTTAATCTTATGTCATGACATTATACTTATCTTTAGATGGGTAGGTTGTATATGTATTATATATTCAACGATGCTTTTCATTGCATCTTCTTGTGCCCAATATTATCTACAGTAGAACCCCATTTATCCGAAATAATAGGAGTGGAACTACTTCGGATAACATGTTCTTTTTAGATAATCGGTAGTGCATTAACAACGCCTACAGCATCACAGAAGTGAATAAATGCGAAATCAGTTGTCACCCCTCATTTAATCATAGCAGGTTCCACAGTATTCTTGGGGTAGGTGGAACAAAAGGTGCATAAACAAAGAATAACTTTGTCGTGATGGGATCAACTTGCATCTGCTGGTCATTATTTAACACAAAACAAGTGGACTGAAGATTTGGAAAGCAGATTTCATTACCTTTTGCATTCCTTAAGGATATTCGCCTTGCTATGAGGTGAGAACAAGGCGATAGCTGTCCCATTGGCATACATTGACAGATCTTCGTAACATAACATGCAGTCATATTTTAAATTGTTTTTTTTTTTCTTTTTTTTTTTTTGCCTATTATGGTCCAAAAAATATGGTAAGTATTTTTATTCCACCGCTTCGGTTAAGGTAGTCCTACTTATCTACTCTTGGGAGAAAAATGTGCAATTTTAATCCAACTTTTAAAAACTCTTTTTTCCTTGATTATTTGACAAAAAATTAAGTAGTTTCACACATTGAAGCTGTCAAATATTTTTGTGGGTTGGGGGCAATTTTTTTCAAGTGAAAACTGAAATTTGTTTGTTTTAATCCTTTGCCCACAGTTTTTATGTTAGAACAAAATTTCTTTATCTACCTTAATCCTAAAAGAACACAGAATAAGTTATGAAAACAATTTTTCCCTATCTCATCCCATTAAGGGAAAATGTCATTTTATTTTTTTTTTTTTAATTTCAAAGACAGAAATAAAAATTTAAGATATTGGAGTTTTTAAATTAACTTTCTTACGCAGTAGGACACTGTTTGTAGTTTGGCACTTAGCTACATTAATCAGCTTCATTTTGGTGCAAGAATGATGAAAATATCTCAATTTTAAGTGCACTTTGTGTTAACATTAGTGTTGTAAAATGTTGTAAAGCTGAATAGCCTATGGAGAAAAATTATCTACAGCCTGAGAGTATGAAAAAATGTAAAACCAAACATACAGCTTTCTGACTGTATGGAAAATAATACAGTCAAACTCTGCCGCCAAATTCGAATTGTTAATATACGAAAAATTATAAAATTGACAGAATGTGATGGATTGACACTTGCAGAACTGCACTTTCGGTTTGAAGAAAACTCAGCTAATTAATCAAACATCATAGAAACAAAACTGATATATTTTTTAAAACTAGAAAGTTCAAGATTTCAAATGACATTAAAAAATTTGAAGGAAAATTAAGAATTAAGAGTAGATAAGTACCTTAAGGGAAATTATATTAAGTTTTTGTTATTATTACTGTTATTTATGGTGATGACGATGATGATGATGATTATTATTATTATTATTATTATTATTATTATTATTATTATTATTATTATTATACATTTATTTAATTGAGTGTAATTGCAAAACTGATATTATTATTATTACTATTATACATCTATTTAATTGGGTGTAATTGCAAAACTGAAACTGTTAGTACCGGTAATGAATAATGCACATGAAATGTTACAGGAACTTCAAAAAAGCAAAAAATACAATCATCTTTATTCACAAAATATATTATACTTTTATTAGTACTTAATAATAGGAATAATAACTAACATGCGAAAGCTAGTATCTCAATAATTGTATTCAATAGGATTAATGTAATGTGTTTTGTTTTTTAAACTTGCAGATTCTTTTTGTGTCTGGTTTCATGTTTCGGTATTTTATTTTGGTGGACACAGTCATAAGCAGATAATCAAGTGATAAAAGTAACAAATAATAAATATTTATTTTCCTTAGTAGTTGTTTCTTTATTTTTTTTTTAATTGATTAGGATGCCAATATTTTAAATCCAAGATTTGGACAGCTGTAAATATGATGATACTATAATGATATTAATAATAATATTTCTGTACACACACAGCATTGTGATGAATTTGGGGAGTTACGAGCGGTAGTGATATTGGTTTCACTATAATGGCTGGGAGGATCATCGTGTGATTTTTATTGAGATCTTGTAATATGGCAGCTCCACCTTCTTTGAATTTATTAGGTGAAATTAGACTATTAAATAGTTTAGTTGGTTGATCATTGACCACATATAACCCCTGTACCAGTTGGATGATCGACCACCTCTGCTGAGGCATGTGGATGTGAGTCCAGCAGTCAGCTGGTTGGCCTTAACCCTTTATGAACTGTCATGGCGTGGAAGTCCACAATGACCAATATATAAAGTTTGACAGAATTTTCGTCCCGAATAAAAATTATTTTCCCTTTTCTTCAGGAATTTTCTTTTGTTCTTTGAACTGGAAAGCTCGAAATTATTTATAGTTGGTTATTCTCCATCTTTTCCTCCCCTCCTCTACCGTCTCGGTTGTTAAGGCTACACCAATTTTGGGTGCATTTTCATCCTTGTCAGTAAGAATTATTGTTTTAGTATTTAACATTAATTAAGATGCATTTTACTTTTATTTCTTGCTGCTGTACATAGCAGCTGATTAGACATTTTGTCTCTACTGTTTAACAGAGGGTATGACTATGGCGGCTTGTATAAGGTGATTATGAATTGATAAAGGGGACTTTGCTGAATCATGCCAAGAAAATCTGCCTCAACATATGATGTTTAAAGTTGTTTAATTTCCATAGCATTAGCAGTTTTACTAACAAATAAGATCATTTGAATAAAGTAATTGTCTACTTACCACATATTTTATTTCCTTTTACACATTTTTTTGATGGGACCCATATGAAAGGTGATCCTGTGTCAAATACAAAAGAGAAATGTTGTGGAGGTGTTCCAATAGACATATTTCCATAGTAGGCTCCCTAGAGGCAAAAGAGTCGTCATTCAGAAGACTAATTACAGCTACCACTACATATAAATTCTATAAGTAACGACAAAGATTGTATATAGATGTCTTATAGCTAACAAAGGGGCTGCATTCGTAAAAACAGAAGGCTTCCTTTCTTACTGGACTCTGGTCACCCTTACCAGTACTTAAAGTGTTAAATTTTGAGCATTGGAAGAACAATATCAGTCACTGAAAAATTTAGACTTGACACTGAATATAGTTACCTCAGAATATTAGTAAAATTTAAGAGTGTGGTTGTAAAGGAGAGGATTATGAAGAATAGGAGGATGCTAGGGGACACAACGATCAGAATAGATGATGACTGGTGCTACGAAGTGAGAAGTAGAAGAAGAGTTTTAATATCTTTTCTTAAAGCAGCACGAAAAAATGGACAATTCGCGAAACTTATCAAGGACAAAATTAAGATAAACAATTTGGTTTTTAGTGTAGAGGAGTGCTTAGTAACGTTAAAGGAACCGATCATAGACTCAGAAGAAAAGGAAAGGAACAGAAAAATTTGAAAAAAAAAAAAAAAATCAAGAATATCATATCTAAAGATGAGGTTAGTGACACAAGTGTCGTGAGTGTACGCGAGTCAATTGTAAACATATCAAACTCAGCAAAAATTTCCGGAAAGCAGGCAGTGACGTCAACTGAAGAAGGAACAGGAGTGACGCAAACTGGTATTCAGCAAGCACAGCAGAACAAGATCTCAATGCAAGCAAATGGAAATAGTGGACATCAGATGGGAGCAATTCCAAAGCGGGTGAAGGAACTAAGATCTAAATCGAGGCTGACTAGAAGTAGAGTAATGCAAGTAGGAGATAGTTGAGGGAGTAGTGATGAAGGAAGAGGGGGAAAACAAGGTGAAAAAGCAGTATGACTTAAGGAAATGGTGTGGAGGGGAAATAAATCGTGAGAGAAGAAAACTAAGACCTAAAAAGTAGCAATTTGGAAAAGGGAGTAGTGAAAAGTGCAAATAATTAGAGATGTAGAGTGAGGGGGGTTACAGTATTTTTGGTATAATGATGGGTTAGGAGTAAAGTGGAGGAAGAATTGATGAAAGACAAGAAAAGACTAGTGGAAGAATTGCAATAATAAATTAAAAATAAGTAATGTCCCACTTGACTTGTGCGAGAGGCGTGTAAAACGGTGAGATGACACTGTATACTAATAATGTGAAGTGCCGCCTCACCGAAAGGTATATTGCTTAAAGACAAATATATACATTCATTCATTCATTCAGTTACCTCAGAAAACATGTATATGGATTGAAAGTTTCAGCATTGCCAAATAGTTTTATGTAATGAATGAAACTTATGAAATTCTTGCAACCATGGAGTATAGGGAAATATTGAGATGCATGGCAACTAACTCAACCTATTTATACACCAGAATATTGGATACTAACTACAATATATGTGACAGGTAATTTCTGTAGAGTCATTTTCGCCATCGTACAAACAGCTATTATGTAGTGACCAAAACTCAGTGTGGAAAACTATGCACCAATTGTCCTTTCAAGAAGTAATGACTACAGAATGATATAAGTAGTTGGAATGAGATCTATAGCTAGATTTACTCTCAGAGATAAGATAAAGTATGATGTATGTGACAACAGTTACAGATTTTGAGTCTAAATGGTAGAATACAAAAGTATAGAAGGAATTGGTGTGATCATATTTTACGAGCTCAGAACCCCTCAGCAAATATTGCGGTATAGGTCGAGAGAAAGAGGTGTTTAAGGTCATGACATCTCAAAATCCGGATCAGTTGTGGGATAAAGTTCTGGCTACATGGGAAGATCTCACTGAGGACCGAAACTATTTCCACAATCTGGTGGACCCAATGCCCTGAAGATGCCAGGCGGTGATAAACACAAGTGGAATGTGGACAAAGTGTTAGGTTCAAATGTGTATGTTTTTTTATTTTGCTTTAATTAATTTGTTTATCTTTGTTTTATTTAGGGAAGAAAATTGATCTCTCAAGAGCTTTTTTATTCTCCTAGTCGAGCTAAAGTTGGGAAATAATTTGTTCCACTATAAAAAAAATGAAGAGAGGTAATATGTATAAAAATTACTTACTTACTTACTTACTTACTTACTGGCTTTTAATGAACCTGGAGGTTCATTGCCGCCCTCACATGAGCCCACCATTGGTCCCTATCCTGAACAAGATTAATCCAGTCTCTATCATAATATCCCATCTCCCTCAAATCCATTTTAATATTATCGTCCCATCTACATCTCGGCCTCCCCAAAGGTCTTTTTCCCTCCGGCCTCGCAACTAACCAAAATCTTATTCCTTTGCTGTGGCTGTGCCACAGAATCAGTCCCATTCCGAGGCTTATTTGAAGGTTTCGTAACAAGCTGTTTTTTACGGTGATGGGTTGTTAGCCCTTTGCCCAACCCCCAAGCTGGAGGACCACCCCTCATTGGCTGTCCGCAACTGCTTATTCAATATATTCACAACTACCGTCCATATCTGGAGGCCTTCTCCTCGATCCCCAACCATGCTGTGGTGATAGGGACCCACAATACATGGATGTATAAAAATTAGTTGCGTTAATTAAAAAAATTTACCTGTCGGGAATCGAATGCGGACCTGGAGACTGCAAGCCAGCATGCTACTGACTGCTGTACTGGAGAAGACATTAGAAAGGCAGTGTGAAGAGAGACTTACAGCCATTCGGCTTGAAGTCAGTGGATATAGCGCACATATAAACATACTCGTGTAAGTCACGTGTAAATTCTCCTTCTTGAGTCTTGTGTACACTACTTTTAACACTTTATTACAGAAGATTGATAAATGGGCAACTTACTAGTGTTATGTATTTAAGCTGTAAGTCCAGGTGCTTAAATATATAACACTAGTAAGTTGCCCATTTATCAATCTTCTGCAAATTCTCCAACATTTCCACCACCAAGAGACATGACAAAACTTTTTCAAAGACTGTACATGGGTTATTTTTTTAAACCAGCTCCAGCTATAGCTTAAATCTTATGTGCTGTAAACAAGGACCATGAGCTTCCAAATTTTAAGAGAGCCATTCTCTATCAAAGGATATAGTTGATGCTGACTTTTTTTTTTTTTTTTTTACGGGAAGAAGAAAAAGAAACTCCTTCTCGAGTGTGACGATATTTTGTGTTGGCATCATCAGTACATTGCATAAATACATACCGACAAAAAAAAAAAAAAATAAATAAAATTGTTAATACCAATGAGTTCTGGGTAAATGCAGGCCTCATAGTAGAAAAAGGAATGGCAGGACAAAACCATTCAGAGAACTAGAAATTGTCATGTCTGATAAACTTAAAAGAAAATTGTGCTTGTTTGAAAGAGAGAGAAGTCGGAGGTAACTCTGCATCATGTGGCAACACTGTACTAGGCAAAGTCTATAAATTCAATGCTTTTTACTTAATCTGGAATCCACTATAGTAGCATGCAATTGAACACAAACAATAATAATAATAGTTTAGCACTTACATGTATTCGCTTCGATATTTGCTGATTTTCTCGAATCTCATGCTTTGTGAGTTTCATTTGTCTATGAAATTCATGAGTATTGTCCACTGTTTTGTAAAATAAGCCATCCTTTTTCAGTGGAACCCTACAAAAAAGCTAAAAATTAAAATTAAAGTTTAACTGTTGGGAAGGAAGCAAAGATGCCTCGTAAGCATATTTTAATGTGAATGTGAGACAGAGATGTATTATCATAGCCTTCGTACTGAAGTAGTTGAAGAATAGTCATTACAGTCAATCCATTATTTCCTGCAAGAGAATTCATGTTACCTACCTTACTCATTTCATAAGAGGCTGAAAGGACTAAATACTTACTTACTGGCTTTTAAGGAACCTGGAGGTTCATTGCCGCTCTCACATAAGGCTGCCATTGGTCCCTATCCTGATCAAGATTAATCCATTCTCTATCATCATATCCCACCTCCCTCAAATCCATTTTAATATTATCTTCCCATCTACGTTTCAGCCTCCCTAAAGGTCTTTTTCCCCTCCGGCCTCCCAACTAACACTCTATATGCATTTCTGGATTCACCCATACGTGCTACATGCCCTGCCCACCTCAAACGTCTGGATTTAATGTTCCTAATTATGTTAGGTGAAGAATACAATGCATGCAGTTCTGTGTTGTGTAACTTTCTCCATTCTCCTGTAACTTCATCCCTCTTAGCCCCAAATATTTTCCTAAGCACCCATTCTGAGGCTTATTTGAAGGATTCGTAACAAGCTGTTTTTTACGGTGATGGGTTGTTAGCCCTTCGTCCAACCCCCAAGCTGGAGGACCACCCCTCATCGGCTGTCCGCGACTGCTTATTCAATATATTCGCAGCTACCCTCCATATCTGGAGGTCGTCTCCTCGATCCGCAACCTGAGGACGCGCCATGCCATGGTGATAGGGACCCACAAAGGACTAAATAGGAAAACTATTAAAAAAACTTCGTGTACTGTTTCAAAAGTTGATTTTGTACTCTGTACCTGTACATAACTGCTCTATTGACCAATAATAATTTGGCTCTTACACATTAGTAGAATTGATTCTTTTTAGTCTTGGTTGTGTGCCTTTGGTTTAGCATCACTTAATCCATGAAATAAGCTTATTACTTATTGAGTGGGATATCCTAAATATATACAGATAGTACAATATTTAAAATTACTGAAAAAATAATTGGTGAGCGAGATTGAGGAAATAACTTTGTATTTTCTTAGATACAATAAAAGTGTTTACTGTTAATAGAAAAATTAAACATGTTAGGGATTAAGGGCAATGCTTTACAATTATTAAAATCTTATCTGAACAATAGAATTCATAAAAGAAAAAATGATGATTTTTTTTTTTTTTAGTGAACCTTGCAATATTAATATTGGTGTCCTTCAAGGTACAGTTCTTGGTCCTATTTTGATTTTGATATACATTAATGATTTAATAACAATTGATTTACAAAATCATAACGGTGTAGTGTATTGCTATGCAGATGATGCAGTATTATTGTTTGGGGAAAAATCTTGGCATGACACTTATTTTAATGCAAATAATGGTTTAAAATTAATAAAAGCATGGTTTGATTCGAATATGTATTCTTTCTCTTAACACTGCTAAAACTATAACTATTCCTTTTTTTTTCACTAGTAAATGTTATAAATTGTCTAATTCTCTCCTAAACATTGAACTATACAATTTGAGTTGTTTCGCAGTTAGCTGTAATTGTCCAATTATAAATTAATCAACAGAGATTAAATATTTAGGAATCATTATTGATTAAACATGTGAAATGGTACAAACATGTCATCTATCTTTGTAACAAATTAGTGCTGTTTACATGTAAATCTGGCAGTAGGTGCGGCAACTCTTGTCCAGTCCAAGGCTGCCGTGATCCACTCTATTATTTTGATCA
Organism: Periplaneta americana; assembly: GCF_040183065.1. NCBI lineage: Eukaryota > Metazoa > Arthropoda > Insecta > Blattodea > Blattidae > Periplaneta > Periplaneta americana. Next base: position 174,585,065 of record NC_091127.1, read on the forward strand.
GTTACGAAATTACTTACCAATAGATGTACTGCGTACAGTTTACCTTGTCTTATTCAGACTATACTCAGTATGAAATATTAGGATGGGATAGCACTTTTAAAACTAATCTTAATCCACTAGATTTTTTACAAAGAAAATCATGTCAAAAAAAACCTATTGATTATCCTAGCGAAAAATTGTTTTTAGAATTCAAAGTCTTGAAAATACTGTAACTTTTATTAAACAATAACAATAACAACAACCACACACCCGTCAACAATGGGTATTCCACTCAACACAGCAACACAGTAGACGTTATTGCACTCCACAGAACGAGAGTGAATATTCACGTTTATTATTGAGAAGAACAACAATGTACTCCTAATTTCAACTAATGTTCACAAAGCACTATTTACAAAACAAAACTGTCAGTTCTCAGTTCACAGTTCGTTCGCCTTGGCTAGTTCTTCTAGTTCACTCACTCAAGTTCACGGTACGTTGAATTCAAGACTTCCAGATAACAGTCCACTGCACTTCAAACCCAAGACTTCTGGACGCGTTGCCCTCGCCTGGACGCTGCCACAGTACTCACTTAAGTTCACTATACTTCGAACCCAAGACTTCCGGACGCATTGCCCTCACCTGGACGCTGCCACAGCTTTCTCGCAGCTGACTGTCTAACTAGACTGGCTCAACTGAACTGGCTGCCCCAACTGCTCACGCTTTTATTTAGTACATCACACGTTCTCGTACCTTCGATCTTCGGGAACAATCTGTTTCTGGACGTTTCTACAACAATAGGTCTCGAGACGTTTCTTTACTTCCGCTGCAGTCGGTTTCCTTCCCCCTCTTTCTCCGCCACGGCCCAAGCGCTTGCCGAAGCTCACGTGTCCTTTCCCCATGCTGCAGCGCACCTTCCTTCCCGCGCATCCTCCCTTCTGCCGGACGCGTGCTCGACTCCCCGACACTACCAGGTCTTCCAACATGGTGCCACAATTTGTATCATTGCCAGTGGCGGCTGGTGCTTCAAAATTTTGTTCATTACTTTCTTACTACAAAATATTAGGCCTATCATGCTACACTCGTAAAAATTTGCAAAAACTCACCAATTTATTTCCACAATGTTTTCCCAGAAGAATCTCTTCATAGTGTCATTAGAGCGTATCCGTTCATAAATGAAAGGAATATTCGCACTGAACTTTCAGTTATTTATGGCACTGACGAGTTCACAAAGATTTTCAGGCTGTGTGTCTCTAATGGAATTTTTCAAAGAAAACAATTTATGTTCAACTTTCGGCGAGTGTACAAAATTACTAGAAATTTTACTAACAATCTCTATGACGACTTCAGAGGCTGAAAGGTGTTTTCCTGATCTCCTCCGAACAAAACACAAGGAAAACAGGACAAAGATTTTCTTATTTCACAGCCACATTACCACTGAAACTTCTCGTATGTGTCAGAATTGAATTTTCTGTTAAACGACCTGGTTTTGGTTTCCACGCACTGCGAAATTTCAAGGTTCGGAGTCGACCTACCAAAACGCTTATCTCACACTTCTAAGCCGCGCGATGACAATGGATGTTCTATTAAAGATTGAATTGTATTCATCTTAACTAGGGTCTATTTAATATAGTAGAATAACACAAACAACACAGTTTATTAAAACAGCTTCTTACGCGTCACCACGTGCTCTCAAACCAACTCGACTCAAGTAACAGCAGTAAAACGGAAAGCAAAAACACCAATAAAATACAAGCTCACCCTCTATCCTAAAAGAAAAACTTGTTTTCGCGCCTAACTGCAGTCGCAGGGTGGGCATGTTCCGTCTCTGACTCATTCATTGTCACTCATCAGTAGCTCGTTTACCTCCCTGTTCGTTTATCAACAACTTAAAATCCACACTGGACAACACCCTTCTCATCCCCTCGCCCCGAAGAGATAACCAAGATCAAGCCAGTCTCCATAAGAAGTACGGTCGTACAACCTTAAGGAGCCGCGCCTGATCATTGCATTATTAAATTTTATACATGAAAATCACACATATATCAGATCATATACTCACAAACACAAAACCAAAGGCATGGGTGCAATACACTTGTTTGACCCCAAGTGTTCAACGAGCACTGCTTTTAATCATGGTAGTAATATCGTCCTTGTAATTTATAACAAATTAATGAAGAAATACCCTCATCTATTTAACTCCAACAATTTAAAATTTAAAAATGTATTTAAACAATTTGTTATGAGTAAATATTAATTTTTTAGATGTTATTTTATTGTAATTTTTACATGTAATTTTATTATCTATCGAATCCTGCCCTGAGCATGAGGTCATTCTCCTTTAGAGGAGTGCTAGAATTTTGTATATTCACAATTTCATTGTATTACATTTTCCTGGCATTATTATTATTATTATTATTATTATTATTATTATTATTATTATTATTATTATTATTATTAATATTATTAAATAGAATATTACATGTTGATATGATTTTTTACTGCGTGAAGCATGACAGTAGTTTTTTATGTGTAAAAGATTAAAGAAACTACTCGTAGCAACTCACACGTGTCATAAAGAAATAATAATTACTGTATTACTTGTTAGCATAGTTGCACACTTACTTACTTACTTACAAATGGCTTTTAAGGAACCCGAAGGTTCATTGCCGCCCTCACATAAGCCCGCCAGCTGTCCCTATCCTGTGCAAGATTAATCCAGTCTCTCATCATACCCCACCTCCCTCAAATCCATTTTAATATTATCCTCCCATCTACGTCTCGGCCTCCCTAAAGGTCTTTTTCCCTCCGGTCTCCCAACTAACACTCTATATGCATTTCTGGATTCGCCCATACGTGCTACATGCCCTGCCCATCTCAAACGTCTGGATTTAATGTTCCTAATTATGTCAGGTGAAGAATACAATGCGTGCAGTTCTGTGTTGTGTAACTTTCTCCATTCTTCTGTAACTTCATCCCGCTTAGCCCCAAATATTTTCCTTAGCACCTTATTCTCAAACACCCTGAACCTATGTTCCTCTCTCAGAGTGAGAGTCCAAGTTTCACAACCATACAGAAGAACCGGTAATATAACTGTTTTATAAATTCTAACTTTCAGATTTTTCGACAGCAGACTGGATGATAAGAGCTTCTCAACTGAATAATAACACGCATTTCCCATATTTATTCTGCGTTTAATTTCCTCCCGAGTGTCATTTATATTTGTTACTGTTGCTCCAAGATATTTGAATTTTTCCACCTCTTCGAAGGATAAATCTCCAATTTTTATATTTCCATTTCGTACAATATTCTGGTCACGAGACATAATCATATACTTTGTCTTTTCGGGATTTACTTCCAAACCGATCGCTCTACTTGCTTCAAGTAAAATTTCCGTGTTTTCCCTAATCGTTTATGTATTTTCTCCTAACATATTCATGTCATCCGCATAGACAAGAAGCTGATGTAACCCGTTCAATTCCAAACCCTGCCTGTTATCCTGAACTTTCCTAATGGCATATTCTAGAGCGAAGTTAAAAAGTAAAGGTGATAGTGCATCTTCTTGCTTTAGCCCGCAGTGAATTGGAAAAGCACCGCAACCTGAGGACACGCCATGCCGTGGTGATAGGGACCCACAATACATGGTAGTTGCACACTTAATACTGTGAAATCAAGATTATGCTGTTTAGATATACAGGGTGTTTCAGAATTCAACAGAAGAAATTTAAAGAGTTGTGGAGGGGTCCTAGGTAAGTATTTTGAAATGGGAAACTAAGTAATTACGGGTTCGTACTTGCACGTAATAATGTGCAATATTTTTGAGCCAGTATACCACTAATTGAGCCTGCACATGGCATTGCATTCTATATCTGAAAAAACTTGTATCCTGGATTAGTCAAATGGTTCTGCTAGTAAATATAGGCCTAATGCAGGGCTGGGCACATTACGTGATTCTGAGAAATGAGTGCTGTGTGCTTTAAAGAGCGGTTCTTCCGAGCGCTGTGACATATGCATACTGTAAGTCATTCAGTGTCGGTGCAGTGGTGACTCTGCAGTATGATGGCGAACTTTGAAGACAGCTTCCGCTCATACACTAAAGTGGCCCGCTACTCCCACTGCTTTTAATGTATCATGGGAGGAGGAGTTCTTTTTGGTAGAGAGTAGTGGATTAGCAAACTGTTTAATTTGTCATAAAACACTCCAACTGATTAAGAAGAGTACCTATTTGTTATTTATATTGCATTATAAGTTATTATACATTTAGTAATATATAATTTTAAATTATACAAGTATTAAGTTATATCATAGTATAGTATATTACAGTTTATGATATATCATCATATCATATATCATATTATATAAAGTTGCATATTATATTATATTGTTGTAATCCTTTATTACATACGTTTATATTATTAACACCCTACCATTATGTCTGATTGTAATCCTTTATGTTTATATTAATAATAGCCTACCATTATGTAATTGTTAAAGTACTGTGCGTATGGGTTATTTAAATAAGCCTAATGATTTGTGTGTGTGCATAGAGCGTAGTTTATTTCATTAAATTAATAATAATAATATTATAAAGTCTGTACTGTACAATGGATTTATGTAATATCCTTATAAACTATTACGTACTGACAGACTGATTGACTAGAACAACCGTGGCTCTTGTTATATTAATGCAAGGAAGGTAGCTGTAATGCGAGTCCGCCACTGCGTGAGCGTTCTGCTCTGGCTTGCCTTGTGGAGCGAGAGTAGCTCTGGCCGGCTAAACAGAGCTGCTCTCATGCCCGGCCCTGGCCTAATGAAATATGCCCCTCAAATGATTTTCCTTTCTCCTGAAACGTGTATTGTAGATTTGTTGGTTACACCCTTTTTCGGGGGAGGTCTTAAATTTTTTTTTAATGGATTGGAGTTATATTGTATGATTGACACCATTCGTTTGGTGTATAAATTACCTTCTAAAACCACTTGATTAAACAATTTTGTCATAATCTGGATAATGCTATGACCTCCATATTTCATCAGTTCTATTGGTATCCCATCTAGCCTAACTGCTTTTCCATTTGGAGATGTTTGTAATGCTTGCATCATCCCATTTTCCAAAATAGGTTCTGCAAAAGTTTTCCTTGTTTTGTTAGAGAAAACATACCATGCCTCTTTAAAATCATGTAAATAGTTTCACTAAGAATTTTAGAAAAATGTTTCTTCCATTCTTGCAATGGTATCATACTTAACTTCACTTTTTCGGTGTGGGGACATATATTCTTGTGACTGTTCTCCAAGCTTGTCTTGATTTTCCAAATTCCACAGTCTGTCATAACTAGGGAACGGAATTTGGAGCAGTAAAAGCTAGTATTGGCATCTACACAGTCATTTGTTTACAACTCTTTATACTAAGTCCTCCCCTCCATGACATACTCGCAGATCTCTGCACGTCAACAACATGTGAACGGGACAGTTGTCGCATAAGAACGTCAACGTGCAGCTGCAGTTCAGAGTAGTGAAGTGCAGGTACAATGCCGAAAGTGAAACCAACTAACAATACAGAATTGAAAAACTATATTTGTAAAAGCTCCAGATCGAGTATAAAAATTCAGGAAACAATTCCCTAAATTGTCGCTTCCTCCATGTCCAGTTCTTAAGAGATGGGGGTCATGGTTAGAAGCTTGCAATTATTACGCACATCACCTCAAATCTGTGAAGAAAATAGTCCAGTCTTTCGATCCCGATGATGCGGCTGCGATTCAAATACGCCAGGAACTGCTAAATGATAGAACAATCAAGAAAGAAGTCATGGATATTAAGTCAAATTTTTTATATTTACCAGATGTCATCATTTGGTTAGAAAAGTCAGGAGTAGAACTAGTTGAGCAAATAAATATTATGAGGACTATTGTCAATAAACTGAGTGCAGTAGAAGGTGAAGTAGGAAAATGTGTTGGTGAAAAAATGAACAGAGTTTTGATTAAAAATGATAGGTACAGTATTTTTATTCGGATTTCAGATGTACTAACAAAGACGTGTCCAAATGACGTCATTCAGCATGTGAATTTAATTGACTTATCTTGTTTCAAGTACTCCAATTGTCTCTGCAGATGTTAAAAAATTTCCTTCCTTGCAACAAAGAAAGTTGTATTTTGAAAATTTGAAAATGATATTTACAATTTATTATAACAAGGCACAGCAGGAATAATTGTTTCATCAACAAAACATAGCATTAATTGAAAATGCCATTTCGTTTGGTTGTACATTTTGTTCAACATTTAATGATACTGTATTAGGCTATGTTGTAAACATTGTAGTAATTGCATATATTGTAAATACTGTAATATATGTTGTATACATATTATCATATTTCATGATATTGTAAATAAAAATTTTAATTTAACACGCTCCTGACAGAAAAACATACATATTCAGAGGCGACTTCCATACAGAAGACAACTGTATATCAGCCATTTCCACGCGAAGATGCAGAGATTGATATTTCATTATGTATATTATTTGTAATGTTGTTTATTGGTGTCTTGTGCATTGCCAAGAAAAAAACATGTAGTTCAAAATGAAATGCAGATTATTTATGTAGGTAGGTCACTATATGTCATTAAACTATAACAATTGTTTAATCTGAAATACGTTTACAGCACGTTGCGTGTAAGTTTGTATGAAGTGGACTGTACTCGTCCATGCAGCTCGCTTGACAGTCGCTGAGCTACGAATATCTATACTACGTTTCACCATTCGTTATAATACTCCGAATCCCTTTCCCTGGTCATAACATAGGTACTTTTTCCCCATGTCTCTGTTTTACCATTTTTTACTATTTTTCTTCACTTCCTGTAACAATCCAGGTCCACTCCAGATTTTGAATTTAGCTAAGCTTGAAAGGCACCTTTCTTTCTTTGTATTGCATCTGTAATTTTTCCTGTCATCCAATTGGATTTGCCTTCCTTCTCATTCTCTATGCCAAGAGCTTCTTTAGTGGCTTCATGAATCCATGATTTTAAATTTTCATATAATACAGCAGTAAGCCAATCTTCATTTACATCGATCTTCTCGTCTAATTGTCGTTGGTACAGTTCCCGAATACTCTCATCCTGCAGGAGAGTTTATTTATTTATTTATTTATTTAACCTGGTAGACATAAGGCCATCAGGCCTTCTCTTCCCCTCTACCAGGGGATTACAACTACAATATTAAGAATACAATTACAATTATAATTACAATTAATATTAAATTTACAAATACGATAAAAATCAAAGTAATAAAAGATTAACTGATTAATAAAGACTAGACAGTTTATTGTGAAGTTAAGAAGAAATAGTCCACACCTGTGGAGTAATGGTCAGCACGTCTGGCCACGAAACCAGGTGGCCCGGGTTCGAATCCCGGTTGGGGCACGTTACCTGGTTGAGATTTTTTCCGGGGTTTTCCCTCAACCCAATACGAGCAAATGCTGGGTAACTTTTGGTGCTGGACCCCGGACTCATTTCACAGGCATTATCACCTTCAATTCATTCTGACGCTAAATATCCTAGATGTTCGTACAGCATCGTAAAATAACCCAATACAAAAAAAAGAAGAAATATATATATATATATATATATATATATTTCTTCTTTTTATATATATATATATATATATATATATATATATATATATATATATATATATATATATATATATTTTTTCAATTAAGTAAGAATTAAACCTACTCTACACAGTAAGAAAATGCTTAATAAGTTTGTTTTTGAACACTGCTAAATTCCGACAATCTCTGATGTCACTGGGTAGGGTATTCCACAAATATGATACCGAGATTGTGTATGATGATGAATACAATGATGACTTATGTGTTGGTATGGCTAGTATGCGGCTATTTTGCATGTGTGTGAAGAGATTATGATATGATGACAGGTAACTGAAACGGGAGGCAAGGTAGGTAGGTGTAGAGGTGTGAAGGACTTGTAAAAGGAGAACAAGGGAATGAAAATGTTTACATTCATTAAGCCATAACCAGTTGTAATGTTGTAGAACTTCAAAAGTGTTTCTTTAGATTCTCGTAACTGTTTCAGATAAATAGACTTTTAACAATCTTTTTTATGTTTATATTTGTTATAGTAATTACTTTTATTATTGTAGTAGTAAATAATAGCTCTCTCATTGAACTTACCGGACATGAGAGCAGATACTTCCTGAAATGAGCACTAAAATTGAAATACATGTTGAGATCAGCATCTTCATCAGTGATGTATTTGTTGCCTTTCAGCACGTTGGCACTAGAGAACTGTTAACTAATGGCAAATCAGTGTTTTCACTGTGTATACAAGTGGCCATAACATACTTGATAGGCTACTTAGTGTAGCATAGTAACTTATTGTTTATTACTCATTAATGAATTTCAGCGCTTATTGTTTTCATAAATATTACTTTTGAGATGCAAGAGCCAAAACAAACATTATTCTAGATGCTAGACTATAAAATCAGGATATTGTTATATGTATATGAAGTGTGTTTATTTTTTTATGGTTTTAAGGTACCGTAATTGTACCATTTAAAAATGTTGGAGTTCAAGTATATTCATCAGTGGACAAAACCAGTTAAAGGAAATCATAATTTTCGACAAAGCTAAATATTAAATAAGCATTGGAGCAAATAATTTTAAACATCTCCTTTTGAGACAGTGCAATCTACTAAGACTTATAGCTGATGATCATGGTGATTAAAGTCTTAGATACAGTAGACTCAGTATTATGGGGAAAATGTAATCAAAATTATCCTTACTACTTAAAGATGTGAAGTTTGGTAAGGGAGGCGAATTATTAATAGAGGATAATTTTTAGCAACTTTTCGAGAGTATTAAAGAGAAATCATTTCTAGAATGAAATAACTAAAATAACAAATTCTGTCACTGTTAACCTTTGCCAAACAACTAAAATAGTTATGTCATATTTAAAGAATGGACGCTTGTAGGCTGTTAAAAAGAAAGACAAAAAAAGCTGGATATAAGGAGTAGGTACATTAGAAAGATGTTGAGAAAATGCAGTGACTGGATGGAGAAAATTGATAAGGGAAAATATGGAGTTAATGATGATAATGAAAACAACGATGGCGATGATATTTAGATTAAATATGTTGGCTCATTTTTAAATTGACCATTGATATATAAAGCATTTAATATAAATGTGATTGCAATGGATACCTGCACATTGCGGAATTGCTGGAAATGAAACTGCTGATTTTCTTGCCAAAAAAGGATCCAATTTAATTCAGAATACAAATACAAGCCTACCTTTTACATCCATCAAAAGACTAATTAAAAACAAATATAAAATCAAGCAAAACCAAGCACCGTGTACCAAAGCCAAAAATAAAAAAAATGGAGCATTTTAATAAAAAAAAAAAAAACAAATTATTTCAGAAATCCCACGTAAATCTGCAGTAGCAAAATTCAGACTGCTTACGGAACACGATTATTTGGCCAAACACTTGAATAAAATAGGAATTTACACGAATCCAAGTTGCCCTCTATGCAACAAAGAAGAAGAAATGACTGAAGATCATCTACAAATCTGTGAAGTTCTACCTGATGGATCCACCACAGAGAAATATTGGAGAGCAAGAACGCTAATGGCTTCGTTGCCAAAGCCCGGCATTAGATAACAACAACAACATATAAATGTGATTCTGTGCACTGGTATGTGTATATGTTTGTGAAGGCCTATTATTATTATTATTATTATTATTATTATTATTATTATTATTATTATTATTATTAATTCAGAAGCAGACAACGAGGAAAGTGTTATAATTATGGAAAGAAATGAATGGCGATTTCTTCAGTAGTTTGGTTGGAAACAACCTAAAGTACATGTCCTCAGTGGTCATATAGTTACCATGCAGGTCATTGAATCCGAGATTCAAAATGGCTTTCTATGGGAGGGAAGTAAAGCTGTGGGTTCCAAGCCGATTGATTTACAATATATGAATATATGAGAGATCCTGTCCAATTGACACTATATTTTGTGACTCAAGAGGTTCGGGTAGCAACATTTGTTTCCATTTCTCACCCATGTTGAATTTCGATATTGAATGACTTCTGCAGTTGAAACCATTAATAAACTACTACCACTGCTACTATTACCAATACTACTACAGTGTAATCTCTCCTTACGGACACCTCCAAGATACAGACACTCCTCATATACGGACAGATTTTTATGTCCGAACTTAAATAACGTAGAAATAATGATAAATTGAGCTCTGGTTTACAGACACTCTCAGACACGGACAGGGACAGCTTTCACAGTCCTAAAGCTTGCTTTACCTCCTGACTGCGGACAGAACTTGGATTTCAAAACCAAATGTGTTACAAAAATGAAAAATTTAGTTTTGAGAACTGTACAGAAATTCCTTAACATGAAAGAAGACAGTAATGGTCTCATAGGCTACCACAAGTCCAGCCGGCTAACCGTTGTTAGCTGGAAGCGGGTGAATAAACAAAGTCATAAAATTTAACCTGTTGATGGGTCCAAGGTTTCGGAGATCGTGAAATTGTATTCAACACATGATAGGGTTGTAGGATTATTCTCTTCACTCCAATCAGTTGTTCTGTTTCGAGAGACATGGCACCTGAACGTAAAGGTTAAATTACAGTACTGCATAACTGTAGACATAGAATAAAATTGCATGGCACAGTACTGTATTTTCCTTTTTCGGTCTTATCTACTGTAGTTCAAAGTTGCAAAGAATTTACTGTAGTACAGTAGACTGTATTTAGAATTAAACTATAGCAATACATTTAATTTAAAGCGTGAAAGGGTACATAATGCATGTTATAAATTTACTGTTAGATTGGGGAGCCTCCCTCCCAATAAAGGACACCTCCCAGATGCAGACAGATTGTTATGTCCCTTCGATGTCCGTAAATGAGAGGTTTCACTGTACTACCACTACCACTATTACTACTGCTGCTACTACTACTACTACTACTAAGTACTACACTACTACACTTACTACTATGCTACAAATGTACTACTTCAACCAGTCCACACCTGTGGAGTAACGGTCAGCGCGTCTGGCTGCGAAACCAGGTGGCCCGGGTTCGATTCCCTGTCGGGGCAAGTTACCTGGTTGAGGTTTTTTCCGGGGTTTTCCCTCAACCCAATATGAGCAAATGCTGGGTAACTTTCGGTGCTGGACCCCGGACTCATTTCACCGGCATTATTACCTTCATCTCATTCAGACGCTAAATAACCAAAGATGTTGATAAAGCGTCGTAAAAGAACCTACTAAAATAAAAAAAAATAAATAAACTACTACAACCACCATTACTATTATACTACTTCTTTGACTGTAGTACCTTACATTTAGTCACAAAATAATGTCAATTGAGAAATCACATTTTTCTTACTACTGTAAATACTATTACTACTTCTACTACTACTACTACTGCACTACTGCTACAGTAAAATCTCTCGTATCCAGCACCCAAATAACCGGCAATACCAAAACAACGGCACTTTTGACTAGGCCAAAAAAAAAATCATTCATGCGAAAGGGAAGAGTTGGACGAAGATGTGAGGGTTTTCGTGGATCGCACATGCCACATATTGTGTTTACTCTTTACTTTGTTCACGCGTGAAAACATAGACCAAAAAAAACGCGTTATGTCCCTGGAGTATATCGGGTAGCATTGGTAAGCTGTCACTTGGACCTTGCAAACAATGCGCAGAGGCAATATCTTTAAATTTACCATTTGAACTTGCCCGTTTCAAAGGGTGTTGGATGAGTTTAAATAGGAAAATGTGAAATTCTCTGTTCCTACATTGCACAAAAATTTCATTCGAGTGATAGATAGTGTCATGACTATTACTGCTAAGTGCTGTTGTTGCACAATGGATTCCGCGAAACGCAAGCAAAATGTTCTTACTCTCAAATCATCGAGCGCTACTTCATCGTCGATGTTGGCTACACTGCTCTTAACGTCACATGATTGTCATAAGGTTACGAAAACTTTTAGTATTGTTTTGTGCTATTATGTATTACTGTATTACAATAATGATGAACTGATGAATGTACATTACCGTATTCAGTACTAAAAATAAACATTGTACATATTTCAAAGCTTTATTTTTAAATATCTATATGAAAATTACTGAATTTGAACAAAGAAATAAAGTTTGTGCAGTACTTACAGTGTGTCTTTACATAACCTATAAACGTATTTTCTAGTTATCCAGCAAAATCAGTTATCTGGCATTGACTTTGTCCCACAGTTGCCAGATACGAGGAATTCTACTACGACTACTACTACTACTACTACTACTACTACTACTACTACTACTACTACTACTACTACTACTACTACTACTACTGCCATCACTATACTACTACTACTACTACTAAGTTTATGCAGTAGGGGAGTAGTGGGTACAGTGAGACACAAAATATTAAGACATATATATGCAAGTGAAATTTCAAGTATTTATAAAATCAAGTGCAATAGAAATAGACATTAAAACATGGAGTACAATAATACATAAACAGAAATGTTAATAGATAAAGCACATAATATACAATGCATGTTTGTCAAAAAAATGCAAATGTCTCACTTTTCCCATTCAGGAGGGTACAGTGAGACACCAGTATCTATTAACGGACATTGAAATGATATACATTTATTTCAAAAGAAAAGAAAGCTTGCTGTCTCTTTTATCTTGCCATATTCTGTAGACTTATTTAGAATCATTTTGATGTCTGACTTCGAAACCATTGAAACATCTGGAACATTTGGAAAAGTGAATTTTCCATGACTTTTCAAACTTTTGCTAAAAAATAAAATTAATTTTTGGTGACAACAAAGTTTATGATTATAAGAATTTAATTTAATTCTTTATTATTTTTTAATATATTTTTTTTAATTTTGTGAATAATTTTTTATTTAAGAAACAATTAAAATGTAATGTATCAATTATTTTAAGGTATAGTTCCTAAATTGGTTACTAGTATGTTCATTTTTAATGTTAGTTACCGGTAAATGTAATATAATTACAGTTTATTTTTGCAAATCATTGGTAAATGGGAACAGTGAGACGTCTCAGTGTACCCTTCAATGGCATGTCTCACTGTTCCCTTTATGCATAGTTCGTTTAAAAATGGCGCCATCACTTCAAAATCAAAACAAGAAAGACGAAACTTTGCAAAACATAACGTCAAATATCATAGTATTAGGTAACAAAACATTCATATTTATATCTCATTTGTATATCCAATATAACCTTTAGTAAACACAAGCCAAAATTTTACTTCTAGAGGGAAAAATTACGAATTATTTTTTCATCACTCACCTTTATAACTAGAATCAAATCGAGTATGAAAATACTGTTACTTTACTCATGCAACATACAACTCCACTGTTACAAACATTTCAACATCAAAATTTACCATCTAATAAAAAATGTCTCACTGTTCTCCCTGTCTCACTGTACCCACTTCTCCCTTACTATCACTTACAGTTCCACGAGAATCACATGCTGCAAGTAAATTTAACTGCACAGATTGTATACCTATCTCAGTAACTTTTTAAGTGATAAAATGATGCTAGACATACTTTCTCTTTACCCCCTCTCATGCCACCCTGTTTAGTTCGCACACTTTCCTCAATTTTTGTTAACATATCGTGTTGTATGTATGTATGTATTCCTTTCAGGGGCGTATTTTGCGGACTACCGGGGCTACCGGCGGAAGCCCAAGGAAATTACAAAAGAAAAAGTTTATAATATAACATAATGTAATAATTTTGTATTATTAGTTTTACCATAGTAATTAAAATTAAAGTAATTGTTAGATATATTTTGTGTAATAATAGGGTCAGCGGTAGCCCAAACCCTTTAACCAGTATACGCCACTGATTCCTTATAACTATTTAGAGTTTCGTTCAGAAGTTCGACCACTGTGTATGTAATTCGAACAAAGATTGTTGGGACCCTCTGCATTTTCTTTACAATGACAACAATGAACACATAAGTAGGAGCTTGAAAATTTCAATTTTAATCAGATGTATTTCAAGGCCAACAAATAGTAAGGAATGTTACTTCCTCTAACCTTATGAGCAGATGTTTTTGTCGATTACATAAAATTTAAAATTAGATTCATGGACTTAGGTTTTTCATTTTGTTAGGTATCTGACTTTCTTGAATAAGTAATTGAGAGTGAACTTAAAATAAAGTGGAATGAAGTAAATAAATCCAATGAGTAGGTAGCTCACAGAAATTATATGTTGGTTCCTTTCTATGTTGTCTCTCAGACCAGCAGTTTGACTCGGAACTCGAGTGCATGCAGAGACACATACATTTGCATGTGTTTCACGGTATTCCAAATGGTCTTTGTTTCATTGCCATGAATCTGTCCACCAAATTGAGATTACTGCTTGTTTCATTGTCTGTAAGTGAATAGCTAATGCACTTAACCTGGCTTCCGTCATTGTATTCCTTAAAAACTTCGATTAAATTGAGTTTTGAAAATGATCTTTCAGCTTTTGCTGATGTTACCGGCAATGTAAAACTTAGTAGGATTACTGCATACATTCAGGGTACTGTACTAAATAACTAATGCAATGATAACTTAATAATTGATTAAATGGCGATCTTATTCATGTTAATTGTGTAAGCATGTGCGGCTTTCACTAACATACCGATACAAGACATATTACAGATACTAAAACGAATGCTCCTATACAACAACACATTGAAGAAATCATCCAAATCACAGACATCATAACAAAGCAAAATTATTTCACACACAACAAAAAATACTACACCAAAACAGAAGGATTGCCAATGGGATCACCCATATCTAGCATACTAGCAGAGATATTTTTACACAACATAGAACAGACATACATACTCAACAATGAACACAACAAATATGCAGACAACATAATATACTGGCACAGATATGTAGACGACATACTCATACTATACAAAGGAAACAAACGACAAATACACAAACTACACCAATACATAAACAAAATACACCCAAAACTTCAATACACACTGGAACTCGAAAACAATAACTCCAAAAATTTCCTAGACATCACCATAACAAAAGTTGACAACAAACACACCTTCAAAATATACAGAAAACCAACCACCACCACCACACACATACACAACACATCTAATCACCCCACACAACACAAACATGCTGCATTCAGGACAATGGTACACAGATTACTCAACATACCCATGAGCGAACAATACTACAATGAAGAAGTGAACACAATCAAATACATAGCACAAGAAAACGGTTACAATCCAAACATAATAGACAACATCATAAGAAAGACAAAACAAAAACACACAAACACAAGAACACAAGAAATATAACACACTAACATATGAAAACAAAAGCACACATAAGATTGCATCTTCATTCAGTAAGCAGAAATACAACATAGCATACAGAACAGAAAACACACTACAAAGACATCTCAACACGTTTTGCCGGCCCGGATGGCTCAAGCGGTAGGGGCACAGCATGTCCCTATCGCTTGGTCCGAAGGGTTGTGGGTTCGAGTCCCGCCTCGGGCATGGGTGTTGTGATTGTATTAGTATGAGTAAAAAAAAAAAAGAAAGAAAAAAGAAACAAAGGTAAACAAACAGAAAACAAAAATAGATAACTTTGGAAAACGGCCTCTGGCCGGTCGAAATTAAAAAAAAAAAAACACACACACAAACAACACAAACAAATAAATACAACCACACAGACGTATACAAACTCACATGCAATAGTTGCGACAGTTTCTGCATTGGACAGACAGGCAGATCATTCCAAACTCGATACAAAGAACACATTAAAGCAATAACCAGAGGACACAATACATCCACATACGCCGAATACATAACTAATGCTAACCACACATACAATAACATAAGTACAGACATGGAAATCCTACACATACAACCCAAAAACCAAAAACTCAACACATTAGAACAATATGAAATATACAGACACACTAAAACACACCCTGATCAAATTCTCAACACACAGATCAATTTCAGAACACACACACTATTTGACACCACACTTCAACACTCTTCAACAATCGAATGCACCCACACAACAGGCAGCGAAGTTCGAGATGACGTCAAGATCTAGTCGGCTCTGAGGATGGTGTGAAGCACCGAAACAGCTGTAAGCTGCGCATTCTTACACAATTAACACGAGTAAGATCGTCATTTAATCAATTATTTATATTCAAGTGTTAAAAGTAGTGTACGAAAGATTCAACATGGAAAACTTAATTGTAATAATATGAATTTGCAAATCATTATATGTATCTTTTCCCAAATAAAATCTGTTAATTATCTTTAGCAGGAATTTTACTTTCTTTCATTTCTCCTGTAACTCCTCCCACCCTCCACAAATATAGAACACGATCTTAAAAAATTATACAATAGTAATAGCAAAATTTTAACTTTTTTTTTTTTTGCCCTCAAATATGTTATTAGGTTTTAACTGAAATCTACTTAAAATTTTTAATTGTTATTTAGTCAGTATATTCATTTAATTCTACTTCAGTTCTATTTTTCAAGTTTGAAACAATGTGCTTATGCCTAGAACAAGTTTGGTTTTTCCAGCTTATAATTTAAATTTATTTATACTTATTTATGTACAGATATTTAGTTTATTAGTTGTTATTGTGATTGGTTAATATTCTTTATATATTCTGTATGAATTTTCAGGTGGCGGTTTGCGAAGGATCTTCAGTAAAACAACCTGGGAAACTAAGGTAAGTAATTATTTTTTCAGTAATTTAATTGGAGATTATTAAGAGCTCTTTGTAGTCAGGTATGAAATTTCACATTTTTGTATAAATGTTAATATTAATTAATATTAAATTATTGCCAAAATAATAGTAAAGAAATACAAGGAATACTGAACACATGGACGAAATATGTAAAGAATTATATGAGACAGGGAATCGTCCAGATAAGTTAACCATAGAAGACAAAGCAGCCATATCAGAAGACGAAAAAGGATTTTCTATTTTAAGAGAAGTCAAACTAACGCTTAGGGAAATGAAGAATGGAAAAGTAGCAGGAGTTGATGGAATCCTCATTGAATTAGTGAAATGGTTGGATGAAGACAAGAAGGAAATTCTGTCATTATGCAACGAAATGTATGAGAAAGGCAAATGGCCTGAAGATTTTACGGAGACAGTGTTACTTCCAATACTGAAGAAAAATAATGCCAAGAAATGTAACGAGTTCAGGACTATCAGCCTGATATCATACTCAGTGAAGATTCTCTTGCAAATACTGAATCGATGTGTATATTCTAAGATGGAAGAAGAGCAGTTTAGCTTCAGCAAGGAAAAAGATATGAGAGATGTAATTGGACTACTACAAACAATCAGTGAAAGATACCTAGAGAACAGTAAAGAAGTGTATATAATATTTGTAGACTTAGAAAAGACGTTTGGCAGAGTGAATTTTGAACAAACTAATGAACATCCTGAAGAAAATAGGTGTGGATTCGAAAGAGAGGAGGCTGTTCAGTAACCTTAATATGAAACGAGTCGAAGTCAGGATAGGAGAAAAAAATGTCTGAAGGAAGTGAAATAGGGAGAGGAGTACGTCAAGGATGCCCTTTATCACCTACCCTGTTCAACGTCTACTTGAAGGATTTAGTGAAAAACTGTTTTCAGAACATGGGAGGGGTGGTAGTAGGAGGAAGAAGAATAAAGTGCATAAGATTTGCTGATTGTATGGCGTTGTTAGCAGAAGAGGAGATAATACTAAGGGATATGCTACTGGAGCTAAATGACAGCTGTGAGCAGTATGGGATGAAGATAAATGCAAACAAGATGAAGACCATGGTTGTCGGAAGAAAAATAAAGAAGGTAAACTTGCGAATGCTAAATGAGGCATTAGAGAAAGTGAACAGCTTCAAATACTTGGGGTGTATTGTAAGCAGTAACATGAGCTGCTGTCAGGAAGTCAAAAGGAGGATAGCAATGGCAAAGGAAGCTTTTAATAGGAAAAGGTGCATCTTCTGCGGACCTCTTGAAAAAGAACTAAGGAAGAGACTAGTGAAGTGCGTTGTATGGAGTGTGGTATTGTATGGGGCAGAAACATGGACATTACGACGAAGTGAAAAGAGGCGACTAGAAAGCATTTGAAATGTGGATATGGAGAAGAATGGAGTGTGAAATGGACAGAGAGAATAAGTGCCGGGAGCTCGGTTATCAATGGTTGCTATCGCCAGCTGCCATGCAACGGGTGACTCGACAGTGAAAGGCACTGTAGTAGAAAATCCTGTGGAAGACGGTTCTTGATTCTTGTGGGTTGAGCGGGTCTTTTACCGAGAGAAAAGACAGCTGCTTCTGAGACATTGTTAACCTTCTGAGACATTTCTGTTTTGTTTTTTAAAGTTCAGTGTAATTCTACACTTCGGAAAAAGTCACTGAAATGAGGAAAAATGCTGAAAAAATTCTGCAGGTTACAGCTAGGACACAAATGCAAGTATATTATCCTATACTTCGGGTCTCTACACATACGAGTACATCTGATATCATAATCATGTATGAAGTATGGAATAGTATACTATACTCTCAGAACTCAGGCGGTTGAGGTATGAGAAGAATGTTTCTGCCTACCTATGGATGAATTCTTATATAGTGTGTAATCCCAGCTTGTCTATGTAGTTGTGAATTGCCAATAAACCAAGGTGCATTAGCAGCAGATATTAAATTTTAGATGTTCAAGTGACATATGTTTTATATCTGTTTGAATCTGCTGAATTTAGGAAATGTACGCAAAATATTTCTAAATAATTTGTAAATTTTACGTGCTTTGTCATAAATTGTTATCACGTCATAATTTGTGTTGAATTTACATACAAACAGAAGACAGTGTAGGGTGAATTAGTTGATTGTTATTTGTCCATTAATAAATATAAGACCATGATTTAAAATGTTAACGCAGTGAAGTCGTTATTTACTTAAATAACTTAATAGCTCATCAGTGATTACAGTAGAATCCCTCTTGTCCTACACCAAAGGGACCAGACTAGTTCCAGATACGAGATTTTGCCGGATAATTGAATACATACTGGTATATACAAAAAAGAAGTTCGTATTTCATGGTGCCAAATGTTGAAACTGCAGCCATTTGTATTATTTACAAGATTTTTATTGCAAGCAAAAATTACATACAATAACAAAGATTTTACAATACTATTGTAATACTCGTATATGAATATTCTTCAAAATTCGAAATTGATTACAAATCTCATAGTCAAATAGCGTACATATTACAAATTATTGTATAAATACAATGTAACTGGGTCACACCCAAAAAAGCAAGATGCTTGAGGCGGGTGTGATCAATAATGAAAACTGGATAGAAGAAAAAATAATAATAAATAAAATAATAATAGTAACAACAACAACAATAATAATAATAATCTGATTAAAACTGTTAAATGTAATTACACATAAAGTTTAAAAAAAAAAAAGAAAAAAAAACAAACAAAACAGTTCCATAGCCTATACATAAACATACTAAGTTAAGAATACAACATTGTTAAAGTGACAGAAAAAAAATAAACAATAAGAATTTACATGATTATAATTTTAAAAACAGTTCAAGCACTTGTTTTTTTAAATAATGTATTGTCTAATAAGTTTAGTTTAGGATTCCTCTTTATGAAATCATTATATAATCTTGAACCATAATTAGAACTGTGCCTTAGACCTGCTTCAGTCTTACATTTTGGTTCGATGAGGGGGAGCGAAATATTGTATCTTCTTGTGTTGTGGCCGTGATCGGATGATATGAATTTAGCTTGATATTTATGGTAGTGATTCAAAATAGTGTACATATAAATTTGCTTGATATTTAAAACATTAAATTCTTTATATATGAGATGAGTTGGATGATCAAGTTTTCTTCTTAAACATATTTTAATAATTCTTTTATGTATGAATATTTAAATACTTATATAGTCACAATCATGCCATAGTATGAAAGAAAAACTTCACAACCTCGAGCGGGATTCGAACCTGCGACTTCCTGTACTCCGGTCAGGCGCTCTACCAACTGAGCTACCGAGTTCGTTTCACGCCAGAGGCTTGAAATTCTCTTTTATGTAGTAATATTAATGGGTGAATGGTACTCTGTGACAATCCATCCCATCATATAATTCCATACTGTATTATAGACTGAACTAGGGCTAAAAATATTGTTCTCAATAGTTTTACTGGCATAAAGCGACGCAGTTGAACAAATTTGTATAGAGTTTTACATAATTTAAGACATAAGTAGTTAATATGAAAATTCCATTTTAAGTTTTGATCGATGAAGATACCTAAATATTTCACATGGGTTGATGGGCGTACTTTAGGACAATTGCAATTATTATAGATATTTGTACAGTTATTGCTATGAATTTTTAAATTATAGTTGTTTTCCACTGTAGGGAGGCCTGTTTTATTTAAAGAAAAGGGAATGAAAGTTGTTTTATCTATGTTGAGTGTTAGCAGATTAAAATCTAACCATTTTTTAATTGAATTTAAGCCAATATTAGCCTTTTTAAAAACGTGTTCCCAGCAGAATCCAGTAAATATGACAACTGTATTTGAAGTTTATTTCTCTATCACTTGCTCATAACTGAATAAACATAAAAACTGTGTGGATTTTCCTTATTAAAACACGTCATACAACACAAATAATACACTAATTTTAGATTCGAATGTTTACTGAAAACGAAAGCGAATATTCACTGAAAACAAAAGTTCCGTGCTAACTTCCTAATGTGGCAATACTGACGTCGCAAACATAACTGAATAAACATAAAAACTGTATGGATTTTCTTTATTAAAACACATCACACAACATAAATAATACACTAATTTTAGGTTCAAATATTCATTGAAAATGAAAGTTCTTGCGAATTTCCAAATGTGGCAAAACTGGCTGCCCAGATTGTGGCAATGTTGCAGATTCAAATTTTTTTTTTCGTAGCCAAAAGTGCCGTTGTTTTGGTATTGCCAGTTACGAAAATTTTACTGTATATAAGTATAAGAGTGTATACAAGAATGAAGGTTTGGAATAGGGTCCAATCCAAGAATATTCACCGTTGATTGCTGCCTGTGAATCACTTAAATACTTGCTTTACTTCTAGCCTATTTTATGTAAGTAGCCTACATCATTGATTGCTTATTTGAAGCTCCTGAATGCCGAGCATATTTTGTAATAGTTATGCACATACTGTCATACTTATCCATTCCAATTAGATATTTGTTAATAGAAGTTTCACTCATACAACTTACCTGTTTTATTGTTACCGATATAATAATTTTTTCCTGCATATTAGTATGAAAGTAGAACTAAAGAAAATATCCATTTATACAAGGTGATTCAGTGACTATGTTACAAACTTTTAGGGATGATAGGGGAGACAATTATGAACAACTTTCATATAGGAATCTATGTCCAGAAACATTTTGTTTGGTAGTAAAAGCCAAGATATGTTAGTCAATGTAACCAGCTAGATTCGAGCTGAAGTTTGGTTCCAGATGACTTGTTTCTGTAAACGTTGGTGAATTTTCATAAACATGGTATAAACTAATTGGCATCGTAAATGTTATTTTGACTCATTAAATCTTACAACTTGCCGATATGCATTTAATTTATGAAAGAGCAAAAGGAAATGGAAGGAAATTTGCTAGGTTTAATCGGTCAAAATATAATTTACTATGCCAACTAACTTATATAATGTTTATGAAAAATCACCAGTGTTTGCAGGAACAGGTCGTCTACAGCCAAACTTCAAAAGAATGGTCTTGAGTTCCACTCTAGTTGATTACACTGACTAGCATATCTAGGCTTGTAACTATCAAACGAAACGTTTCCAGACATTAGGTTCCTATAATAAAGTTGTTCATATTGATGACCTCTAAAATGTTGTAACATAGTCACTGAATCACCCTGTATAGAGCCTATTTCTGTAGCTAACTGATCAGATCCAAACATAAACATCTGTAGACACTTTTTTTAAAGCATATAAACATGTAAATCTTAGATAGTATTTATATAAAATCTATATATAATTCGAACTGGTAATGGAAATTACGGGAAAACAGCTGAATGGATTTTAATAAATGACCTCTCATTTTGAAGCTTGGAACCCAAAGTTTTTCAGAAAAATGGTAATTTTCAGTGAAATGTCAATTTTCCTACATCATTTTTCTATTTTCCAAAATCCATCTGTCGTCAGTTATGAGACTTTTCAGAATAAAACAAAACACACACTACAGTAAACAATATTACACGAAGGCCATGATCTGCAAGATTGGTGACATATTTAGAGCTCAAATTTAATTGGTTATTAAAAATTTCAAGAGTTATTAAAATTATTTACAGATCTGATTCTGTGGTGTGTAATTTTCTGAGTATGGCTGTGTGTTGGATATTAAAAACTACAAAACTTGAGGTGGTTTGATGACATTATTACCATTAGAAATGAAATATTATTATAATTTAGTTAATCCTTTGATGTGACTATTTTTCATTAATTATACATATTAATGCTATAGACCTATTGATGATATGAAAGTGAAACGTTTTGGAGTATATAAGTAGATGTAGAGAATATCTTGAATTAAATCTTCATTTCTATAATTTACTGAGTGGCGGCTATATAGTATACATAGTATATGTTACTGAAAACTATAAAACTTACCTAAGATAATATTGTTATTAAAATCAAATATTTTTATAGTTATTAATCAAGTGGGATTGGGTCTTTTTCATATATTTAATGGAGATGTGGTGTAGATATTTATATGCGTAATTCTCTTCAGTATTGGCTCGAGAGAGCACAAAAATTAGAGTTCCTTAGGAAAGACCAAATAAGAGGCCTACATGATTTTATAGTCTCCCGATCATTTCAGCAAGATCTCTTAGCAGGATAAAATGATTATATCCTCTACAAATTTCAAGGTAGTTCACGAAACATGCAGCAGCTGTACCAAGATGCTATGTCTATTGTTCGAAAGCATAACAAACCTGACTTCTTTTAACTTTCACCTACAATTCACAATGACCTGAAATAGCTATTGCTTTACTCCCACATAAAGAAACTCACTGATCCTCCTGACATTGTTACTTGCGTTTTCACGTTCAAACTCAAAAACTAAAGATGTATAGGTTCAAGAAAAAGTATCTGGCATAAAAAAACCATTCAGAGGGAGTATGTTTCATTATTATGGAAGCAAATAACTTCCAAAATATCTGGTATTCTTCATTGAAAATAAATCTGAAAACTGTTTATTTGAACGTCTAATGAACTTAGTTTGCAGCATTTGCTGCACAAGCCACTAGTTTCATATAATACTGTTGTAAGTTACAATGTTTCTATTCCCTAAGAAACTTTATGTTAGGAGACACAGTTGTATTATAAATGATCTCTAGATCTACAAGCTTATTTCCTTTATATGACATGAAGTAACTTACTAGTATTATGGATTTCTGAAATTAATAATATACATATCGTTTTGCATTGTTTATAAAAACGTGCAATTAATATGTTATTCTTCTTCTCTTATTTAGATACTGCAAAACCAACACGGTCTTCTTTCATGTCGAAGATAGCATAGTACTTTCCAATGAAAACATCTCCCAATAGCCACAGTAGACCTCGGTCTGTTTCACGGTCCCTTCCCCTGAAACCACTTGAACATGAATTTGTTTCTTTATCCTGAAATCACAAAAACAACAAACGTACAAGACTTGTAATTCTTACTGAAAAATATGTGCATGAATAAATAATTCTAGGGTTCTTCATTACAATGCGCATTCTGAAAATCAGCAAAATAGAGAATAGAAATAATTAAATTATTGTAGATTATATCATTTTCAAAGCTAAATACTACGTTTTTATTTTTTAATTGTACAAATTATAACTGACTGAACACTTTTATGATATCTTTACTGTGTTAACTTGTGCAATTTACCTGGCTGTCTAGTTTCGAAGTGGTATCTTTCATTGTCTGAAGCATAGCCATATAAGCAAGGCATGCTGTCTGTCAGCCCACATGCTGTCTTAACTTCAGGAAGGATTTTGATTATATTTATTGTCTATTCATTGGCGAAGTAGGCTGTGTACATTTTATTTCAATAGCAACATGATTATTTCGAAGCTTTTATTTCAAAAGTGCACAAGACAGCAATTTTCTCAAAGTTAGCTCTAACAATAATTGTATTATATTCTTGATTCTTTTTCATTAGCTCCATAATAATAATTTGAAATGAAGCATTTTACTGTAACTCTTATGCCTCTGAAAATGTTTTAGAAGCCTTTAGATTACACCAACAAGCTTATGGTTAGAGTTGTTTTGGCATGTGTTATAATTATAAACACTTGAAGGAAGTAATTGATTAACTAGCGGACTTACTCGTGTTAATTATGTAAGTCTGTGCGGCTTACAGCTGTTTCGGTGCTTCGTCACACCATCCTCAGAGCCTACTAGATCTCGGCGTCATCTCGAACTTCTCTGCCTGTTGTGTGGGTGCGTTTGATTGTTGAAAAGTGGAGTCAAATAGTGTGTGTACTGAAATTGATCTGTGTGTTGAGAATTTGATCAGGGTGTGTTTTAGTGTGTCTGTATATTTCGTATTGTTCTAGTGTGTTGAGGTTTTGGTTTATGGGTTGTATGTGTAGGATTTCCATGTCTGTATTTATGTTATTGTATGTGTGGTTAGCATTAGTTATGTGATTGGCATATGTAGATGTATTGTGTCCTCTGGTTATTGCTTTAATGTGTTCTTTGTAGCATGTTTGGAATGATCTGCCTGTCTGTCCAATGTAGAATGTGTCGCAACTATTACATGTGAGTTTGTATACACCTGTGCGGTCGTATTTATTTGTTTGTGTTTTTTGTGTGTTGAGATGTCTTTGTAGTGTGTTTTCTGTTTTGTATGCTATGTTGTATTTCTGCTTACTGAATGAAGATGCGATCTTATGTGTGCTTTGTTTTCATATGTCAGTGTGATGTATTTCTTGTGTTCTTGTGTTTTGCGTGTTTTTGTGTTTGTTAAGTTTTTGTTTTGTCTTTCTTATGATGTTGTCTATTATGTTTGGATTGTAACCGTTTTCTTGTGCTATGTATTTGATTGTGTTCACTTCTTCATTGTAGTATTGTTCACTCATGGGTATGTTGAGTAATCTGTGTACCATTGTCCTGAATGCAGCATGTTTGTGTTGTATGGGGTGATTAGATGTATTGTGTATGTGTGTGGTGATGGTGGTTGGTTTCCTGTATATTTTGAAGGTGTGTTTGTTGTCAACTTTTGTTATGGTGATGTCTAGGAAATTTATGGAGTTATTGTTTTCAAGTTCCAGTGCGTATTGAAGTTTTGGGTGTAATTTGTTTATGTATTGGTGTAGTTTGTGTATTTGTCTTTTGTTGCTTTGTATAGTATGAGTATGTCGTCTACGTATCTGTGCCAGTATATTATGTTGTCTGCATATTTGTTGTGTTCATTGTTGATTATGTATGTCTGTTCTATGTTGTGTAAAAATATCTCTGCTAGTATGCTAGATATGGGTGATCCCATTGGCAATCCTTTTGTTTGGGTGTAGTATTTGTTGTTGTGTGTGAAATAGTTTTGCTTTGTTATGATATCTGTGATTTGGATGATTTCTTCGATGTATTCTTGTGGTGTGTTGTTGCTTTTGAGCATTTGTTTTAGTATCTGTAATGTGTCTTGTATTGGTATATTAGTGTATAAGTTAGTGATATCGAAAGATGCTAGTGTTGCACTGTGTGGTGTGTGTTGTTGTTTTGTTTCGTTGACTAGGTCTATAGTGTTCTTTATTGTTGTCTGTTTTCTGAATTTAATATTGTTTCTGATGATTTTGTCCATGTGTGTGGCTAGTTTGTGTCCTGGTGCCTGTTTGTAGTTGATTAGGGGTCTGATAGGTATGTTTCCTTTATGTATTTTGGGTAGTACATAATTAACACGAGTAAGTCCGCTAATTAATCAATTACTTATATTCAAGTGTTAAAAGTAGTGTATGCAAGATTCAAAATGGACTTGAAGGAAGTATAGACGAAGTACAAATTTGATGACTTTGCAAAAGAAAGGGAATTGTAAGAATGAGATAGTGAACAGATTATTACTTAATACAGTCTTCTTCTTCCTTATAACAGGTTAAACCTGTTTCAACCAAAGCACAGAGGTTATAAATCTTTCCACATTTTCCTTGGCCTTCCAGGGTTTATTCTACTGGTAGTGTCTGGGAGATTTTCACATGCCACGCATATGACTCTCCAATGCCATGCAGGATATATGTTGATTCCATTCAAGCCTTCTTCTTCTTCCTTTATTACGGTACCAGTCTTCTGGATATTTAACTGTTGTCTTCGTTTCCAGTATCTGTTAGGTCCTTACTTTATCAGCTCTTGTCTCAGCTGCGTAAGTCAACATGTATGTAGTACTGCTTTATATGCTTTCACTTTAATGTGCTTTCTTAGGTAAATGTTTTCTATATTATATCATTCAGACAGATCAGTATTTGTTTGGGCACTTCCCTAGGTGATGGATAGGGGAGTGTTTACCAAATATGGAGGTTGCCTTGAAAATAAAATACCTGCAGTGAACCAAAATTATCAGTACCAGGGGGTAGACCAGTCTCCTTAACTGTAGTGAAAGCAACTGGCCAAGGGAGGGGAGAAAGTTGATATAAATCACACCAACAGCTGGCCTAGCAAGTCACTTGAGGTATATTTTATCTAAAGCTCAAAATACTATACCGAAGATAGAAGCTGAACTTAATATAGTGATTATTTTAATTTAATTGTACTGTGTGTCATTTTTTTTTATTTAACACATGCCACATTTACAATCTGTCTACAAGAGACAATAAGTAAATATTATAAAAGAATATGACATGAGTGGAGATGTTATTCCATGACAGCACTCCAAAAGAAAAATAGCAGTGTTTCAAATAGCTGTATTAAAAATGAATGGGAGGTCAAGAGCATTGGTCCTTTTAAGTCTTCTTATTGTTTGACTATTATCCAGCAAATTTAATGCATGATGATTGGGATGTTGATTTAATCGGTGCAGGTATTTTTTACTGAATTTAGAGATTTCTTCTTTCACAGTTGAAATGCTGAGGTCACGATGAATGACATCATTACGGACATACCATGGTGCAGTGACAATGCAACGTAAAGTTTTGGACTGATACCTCTGCAGTATTTCAATGTTTGAGTTGCTAGCAGTTCCCCACAGTTGGATGCCGCATGTCCAGATTGGTTTTAGTATGACTTTATAAACAAGAAGTTTATTTTCTAATGACAGTTTTGATTTAGGTCCCAATAACCAATAGATGTTTGATGTTTTAAAATTTAATTCTTTACGTTTAATTTCAGTATGTTAAGCCATGTTAATCGGCGATCTAAATGCATACCTAAATATTTAACATCGTCTGCTTCGGGAAGTTCTTCATTGTAAAGTGTTACAGGAGGACAGTTTTCAATTCTGGTTCCGAAAGTAACATGAACTGATTTGTTTTCACTCGCTTGTATTCTCCATTTAGTTAGCCAGTCTTCTGTTCCTTTCAATTCATTCTGTAGGTTTTCAGATGCTGTTGATGGATCTTCATGTGAAGCAAGAATAGCAGTGTCATCAGCGAAAGTAGCCACCTATACTTTATTAGAAATTGGGAAATCAGCTGTATAATTTGTATATAGTATAGGGCCTAAGACTGAACCTTGAGGTACACCTGAATTTATATCGTAGAATGAGGAGAAATGTTCTCCGAACTTTACTTGAAAATATTCTCGATGCCAAGTACGATTTGTGTCATTTAATGACATTAAATTTATACTTTATATGGTCATTGTATAAAAGTAATTGGACTGACACGGGGCAGTAAAATATTTAATTTATTACAATTTGATATAAACGTATTATATCTGCAGTGCTTGGGAAAAGTGATACAAGTCAGTTTTTTGATAATTTATTGACAACTTACGGAACATCTGCTCGCTTGGGAAAAAATACATAAGTATTCCTCCCATTACAATAATTCATACAGAAAAAAATCAAATCGACATAAACCAGTGTAAGTTGTCAATAAATCATCAAAAAAGGTTTGTGGAAACTGACTTATGTCACTTTTCCCGAGCACTGCAGATATGTTTTGATTAATAAGTTACAAATATCGTTACTGTTCGTAATATCTATCTGAAAGACTATAACTGGTGAAATAATTTGTTCCAAATTTTATTTATTACTTTTTATATGTGATATTTATTTTAATTCGTGGCTAGTACTGTAATATAGCGCAGCTTCTTTCATAGTTACTGAGAATTAATTGTGTATTAAATATTAGCATTGTCAGTTGAGTAATGTTTGAAAGTAGTGAGTTTGTACTTAAATCTAATTAACTGATAGAAGTTTTCTCTTTTAAAGTGCCTTGACTGAAGCTTTTGAGGGATCACTGTTTCTCAGTTTTTAATTTTGTCTTTGTTTTGATCGTAAGAGATATCTACCATTATTGACTTGTAGAGACATTTGTAGTTTTATTTGTGATGTTTGTCATTTTTCTGAATCAGATTTTTTTTTCGTATCATGAATCTATGACGGGACTCTTTTTATTTATTTTCAAAGGGAACAATGCTGAACGTTATCATCCCTTAACATTGCATCACCTTCACTTAGTTTGTTAGATCGTGCGAATTTCGGACTTAATGACAAGATTGGTGGCCATTAAACTATCACTTAAGAATTTAGTTATAAAGATACCCATTCACTAAAACAATAAATTATATTCTTACTGTTAAACTTACATAAACAATATAATCCTTTGGTTGCAGTGTAAATGGTGTTCTGTTAAGGATGAAATCAATGTTCGGTAGCTTACTGATTATACCACAATCAACCTGAAATTAAATTAGATAATTTTTTCATCAGTCAGTTACTAATTATGGATTGTATGCTAATCATACCAAATAAGTTCACACCTTGTAAATGACGTTGGCAATGATAACAGTGATGTTTATAATGACGGAAATGAAGATTACTGATGACAGCAATGATAAAGATAATGATGGACAAACATCTTGGCATGCAACTCGATGTATTTATTATAAGAAAATGAAATGTACTACTCATAACTTCATTATGTTAGATTTCTCATAATATCTTAAAAAAAAAAAAAAAAAAAAAAAATAGTGTGACTGTAAACAGTTTTTAGTTACTTACTGGCTTTTAGAGAACCCGAAGGTTCATTGCCACCCTCACATAAGCCCGCCATCGGTCCCTGTCCTGAGCAAGATTAATCCAGTCCCTACCATCATATCCCACCTCAATCAAATCCATTTTAATATTATCCTCCCATCTACGTCTCGACCTCCCCAAAGATCTTCTTCCCTCCGGCCTCTCAACTAACACCCTATATGCATTTTTGGATTCGCCCATACGTGCTACATGCCCTGCCCATCTCAAATGTCTGGATTTAACGTTCCTAATTATGTTAGGTGAAGAATACAGTGCGTGCAGTTCTGCATTGTGTAACTTTCTCCATTCTCCTGTAACTTCATCTCTCTTAGCCCCAAATATTTTCCTAAGTACTTTATTCTCAAACACACTTAACCTCTGTTCCTCTCTCAAAGTGACAGTCCAAGTTTCACAACCATACAGAACAACCGGTAATATAACTGTTTTATAAATTCTAACTTTAAGCTTTTTTGAGAGTAGACTGTATGGAAAAGCTTCTTAACCTAATAATTGCTACTAACGTTACCCCTTGTAATCTGTAAACAATTTATAATGAAATAAATATGGCTGTTTGAATTAATGTTTTTTAGTTGTTTTCAGATAAATAATGTAGTATTTTAATTGCGTAATGTGTAACAGTATGCAACTACAACAAGATGACAATGAGATGACAGGATATAGTTTTTATATTAACTGGCTACCTTAATATTACAACTAGATAACTACAAATTTCTCATAATTTTACATGAAACTGATTTGAACATATATGCTACAAGTACCTCAATGTGGCATTACAAATTTAAGCTGTTTAATAATACATATTTCTTACAATCAGAATATTAAGAATATGAAACAAAATCTCACTCAAGCATTCAGGAAATGTAGATATCTCATTTCCATGCAGTTACCTATTTGTAGTATTAAGGTAGCAAACTAATAAATTAATGATAAAGATTAATTAAAACTGAAATAATGAAGAATCATCCAAAATTTATTCATACATAACACAACTCTCTCTTAGTAATTGCATCTTGAATATGTAAAGCTAAAATATTTTCGATGATTGGCTGAGAAGACATTTCTCATAGATTGAAAAGTCTGGACTTCAGTGTTTTGTTCGGACCATACCTTCATTATTTTTAAATATTTAATGCATTTATAAGTTATGCGTCATGCTTGGACTTGCATCAAGGAATGAATGCTGGTTCGAATCCTCATGAGGGAAGAAATTCTTTCTTGAAAATTCAGCCAATGTACTGCATAACTTACTGTATGGGACTGGTACCTACTCAGCATTGTGATGGATTTGGGGAGCTACAGAAGACAACGAAATCCAGTCTCGAAAACCAGCTCTATTAGGAATCATTGTAATAACCATACATTACTGCGTACTAGTTGGATAATCGTTCACCTCTGCTGAGGCATGTGGATGTGAGGCTAGTAGTCTGCTGGTCGGCCTTGACCCTTCCTGGGATGACGCTACATAATTATTACATAGGTTGGATAAAAAGTAATGGCAACACTGCTGTCATGTGACGACGGTGCGTTCGAGAGTTGCCAGCTGTGTGGACATGAACAAGGACTGTTAGATGAGTTAGTGTAGCCAGCGGCGACAGTACTCTGTCAATCTACTGCAGTGTGTAGAACGTTGACTTTCATAGGGATAGTGCGAGCGCCCTAAGACCACGTTTACAAAACTAGAGCAACATTCCTGGATCAAAATTGAAGTGACACGAAGTCGTAGTGCACAAGAATGTTTTCAGAGACTGCATGAAGCATATGCCGATGTAGCGTTGCCATATTGCACAGTGGCACGATGGGTTAAAGCGTTCCGAGAAGGTAGGGATGTCGTTCAAGACAACCTCTGTACGGGACGACCCCGCGTGGAGGACAACACAGTTCAACTCCTTGCTTCCCTGTTGGATGCTGATCGCCAATGGACTGCGCGTGAGTTAGCAGCGGAAGTCGGAGTATGTCACAAAACTGTGCTCCACATTCTGCAAGACATTCTGGGTTACCGAGGTTTAACAATGACACCGCTATGCAGTTGCACAGGCCTTGTCGGACCGGTACCAAAGGAAAGATGACGACTTTCTTGGACGAATCGTCGCTATGGACGAAACCTGGGCTCGCTCATACGAACCAACCAAACTTGAAACGTCAATCAAATGAATGGAAGCATCCAGGTTCTTCTCGTCAGAAGAAAGTGCGCCCTACACAAAGTGCAGTGAAGGTGATGTTCATTGTGGCGTATGACATTGATGGGGTAATACTGCACCACGCTGTACCTCCAAGGCACACGGTAAACGCGGACTACTGGAACATCCACCGTACTCACCTGATATGATCCATGCGATTACGATCTTTTCCCCAAAGTGAAAGAACCACTGCTAGGGACCCGGTACAATACCAGAGATTAACTTATCCGTGCTTTAGGGCGGTCAATACGGAACATCAACAAAGATGGACGCGCTGATGGTGTACGACGCCTTCCAAACATTTGGCAAAAGGTAATAAATAAGAGGGATGACTATATAGAAGGTACGTAAATGTTGTACCCCTGTGAATAAACCCATGTCAGAAATATCGAACTGTTGCCATTACTTTTTATCCAACCTTATTATTATTATTATTATTATTATTATTATTATTATTATTATTATTATTATTATTATTATTTAATGCATTTATAAATCACTTTGAAATGGTACAGGGTTGAAATGTTAACATTAATAAGTTTATTCCATGCAATTTGCGGATGACATTGTCATTATTGGCAGATCCATGAAATATGTAAAGGAAGTGTTCCTTTCCTTGGAACAGGCTGGAAAAGAAATAGGCCTCATCATCAACGAGAGGAAAACAAAATATATGTTGGCAGATAATGGAAAGATAGGTGACAAAATAGACAGCCTGCAGATATCAGATTATAATTTTGAGAAAGTTCACAACTTTACATATTTAGGATCAGTGGTCACTAGCGATAATAACATGTCCAAAGAAATCTCTAATCGATTAATGAAAGCAAACAGAGCATATTTTGGCCTGAAATATCACTTTAGTTCGCATGCTCTATCCAGGAAAGTAAAAGTTATTCTTTACAAAACATTAGTGAGACCAGTTTTGACATATGCGGCAGAAACGTGGTCAATCTCCAAAAATGATGAAAAAAGATTGGAGATTTTCGAAAGAAAGATTCTGCGAAGGATCTATGGCCCAACATTTGAGGAAGGTCTCTGGAGGAGGAGATGCAACTGTGAATTATATAGACTTCTAGGAGAGCCAAATATAATCAATACAGTTAAAACTAGCAGATTGAGGTGGGCAGGACATGTAATACGCATGGACTCAAGTGAACCTTGCAAAAAAATTGTAATAACAAATCCAGGAGGTCAGAGAAGACGAGGTCGACCGCACTTGCGGTGGATTGATGGAGTGGAAGAGGATGCCAGAAAGTTGGGGTGCAAGAATTGGAAGGCTGCTACACAAGATAGAGACGGATGGCGACAATTACTAAGGGAGGCCCAGGCCCACCAAGGGCTGTAGCGCCAATGATGATGATGATGATTCCATGCAAAGTATGCAGTTATCTTTATACCAATAAAAATTCACGATCATATTGGTCTCAATCTTGCTTTCTCACTTATTTTAGAATCAGCACATTTAGATACGTGATATTATATGAAGTTGTTGCAAAGTGACGTTAGGATAATGGACGAAGAGAATGATTAGTGAATACATTTTCACATTTTTCCCCATACTATGAATTAGTCAGTAGAACTATCTGCATCTGAAAGCAGGAACTATAGGTTGAAAATGCAAAGACTATTGAGAATTTTTATTAAATTAATCGATAGATTACCTTTAAATTCTTATACATGCCACAAACTCCATGTTATTTATGATTCTGATAGTTTGATACAAGTATTTACAGTTGTACAATTGTTTGTGAGACATGTCTTTAAGCAGTATATTATCATTTAAATGTGATATTCTCCCTTCATTGTGTATAGAACGACTGTGGAGTGTATTTGACGTTTCTGTAATTTAATAACAAAATTCTGGGTGTTCATTTTTGACAAGGATAGCAAAACAAGTTTCAGTACCCTTCTATGTGAATCGAATATTACAAGAACAATCCAAATAAGTTAGTGGAAAGTTAATGACTGAACTCGAAAACCAAAAAAAAAATTGCCTTATGCTATACTTACGTCATATTCGTCACTCCCATCATCAGTTATATTGAGGTGTTTGTGAAGTTTAGTGATCTCTTCTTTCGGTCCGGTTATCAGGCTGGTGCCAGTATCAGCAATGGCTTCACAACCATTCTCACACAGTGGGTAATTCCCCACATTCACACTGTAAATATATCACTGGTAAAGTTTTAATGCTTTTCATATGTTTAAGTGAAAAGCTTACACTACTAGTAGTACGTTTACTTTTGGAAAGCACCAAATTCTTAAAGAAAAAAAAGTATAAATCAGTGAAGGATCCACTTCAACATAGCCTGATATATTTGTTTGATAAACGTTTTTAATTAGATCGTAATTTTAAACAGCTGAGAATTTGTTGTTATAACAAAAGAAGTGACAAATATTTTATAAACTGAAGTCACTCCCATTCTAAATAAAATAAATATATTTTTAATTGGCTGGAAAATATTACAAAAATGGATAACTACAGTATACATTTTATTTACAAATTTTGAAATATGGCCTCAAAGAGTAAAGAATATGTACTTAAAGGTATATGTATGTGAACGACCACAAATATTATCAGAAAATGCAGACTCTAAATTTCTAAAATTTCATAAGGAAATGAACTCACAATTGGACAAAGTTATAAGGTACTACAACAAGACTTATTAGAACTTAAATATCTGATAAAAGTATAAAAATGGTTACTAATAATATTTTGTGCGAGATCGTGCGTATTTGCTTGCTTTCCGCACAAAACCAATACGCGGTAAGTGTGAAATACCACATTCAGTATTCCCAACCTAACACTCATAACAATTTCCCTCTTCTTACCGCTTAAGCGCCACATTCATTTTACTGCTTTAGGCTTTTAACATATTATTTTTAGAGACGTTTAACATAGTAATAATTATAAATTGGAAACCTACCACTGCAATTTCACCTAAATTGCACTGTTAATTATTGTTTTTAAATATTTGCAAAAATTAAGTAAACTCTACAACATCACAAAAGTTACTGCATTCGTGATGCAAGTAACATTAAGGAAGCCGTGAAAAAATCAACAAGATTCCAGATGCCAATGCAATATGTTATATAAATAATATTGTTAAAATATTAAAATGAAAAATAAATCATTACATAACCTTACCGTTTGTTTTAAGTTCGCATTTATAGACTGGGGGAAAAAAAAGACAGACGTATATCACGGCCTGCTGGAATATAGTAAACACAGAAAACATTTTATAGGAACAATGTTGAAGATAGATATATTTGTTTTCCAAAGTTGCCGTCATTGAACAGAAACTAAGATGGAGATTTCATTGCAACTAATTAGAAATTCCTTTTTCAGGTATGTAATAAACGATCTTCGCACAAAATAATGTACGATACACGAGCGGTATGTTTGTTTTCATGTTCTCAACTACGTTTTGCTTTTTCAATCTTTTCCTCGAACATGAAAACGTCAACATACCGCTGTTGTAACGCATATTACTATTTCAAACCTATTTTATCAAACTATGAAAAAAAAAAAAATTCTGCAGCTACATCATTTGGTAACCATAATATTGTTATGGTTGGTAACTGTAGCATTGTAATGATCTCTCTGATATCTTTAATATTTTTCCTGCATGTAATAAACACTTATTTCTGAAAAGTAGACTACTCTCAGACATGTTGAGTTGTTTATTTTAATACAATTAATTTTTTACTTGCCCTATACAAAATATATTAAAATTTACATAATGTTTTGTGACCTAATTTTTCTATTTTCAAAGAAATGGGTATTATTTTAGTCTACCTTTTGCATAAATGTATGTTAAATCAGTGTACAAAATTTCAGAATTCTATCTCTAATGGTTGTGCAGTTATGAAATATTATGTGTGAAAACTGTCAAATTATGAAAAATGTAATTTAAAGTAAAAAGTGAATTCCAAAAAAATATTATTAGTAACCTTTTTATACTTTTATCAGATATTTAAGTTCTAATAAGTCTTGTTGTGGTACATTGTAATTTTTGTCCAATTGTGAGTTCATTTCCTTATAAAATTTTAGAAATTTAAAGCCTGCATTTTCTGATAATATTTGTGGTCGTTCACGTACATATACCCTTAAGAAGGCCTCTGAAACATTACACATTAGGTAACTTGTCCCAACCAGGATTTGAACCTGAGCCCGCTCGTTTCTCTGTCAGGCATGCTAACTGTTACTCCACAGCGATGGACGTGACAGCAACAGAGATAAGTGATTGGCAGTGTTGAGATAATGCCAGTGTTGATGTAAAGATGGAACAGATAATGGTGGTAACAATGGTGGAGTGATGGTGGTGATAGTAGTAGCAGAGGAGGTAATGATGATTGATGGTGTTGGAAGAATGAATTGTGATGATGGTGAGAGAGATAATTATGGTGGTGGGAGAAAGAATGGTGGCAGAAGAGAGAATGGTGATGGGGTTAATGTTAAAGTATGGGAAAGAATGGAAATCATTTGGATATACAAATTCAAAAGAATTTGAAATCTCTAATATCGACCCTCCCAAGTACTAACATTGTAACTAAATTTTTTGTGGTTTTGAGTTGTCCTAGTTAATATGGTCTTAAATTGTTTCTTTTTCTCCCATTACTATCATTGTATAGCTGTAGACCTCCCCAATTGTATGTAAAATCTTATTGTTACTCTACATATTTGTATACACTAATTTGCACGATCATTTTAAAACTTCATTTTCATCTCCTGAAAAATGTAAAAAAGTGAGTTACAATGTTAATACTTGTGAGGGTCGATATAGTACTGTTAACTAGTAAATGTCAAAACTACTGAAGAAAACTTTTTTCCAGAAGTCTTAGTTTTCACGTTATTTACTATACCGGACTTACCCATCCATTGTAAATTGCCAATATCCTTTTGAATTCACTGGCAGATACGTGATGCTTCCAGTGTAGTGGTTGGAATCAATGCCACCAAAAGTTACCTCACCACCTGTTGCTGCTGCTGGATCTCTATAAAATGAAAAAAAGTTGCGTAAATTGTTATTCAAAGTGGTAGGCCCTTGAGTGACCACAAACCAGTGGCAGACAGTCGGTTTGAAAGTTGAGGAGGCAAGACATTATTGATGAGAGGTTGCATTGTATGTATTCAAAAATATAGGGCCTAAATGTATCACTATACAGGGTATCTCACCTAACTCTGCAACCTCAAATATTTTCGAAATGAAACAAGGTGTGAAAAATCTAACTTGTGCAGGCATGTATCCATGTCAGGGGCTCACACAGTGAGAGGATATGCACAATCCAAAAACTTAAAGCAATATCACTTTCAACTTGAAGTTACCTTTTTTGAAATGGAACATGTAATGTTACTTCTTTACAAACCAATCAATTAGATCACAACATATTCAACAACAGTTATTAGAAGGAACTAGAGAAAATTTTGCATTCATTTTTAAACTATGAATATGTTTTATTATACTTACTATATACATTAGTATATCTTCAGGAACATCCGCCAACAAGAGAGAAAAAAAGAAAAAAAAAATCAACATAAAACAAAACCTTTATGCAGGCGTGATTTTCTAAAACCAAGAATAGAGAGAGCTTGCCAATACAACCAAACATAGCCAAAAGCATCTGAGACTAGCACTACACTTGTGACCCAAATTGAGTAGGATTTCTTCAAATTCGCCTTCTGTCATGGGTTCTGTTTAGTTTTAAACATTGTGCTAGCCAACTGTCTTATTGGTTGAAGTGCTGTTGTCATGATTACCAGAAAGGTGTGTCGTCACATTGGCCTGCTTGCTGTTCCTCTCTCTCATAGATTGCAGTTTGCTTAATATCACTGCAAGAGCTCTAACATTGTACAGGTTACAGCGCTATCTGTTGTTATAGGTGTGAATTAGTTGTACTATCTATACTGGTTATAACTCACTGTCATATTTACCAGACATTTTAATATTCATGCAGCTTGTGTCAACATGCAAAATGCCCTAAATATATTAACACAGTGGTCAACCAAATGGAGGTTAAAAGTAAACGGCAAAAAATCTCAATTGATGGTCTTTACTAAACGTTTTCACAGGATTGTAGACCAACTGAGTATTCAAAACCAAATAATACCTTTTACCACATCAGTTAAATATCTTGGAGTACTTCAAGACAAATGTTTATCTTATAGGCATCACATTCAAAACATAAGAGACAAAGAATTTCAAAGACTCTAAAGTCTGACTTCAAGGAAAGCAAAAGTCCTGCTGTATACATCATTCATCAGATCATACATCCACTACTGCCGTGAGATATGGGGCCAAGCTCATCCTCGCCACCTGAAGAATCTGGAAGGAATTCAGAACAATCACTGGTGCACACTATCTCACGAACAATGTAAAATTCTACAGTGAACTTCATATACCCTTCCTGGTTGCTCATATTCAAGATCTACAGATTACATACAGGAATAAGCTACTTCATCATGCCAATCCTTTACTAAGAGATGTAACATAAATTCAAACGAATACTTCCGTCTTTGATGGTCTTAGTAATCAATTTTCTTTAACAAAACCTATCTACATTTCAATTTATAAAATCATATTTTTGTAAAAGGCAAGGGTCCAAGAGACCTGGTACTTTTAATAATAATAATAATAATAATAATAATAATAATAATAATAATAATAATAATAATAATAATAATAATAATAATAAAAAGAACTGGTTATAACTTACTCGTATTGAATGTTAATACTTATTAATATTTAAAAAAATATCCGTCAATCTTGCTAGATGATATTAATAAAATTCAGCCTGAATGAATACTTCATATTGTATTGTAACAAAATATTGGGGAAGGTATGGCCTGCCTTGACTCCCCTGAAAATCTGCCTCTGCCTTAAGCTATAAGTACAATAGCAAAGGGAATAAAATATTTAGACGTCACTTGGGGTGAAAACGTATGATTTAACGTCACACAACAGTACATACATCACATTCACTGGAAGTCCTTCGTGAAATTTTTTATGCTAGAAGAATAAGTGATGGACTTTGCCTCCTGGTCTCCAGATTTGACAGTGTATGACTTTTACCTATGGGGTACCTTCAAACAAAAATAAAAATGTACGGAAACAACCCACATACCTTGAAAGCTGTTACGAATGAAATAACATAGATAGAGGATAAACTTCAGTGAGTGTCCCAGAACTTCATATGCAACATCTGTATGCAATGTAAGGATAAATAATTCACTAGTTACATGAGTGATCAAACTGTAGTGCCATAATGTTATTTGCAAGAGCTGGCGGCTGACAATCTGCTTGCCAGAGCTGAGAGACGGCAGGAGTGCCGGTTCCTCAGGTTTGACAGAGAATTATAGCATTTAGTTCGAGCAAATACACGGTAAATAATAAAAATCATTGACATATAATGCCAGCAGGTCCCTTCCTACTTAGGACTTCAAGGGAAGACCAACTGACATAAAAAGAAAGCAGAGTAAGAAGCTTAACATCAGACACAAAATTTAGCAAAGAAATCCTACATATAACAAATACAGGGTGATTCACGAAAATCATGCAATACTCTACGATCTGATTCTTGACATCGTTGTGAAGAAAAAAAGTTCATACATACATATCCGAGTCCACACCTGTGGAGTAATGGTTAGCTCGTCTAGCTGCGGAACCAGGTGGCCCGGGTTCGAATCCCGGTCGGGGCAAGTTACCTGGTTGAGGTTTTTCCGGGGTTTTCCCTCAACCCAATATGAGGAAATGCTGAGTAACTTTCGGTGTTGGACCCCGGACTCATTTCACTGGCAATATCACCTTCATCTCATTGAGACGCTAAATAACCTAAGCTGTTGATAAAGCGTCGTAAAATAGCCTACTAAAAAAATACATATCCGAGTTTATTCAATTTTGGATAAAATCATGGTTCTTTATTCCATAACACACATTTTTGTCAATTCCCTTCAGGAGCTACGTGTGTTACAGCAGCTGGCTGTACATTTAATAGCAACACAGCATCAGGGTTAGAGATAATGCAACACCAATATAGGGTGGCAACAGATTAAACATAGTGCCTCCGTTCCTACTTAGCACATGACGTCATACTTTTCACGTCCACTAAGTGATAATGAGAGAAGTGATAGAGGAGTAGGTCTTTTACACATTAAGATTGACGTAGTACAAATACAACTAGAGTAAACTGTACTTCACAGGAGCAGACCTTTACGCTTCAAGAATTTCATGACAAATAACTTTATCTCCACTCCAATATGACCAATTGAAGCACTTGGTTTCTATGCACTTTGGAATGATTGTTGCTGGGTTATAAACAAAGCCCATGGCTTGTCAGTATATCTTTTCATTAATAATCTTCCTCGTATGTAATCGTGAAAACTTTGTAACTAATTCAACAGTTCATAGCATAAATACACGTCAAAAAATGACTTTCATACTCCATCGGCAAGTCTATCGTGCTATCAAAAAGGAGTGTGTTATATGGCAGTAAAAATTTTTAATAGCCTCCCTATCGATATAAAAAATGAAACTCAAAACATAAGATCATTTAGGGCCAAATTAAAGAAGTGCCTAATTTCTCACGCCTTCTATTCTGTAGGTGAATTCATGACATTCAATAACACTTCATGAAATCGATACTAAAACTTTGTGTTGTACTAGTAGACTATATTGTAAATCTCGTCTGTATATATTTCATCTGGACTGTGACTATAAATTAGACTTTATAATAGTATTAAGTTTTTTGACTTGTTCCATATTCTAGCTGTAAAGCAATGTATGAATACCATGGAATGTTAATAAATACAATACAGTACAAGATCACCGTAATTGTAGTGAGGTGTGTTAGCAAAAATGGCATTTCAGTTTTCCAGTATTGACTCGAGTATGCAAATATGATTTATGTGTATGAATTTTGTGATGGAAATGCTACGCAATGACCAGTTTAACTAGAGATAGGAAAGATGTGAAGTTTATATTGGGATGTCAGAAGACAAATAAGTCTGTCAACATTGGAAAAGAGGAGTTTCATGGAAGTGAGAGGCTACAAGCATACTCAGTCTATATTACATTACCTGTTGAGATAAAAAGCGAAGACAGGTTGATCTACAGCATTTTGTTCAATCAGGGTGTTAAATACTGGAGTAATATCATCTACTGCTATTGATGGATATCCCAATCCCAACACACCGTCAAACTGTCCATCTATAAATTCTGCACTTGGTTCATGTGTTGCCTCTGCAAAACCTTGGTCTTTTGCTTCTAGAGTTCCTAACTATTAAATGGGAAGAAATTATTGAAAATAGTATACTTCATATTAACATTATTACTACTATCAGTTAAATGCAAATTCTGACAGATGAAAGTATAAAAAAAATTGACTGTGTAAAACTAGTAGTTTTGACACCATTGAAAGTGTTTTATTATTATGAATATACTGGAAGAAATTATATTAAAATTGTTTTCAATTTACTGTACTAAAACTTTTAGTGAAAAAAAGAAAAGCATTTCTTAGGAATGTTGTTATAACAACTTTCATGTGTTTTTTAAATACTCTAGAACAGCACAAAATATACAGACACACAAGAACACACCACAACACATCCTCAATACACAACTAAATTTCAGAACACACACCCTATTTGACTCAACACTATCAAACGCAAATGTACCCTCCAGCAAAACAACTGAAGAAACCAGAAGAAGCAAGGACTTCACTTCACTAGTTCTGAGGATGGCAGATACGAATTCGAAACTAGTCAACTATAGTCCTGTTGCTCTAATTTCTGGCAGCCAATCACGTTGCAAATTGGCTACATTTAAATGTGTGCGTCTTGTGATTCGCTGATGAAGACGTTAAGTATTTTCTAAGGCTGGATAAATACTTAATATAATCGCCCGCCATTTTGGCTCTTTCGTTGGCGTTCGCAGAAAGCACACAAGGACGTTATTTGCCGCTCAATTATTTGCTGAATTACAGTGCATTTGATTTATTATCATAGGAGCTATGACATGATAATGTTTAACGGTGTGGCAAATAGATTCCTCATGTGGTAACTCGGCAACGAAAGAACAAAAATGGCGAACGATACTACCTACCTAAACTTTATAGAGCCTTCACTTCCTAAGACGTAAGCAAAGAGGAGGAGTCACACCGGGAATAACAGTGTTGCGACTATAGGTAATTTACCACGTAGTTTTCATTTTAAAACATGAAAGTTGTTATTATAACCATATTCCTAACTGATACAAAGTGTTAAAAGTGCGTAATCAAGATGTAAAACGCATTTTGCTCTATTTTGAACAGTAATAACATCTCTTGATGCAACAGTTGAAGCGTTGGCTGGAACAACGTTATAAGTTACATTTAGTAAAATTTACAGGAGCTGCAAAAATGTGTACACATACAACGTTGTTCTTATAGGGTAGCAAACTTTTGAGTGGACAAATTTCACGTACTGCATTGATGGACAGTTGCAAGCCAAAGAGTATAGCAAGGTAACATGACATACAACATTATTTCACGGAAACACGCCGAATAAAAATTTTGTAACTTACAACGTTGTTCCAGCTGACGCTTCAGTTAATAAGAGAGAGAAGCTCTCTCTGAAAACACATTTTTGCATGTCTCTGGCATTAGTTACGAACTTCCCTAGGTTGATGTGTGTGTATGCGTGCGTGTGCGAATTACATATTACTTGTATATTTTTATATCTTAATTTCAATTCACTGAAATTAAATAGCTGGTTAGATGTAATACTCGCAGTATGTGGATTGAACTTCTGCGTAGCTCAGTGATTAGAGCACTTGGTACGTAGAACCAAGGACCTGGGTTCGATCCTTAGCACCGGAGCAAATTTTTCTCCTCTAATAATCAATTTAAATAATTAATTATTTAGACTGAGAAAATTTGAAATGAAAGCCCTGTATATATTGCATAAATTATTTACTACTACTATCAAATTATATTATTTTATGGAGATAGTAATGGTCAGTTTAAAGTCCAAAGAAGGCTGTAAATATTCCATGATTTTGACTTGATCGTGTATGCTTACATTTTTTCGAAACAAATTTGGTACCTAGTTTCATTAGGATCCTGTATATGAGGCATACAGTTCCAAAACCCTTTAAATTAGCTTCTTCAGCAAAATTATTTTTTTATCTCTTCACAGTAAAGATTAATGCACTTTTATTGGCCCATTGTGGAAAAGTTCAGCTGAAAAATAGTTGCTTTTCAAATATCCTCTAAATACCTAGTCATCACACAATAAAAACAAAAGCAGTTTTTCTTTTTTTTTCCCTGTATCTTGAAAAATTTCCTCGAATCGAATTAGAGGATCTTGGAACTGCATGTCTCACATATATATATATATATATATATATATACTGTATATCTCATCCTCTTTTTTTTTTTTTTTTTTTCCTTCAGAAGCTCAGTTTTAGGGTATAAATTAGGAATATTTCCTGTATAGGACAATATTTATACAGATTTTCAAATAGTTCTCTACAAAAAAAAGAGCAGCATTGTTATTCTACTTACTCGAACTGTGTCAAAGGAATAGAAGCCCGTTAAATTTCCTGTTCCATATTGTATGCTGAATTCAGCAGCTGGTTCCGAACTTTGGTATGTTGATGACTTGCTGTGATTGTATCGGTTATGTTTTCCTGAAACATAAGTACAGTGAAACTCCAATAATTCTGATTTCACAAATTGAGAATACGCCATAATTTGGACAGCTCCTCTCTCTTTTTTTAACACAAGACACTACTTGGAGATTAATTAATATTTCACACATTGAAGATACCTAAAGTGAATGTGAATGCAAAGAGTAAAAACTGAGGTAATAAATTCAAATCATCCAACATATGATTAATTTAGATGCATTAATTGAATATGTGAACTATAATCCGAACTATCAGAAATAATTTATATCTTGCCTTGAAAGAAATGCATTATGATGTATGTACATAAAGAACAGCAGCTCAAACTGACAACATAACCATTTTCTTTAAATCAGAGTCTGAAAATTTCGGTTCTAGTATTTCCTGTATGTAACTGATTTGGATTAAAGAACTTCAAAGTCATTCTTTTTCTTTAAATTAATGTTTCGTGTAATTCGGACTTTCACTAATTCGACTGGATTTTCCCTCAGTTAATCCGATTTAGTGAGGTCCTACTGTATTTCAATTTATTGACGTATGTATAGGAAATTTGGAGCTACTCTTATTTTACATGTACTACTTAATTTTTAACATCCACCACATTAAATATAAAAATAAAAGATCAATTTTACCACCCCAGGACATGTCTGAGTTGGCCCAGATTTTCAGATTTATATATGAATCTTTTTTTTTCCCCTTGGCAATAGTTTGATTTACTTCTTGTTTGGCAGACTACTCATATTCCTTTTGATGTTACTGAAGACATGCGAAAATATCCCTAGAGGTATTTCTTTTGTTTCAGTATTGTTGTTTATTTATTGTAACATCATCGAAAATTATCCATCCAAGTAAAATGTGCGTTATGTCAACAATAGTGAAGTATTGCTGACTAGCTGTAACATTCAAATGAGCATGGTACAGTGAACCTCTAAGATCATGCAGCGATTAATGAACATATGCTGCCTTGGCCAAAGCGGGCATTCTCTCCCCCAGTGAAATTCTGTCCCGTAACTACGGCAAGAAAAAACCTTAGAGACTCACTGTATGTGATGTATAATCAATTGAAGATTTTTTTAACGACTTGAGGTAGGTATTTAATAGTTAAGGTACAATGAAAAGCTCGACTTTCTCGTCCAGAAGTTTAATTGGAATCTTGATATAGATACTATACTATATTAACACAAAATATTACGTTATAATACATGACTGAAATAAGTCTATGAATTGCAGTAATATTAATAGAAATAATGGGTAATTACTTAGTGTACATAGGTTAATATGGTCGGTCTGTGGCTGGTGGTCAATTAAGTTTGCAGTCATCCCCGAAGTGACCACTTAGGATCTTTTCGCCCATTTACCTATACACAGAAACAAATCTAAATCATTACCGTGCTATTATTAAGCAATTCTGTGCAATTTTCTTATTTCAGGCATTAGTAGCCATTTTGAGCTATTTCAGCATTTCTCAAACTATGGTCCGCGGACCACCTGT
This sequence comes from Periplaneta americana, assembly GCF_040183065.1. Taxonomy (NCBI): domain Eukaryota; kingdom Metazoa; phylum Arthropoda; class Insecta; order Blattodea; family Blattidae; genus Periplaneta; species Periplaneta americana. The sequence continues at coordinate 174,629,709 of NC_091127.1, forward strand.
TGTCCTCGAGTTCTGTCCTTGTGGTCCTTCAAAAAAACAGAAGAAAAAATAAAATTCAAACGAATTGCATATCACAGTAGCTGAAAATCTCAGAGTTTGGAAATGACACATGGAAATCGCCTTTCATTTTTTCTCCCTGTATTAATATTTTATGAAATTTATTACCCTACCCGTCTACCCACTTCCCATTCTACTCTCAGCAACAAAAGAGGGATTAAAAGAACTATGAACATGGCGTTCCTCGCCATCTTTTCCCTGCATATCTGATGTCGAGCCTGCTACCCAGTCAGGGACCACCCGAATTCATAACAGAGGACCGAAGTACCGAACCTTTTCATGTATTGATGACTTTCTTAATAGTTTTGCCACCACCCAGTCTGCACATTGAAATGGGCACATACTGTACGTCATACACCAATAATATAACGTGCGAAATTGCATCTTTACTTGTTGAAAATCGGGCATGTTTCTGCATTAATTTTTTATTTGTCTTTCCAGATGACGATATAATAAATTTTAGACTCCACCTATTTTAAAATCCGACAGATTTACTTTTTACACTTGCGTGCCGTTTCAATTTCGAGGGTTTCATACACTCGTTTGAAAGCACTTCATAACAAACAACAATGCACCGAGGTTTTGGTTCACTCTCATTGCCACACCAAGTAAATCCAAGTTCCAAATAACTCTTATCATATTTACGAAAGTATTTTTTCTTTGAATAGCTACCACTAGGACTAGATATTTCTTTAATGGCACTATAATCACTGATATTAATATATTTATTCACACACAGCTTCTGAACTATTAGCACTGCATAAATGAAGCATATCATCAAGTTCTTTTCTTTTCAAAGATCCGGATCGAAGCCAGTTTTCAATTATTTATAATGGCCACATGGACAACTACTAGCGTGTACCACATAAGAAGGATTTCAAACAACTAACTACTAATAAGCAAGCGATGAATCAACAATGCACAGAATTTGTTATAAGCTACTTGTGATTGGCTACAAAAATATAATTAGAAAAGTATTGTAATTAATTAATTAATTCTGTTTTAAAATATAAGTATACTGGTATTAAAATATGCTACAAAAATGATAAATTTGCTTTCGAAGGGAACAAGAGTAAGGTGGTCCGTGGAATTTTTCTGACTAAAAAAAATGGTCCCCACTTCAAAAAAGTTTGAGAAACGCTGAGCTATGTAATCTAAGTAATTACTTGGCATTGTAAAACAAAGCAATTGGTTTACGTACGACATGCAATATTTGTTGTTAGGTTGCAAGTAGAAGATGGAACCCACAAATTCGCAGATCCAGTATCCAGTATAACTTTAAATTCTTGAGGTGGTGTTCCAATTGTTATTACTCCAAAATATTCAGTCTGAAAAATGTGTTAATGATGTATTTAAACGTTCATAAGGTAGTAACAAATTATAGTTATAGCTTCTATCATATGTTACGTGGTTCTATCACATGGGAAATTCCAAATAAGCATGATCTGAAAGATGGAAGGAGTGATGAAAATGTCATTTGTTCACTTATAACTAGGGTTCGGATTTCTATGACATGTAATATTATTTTTATCCTGGTCTTTTTTATTTATTTGAAAGTACACAGTCATTACTGCCCATAAAAGCACTTTCTTAACATTTTTATCTTACAAGAAAATAGTTATTAATGTAAAACAAATTTATATTTGCAGCAGAGTATTATAACATGTACAATGAGTAAACTGAATAATTTGAATATACTGAATATAATGAGAGAGAGAGAGAGAGAGAAGTAGTTTCTTAATTAATCAAACTTCCATAAATGTGTTTCTTAAATATATCATCTATTCCTGAAAATAAATCAATATCATTGGAATTATTTAACTCATTATAAATGGACAACATTCTGATTAGGAGTGAATTTTTATGACTGACTATCTTTGATCTTTTACAAACTGAAGTTAAATTAAATACATTGCTAGCTTTCATGAATACGATGACAGTGCTTTTATTGGTCAAATTAATATTTTACCATTTCATTAGCTAAGAAGGGTGCCAATCTCAAAATAAACCCACAGAAACCTTCATCATTTAGCTCAGTAAAACAATATATCAAGCAACTACAAAAAAATAATCACCATCAAGAATTCGTCACAAACGTTTCGCAACAACGTAGAAAATTACTAAAGGATATACCTCCTGAACCCAGAAGACTAACAGTTGCAAGCTTCCGCCTTAACATTGAACATGACATCCTGGGTAAACACCTCAATCATCTTGGGATCCTTCCATCAGCATCCTGCATTTTGTGCCATCAACAGGAAGCCGTGAACAGACAACATCTTGCAAAATGCCCTGCTCTGAAATCCTCCAAGGAAGTCGACCGCTACTGGGAAGCCAGAGCCCGAATGTTTTTAATTTGCAGTTTTGTTCATCACTTTCTTGTTTTCCTTCAGCCAATGATTGTAAATATCATGTGCTAGCCATTAGGTAAATAAATAAATAAATAAATAAATAAATAAATATTTTACCATATTTTAACATTAAACAGTTTTCTAAATAATACTTACTTATTGACTTTTAAGGAACCTGGAGGTTCATTGCCGCCCTCATATAAGCCCGCCATCGGTCCCTATCCTGAGCAAGATTAATCCAGTGTCTATTATCATATCCCACCTCCCTCAGATCCATTCTAATATTATCTTCCCATCTATGTCTCGACCTCCCCAAAGGTCTTTTTCCCTCCGGCCTCCCAACTAACACTCTATATGCATTTCTGGATTCGCCCATACGTGCTACATGCCCTGCCAATCTCAAACGTCTGGATTTAATGTTCCTAATTATGTCAAGTGAAGAATACAATGCGTGCAGTTCTGTGTTGTGTAACTTTCTCCATTCTCCTGTAACTTCATCCCTCTTAGCCCCAAATATTTTCCTTATTCTCAAACACCCTTAACCTATGTTTCTCTCTCAAAGTGAGAGTCCAAGTTTCACAACCATAAAGAACAACCGGTAATATAACTGTTTTATAAATTCTAACTTTCAGATTTTTGGACAGCAGACTGGATGATAAGAGCTTCTCAACCGAATAATAACACGCATTTCCCATATTTATTCTGTGTTTAATTTCCTCCCGAGTATCATTTATATTTGTTACTGTTGCTCCCAGGTATTTGAATTTTTCCACCTCTTCAAAGGATAAATTTCCAATTTTTATATTTCCATTTCGTACAATGTTCTCATCACGAGACATAATCATAAACTTTGTCTTTTCGGGATTTACTTCCAAACTTATGTCTTTACTTGCTTCAAGTAAAATTCCAGTATTTTCCCTAATCTTTGTGGATTTTCTCCTAAGATATTCACATCATCCGCATAGACAAACAGCTGATGTAATCCGTTCAATTCCAAATCTTCTCTGTTATGGCATACTCTAGAGCAAAAATAAACAGTAAAATTGATAGTGCATCTTCTTGCTTTAGCCCACATTGAATTGGAAAGTAAGTCTAAGTAATTTTTGGAAAAAAATTATTTTTTTTTTTTTTGCGTCATATTTCCAAGTGCTTATGTTATACTTCGATATTTTTAGGGTGCATATGTCCAGAGTTTTTAGGTCCTAGAAATCCGAGCCCTATTTATCATTGTTACTACAATAACTAAAAAAGAAATAACATTTATCTAAAATTTCGATATTTAGAGGAGTCTGTCTTCAAACAAGATCAGACTATGATCCTCAATGCTACTACTGCTTCTGAATACATACTGCTTTACAGTGGAACAAAGTCTCTCTCAAATGATTGTTGGTCGCTGGTCACTGGTATCATCATCATCTTGAACTTAATCACTGGTGTCACCATCACTAATGTTACTATCACTATCGTTAAGATTAATTACATTACTATCCATAGCATTATCTTAGTTTATATCCTTCTCCCAATAGTGATTTTTTGTGTCTACTACAGAATGTTCAATCATCTTTTGTCACACTACAGACTTGTTAGAAACATATTACCAGTCCTATAATGTGAACAAATAGAATCTTTAATTTGTCGCCATGCTAGTTCAGTGGGATTCAATTCGCACTTCTAGGGTGGCAATTGAATCACTGTACTACAATTTAAAGCAAATAATCGATCCTATAAACATTTTCTTTGGATTTTAATTGCCAGACAGTCTTAAAAGTGTAATTGTGAAAAAGAACTAAGGAAGAGACTAGTAAAGTGCTTTGTATGGAGTGTGGCATTGTATGGGGCAGAAACATGGACATTACGACGAAGTGGAGAGAAGCGAATAAAGACATGTGGATATGGAGAAGAATGGAACATGTGAAGTGGACAGACAGAATAAGAAATGAAGCTGTGTTGGAAAGAGTGGCTGAAGAAAGGATGATGCTGAAACTGATCAGGAAGAGGGAAAGGAATTGGTTGGGTCACTGGCTGGGAAGAAACTGCCTACTGAAGGATGCACTAGAAGGAATGGTGAACGGGAGAAGAGTTCGAGGTAGAAGGAGATACCAGATGATAAACGACATTAAGATATATGAGGAAACGAAGAGGAAGGCAGAAAATAGGAAAAAATGAAGAAAGCTGGGTTTGCAGTGAAAGAACTGCCCTTGGGCAGAACACTGAATAAATTAATTCTTTGAGATATTTCAAACAAGAAACTCTGATACAATTTTACTCGTTTTTGCTTCCGTTTTCGAGAAAAAAACTATTTTAATATGAAACATTTCATAGCGTATTATGGAAAACTACTGAATTGATTCCCAATATGCTCGATCAGTTTAAGAGAGTAATGTATTGTGATAATAAATGATTGAAAGAATTTTAGTTTTGTTCTTTAAATGTTCAGAAATTTGATCTTAATAAAAGTAAAATTTTAAAATTCCTTTTCAGAATGAAGAGTTACATTTGTTTGGATAAGATTTTTGCATATTTAAAGGACAAAACTAAAATTCTTTCAATAATTTATTATCATGATATAGGCCTTACTGCTGTCTTAAATTGATTAAGCATATTGGAAATTAAATGAGTAGCTTTCCCAGAACATGCTATGAAATGTTTCATGTAAAGCAATTTTAACTCGAAAAGGAAGCAAAAACGAGCAAAATTGTATTTAACTGTTTTGTTTGAAATATCTCGAAGAATAACTCAATGAAATTGGCTTGGGGTTCGACGTACAGTGAACTTAAGTGAGTGAGCTAGAAGAACTAGCCAAGGCGAACGAACTGTGAACTGAGAACTGACAGTTTTGTTCTGCACATAGTGCTTTGTGAACATTAGTTGAAATTAGGAGTACATCGTTGTTCTTCTGAATAATACACGTGAATTGTCATTGTCGTCGTATGGAGTGCAATAACGACTATTGTATTGTTGTGTTAAGTGAAATAGCCATTGTTATAGAGTGATTGTTAAGAATAAAAGTCACATTGTTGTATAAAAGTTACAATATTGTACATAATATTGTACTTACTTACAAATGGCTTTTAAGGAACCCGAAGGTTCATTGCCGCCCTCACATAAGCCTGCCAGCGGTCTCTATCCTGTGCAAGATTAATCCAGTCTCTATCATCATACCCCACCTCCCTCAAATCCATTTTAATATTATCCTCCCACTTACGTCTCGGCCTCTCTAAAGGTCTTTTTCCCTCCAGTCTCCCAACTAACACTTTATATGCATTTCTGGATTCGCCCATACGTGCTACATGCCCTGCCCATCTCAAACGTCTGGATTTAATGTTCCTAATTATGTCAGGTGAAGAATACAATGCGTGCAGTTCTGTGTTGTGTAACTTTCTCCATTCTCCTGTAATTTCATTCCGCTTAGCCCCAAATATTTTCCTAAGCACCTTATTCTCAAACACCCTGAACCTATGTTCCTCTCTCAGAGTGAGAGTCCAAGTTTCACAACTATAAAGAACAACTGGTAATATAACTGTTTTATAAATTCTAACTTTCAGATTTTTGGACAGCAGACTGGATGATAAGAGCTTCTCAACCGAATAATAACACGCATTTCCCATATTTATTCTGCGTTTAATTTCCTCCCAAGTGTCATTTATATTTGTTACGGTTGCTCCAAGATATTTGAATTTTTCCACCTCTTCGAAGGATAAATCTCCAATTTTTATATTTCCATTTCGTACAATATTCTGGTCACGAGACATAATCATATACTTCGTCTTTTCGGGATTTACTTCCAAACCGATCGCTTTACTTGCTTCAAGTAAAATTTCCGTGTTTTCCCTAATCGTTTGTGGATTTTCTCCTAACATATTCACGTCATCCGCATAGACAAGAAGCTGATGTAACCCGTTCAATTCCAAACCCTGCCTGCTAGCCTGAACTTTCCTAATGGCATATTCTAGAGCGAAGTTAAAAAGTAAAGGTGATAGTGCATCTCCCTGCTTTAGCCCGCAGTGAATTGGAAAAGCATCAGATAGAAACTGACCTATACGGACTCTGCTGTATGTTTCACTGAGACACATTTTAATTAATCGAACTAGTTTCTTGGGAATACCAAATTCAATAATAATATCATATAATACTTCCCTCTTAACCGAGTCATATGCCTTTTTGAAATCTATGAATAACTGATGCACTGTAGCCTTATACTCCCATTTTTTCTCCATTATCTGTCGAATACAAAAAATCTGATCAATAGTCGATCTATTATGCCGAAAACCGCACTGATGATCCCCAATAATTTCATCTACGTACGGAGTTAATCTCCTCAAAAGAATATTGGACAAAATTTTGTACGACGTCAACAAAAGTGATATTCCTCGAAAGTTACCACAGTTGGTTTTGTCCCCTTTTTTAAAAATAGGTACAATTATGGACTCCTTCCATTGTTCTGGTACAATTTCCTTTTCCCAAATAGCAAGTACAAGTTTATAAATTTCGCTATATAATGCACTTCCACCCTCTTGTATTAATTCTGCTGGAATTTGAACGATACCTGGAGACTTGTACTTTTTCAGATATTCTATCGCAATTTCGACTTCTGAAGGTATGGGTTCGGGTATAAATGGCTCAGCAGTTTGTATTTCAATTTCGTCCCAATCAATTCTATTTGGCCTATGTACATTTAGTAGTTGCGCAAAATAGTTTTTCCATCTGTTTAGGATTGATGGAGAGTCTGCAAGCAAGTCACCAGTCTCATCCTTGATCACGTTTACCCTTGGCTGATATCCGTTCTTAAATTCCTTTATACCCTTATATAAATCTCGAATGTTTTTATTCTTACTATTTGTTTCTACCTCATTCAGTTTTTCCTTCAAGTAACCTCTCTTTTTATTCCTAAGTGTATGACTTGCTTCCCGTCTTTCATTGAAGTAATTATCTCTCTTCTCTTCAACTGGATCCTGTAAGAATTTCAATTTTGCCTGTTTCCTTCTTTCTACTACCATGCAACAATCTTCATCAAACCACGGTTTCTTTTTCTTAGTTTCATAATAACCTATGCTCTGCTCAGCTGCAATTTTGATACTATCTCTGATATTTTCCCCACACGCTATTAACATCTAATTCTTTCTCAACTTCGTTGGAACTTTCTAAAGTGGCAAACCTATTCGAAATTTCGACCTGATAATTTTGCTTAGCTTCCTCGTCCTTTAATTTCAAAATATTGAATTTAGTAATATTAACTTGTTGCTCTACTCGCTTGGCTACTGATAATCTTTCTCTTAATTCTCCAATCACCAAATAATGGTCAGAATTACAGTCTGCACCCCTGAAAGTTCGAATATCTGCTATACTAGTATGTCTCCGTTTATCTATCAAGATGTGATCTATTTGATTGTGTGTCAATCCATCTGGAGAAGTCCAAGTATATTTATGTATATCCTTATGGGGGAATTTTGTACTTTTGACAATTAAATTTTTCGATGTGGCAAAGTTGACTAATCTAACTCCATTGTCACTACTAATTGCGTGTAGGCTCTCTTTTCCAATAGTTGGTCTAAAAATATCCTCCCGTCCTACTTTAGCGTTGAAATCCCCCAATAAAATTTTCATGTGATATCTAGGGAACTGATCAAAAGTATGTTCCAATTCCTCATAGAAGCTATCCTTTATATGGTCGTCTTTCTCTTCTGTAGGGGCGTGAGCATTTATAACTATGATGTCGCACCATCTACCCTTAAGTACTAAATATAATAACCTGTCACTGATAAATTCCACCTTTTTTACTGCTGATTTTATTCTTTTATGAACAAAGAATCCTGTTCCTAATTGGTGCTTATTGTTTCCTTCCCCATAATACAACAAGTAATCTCCTATTTGTGATATGCCATTCCCATCTAACCTAACCTCTTGTACTCCCACGAAGTCTATTCTATATCTAGCTAGTTATTTTGCTACTAATGTTACCCCTCCTGTTCTGTAAAGACTAGTTACGTTCCAAGTGCCAAATCTCAAAACCTTATTCCTTTGCTTTGGTCGTGCCAGAGAATCAGTCCCATTCCGAGGCTTATTGTAGGGATTCGTAACAAGCTGTTTTTTACGGTGATGGGTTGTTAGCCCTTCGCCCAACCCCCAAGCTGGAGGACCACCCCTTATCGGCTGTCCATGACTGCTTATTCAATATATTCGCAGCTACCCTCCATATCTGGAGGCCGTCTCCTCTATCCGCAACCTGAGGACGTGCCATGCCGTGGTGATAGGGACCCACAATACATGGACATAATATTGTGTCTGACAAAAAAATTGTGAAAAACTTAATTAATTGAACTCTTATTTAAATAATATATAACTTACGTTGCGATAGTTCTTAAGTGTCACTGCACTTTTTTTAAGGACATTTTCAGATCCATCAGTGTTGTCTGGATAATCGTAATCAACATCTCTGACAGCCCTACGTGATGGACTGTGATGGTGCATAGGAATCCTGTAGAATGAAAAATATTACTATATTTATCAGACGATATTATTAGACATGGAAGTAATTAAGCTTCTAGATTTTAGTTGGGCATTAAATTACCTTAATTGTTTTTAATTTAGTACGGTAATCGGAAAATGATAATATAAAAGTGAACAATTTATGGTAAAATTTGAAGTAAGGAAGAAAAAAAAGAATAGACATAGGAACGCAGTAAGATTATTTCATTAATAATAATAATAATAATAATAATAATAATAATAATAATAATAATAGGGATTAGTATCCTCAACACATGTTATAAGATATTTAGTAGCATTTTAAATGAAAAAATTAAAAAAAAAAAACATGCTGAAACTTTCCTTCTGGAGTGTCAAAATGACTTTAGAAAAGGAAGATCATGTCTAGATCCATTATTTAGTATCAAACTATTGTTAGAAAAAAGAAGAGAATTTAATTTAGAAACCCATATAGCTTTTATTGATTTTGTGAAAGCTTTTGTTAAAGTCCGAAGAGACCTTTTATTCGACATATTACAAGATAAAAATATTCCAAATTTGCTATTATAAAATATAATAGAAATCTACACAGACAGCAAAATAAGTGTCAAAATAAATAACTGTATATCCGAAAGAAAATTAGTTAATAATGGAGTTCGACAAGGTTGTCCACTATCACCAATTTTATTTAATATTTATATAAATGAAATTATTTTAAAATGGAACCAAATCTACACATCAGGAATCAAAATAACCAGTGCTCTAACATTAAATACCTTACTCTATGCCGATGATCAAGTCATAATTTCCAATTCAGAGGATAATTTACAAAGAGGATTACATACATTAAATAAAATATTAAAAGATTTTGGAATGGAAATTTCAGCACAAAAATCAAAAGTAATGGCATTTTTAGGACAAGACCCAGTCAGAAGTAAGATAATACACAATAACCAATGCCTCGAACAAGTACAAAATTTCAATTATCTGGGATGTGAAATATCTTATCAAAATGAAAAAGATGTGAACAAGAAAATTACCAAATTTACACAAATTCTTGGAATAATAAACAATACATTAAAAGCTAAATTAGTACAAAAATATACAAGAATAAAAATATATAATACACTAGCATTACCCTCCCTTTTATACGGAAGCGAGATTTGGACATTAAAGAAAAAAGACATGAACAGAATCAAAGCAACGGAAATGAAATTTTTCAGGAGGACAGCAGGATATACTCTTTTAGAACGAAAAAGGAATGAAGAAATTTTAGAGCAATTAGAAGTAGAGTCAGTAGAAGAAAAAATCGACAGATACAAATTAAATTGGCTAGATCATGTAAGAAGAATGGAAAATTCAAGAATCCTAAAAATTATGATGCAGTATAAACCTAGAGGACATCGTCGACCAGGAAGACCTTTAAGAAGAATGCTAGATGGGTCCGAAACAGGTCTACAGAGGCCTAATTCGTGAAGGATGAATAATAATAATAATAATAATAATAATAATAATAATAATAATAATAATAATAATAATAAATAAAATGTAAATTTCTAACCGAACAAGATCAGTTCTGCATGTTGCTGTCATTAGAATCAAACACAAGAGTATGCGGAACATCTTATCAAAAAATATGCTTTAAGTTTGAAAGTCACACAGTTTAACAGCATACGTTCATGGACCGAAGTTAACTGATAATATATTCATTTTATAGTTCGTATATATATGTATGTATGTGTTTGTATCTCATCATCAGTGTTAATAATAGGTCATTAATGTATAGGACAGAGGTAGGTATGTTGCCGTTTTCATTGCTATACAAAAACTGTCGCCTGATGCATGCATCATGATCTGTTGTCATTGTTCTGTCTAGTATGCAGGTGCTATTAACAGTAGCTCTGAACTGTTTGTCTTTGATATTCTCGCAGAATTTGACGTGAAATAGTTCAGTGAATTAATTAAGCAATATTCTATTATCACACCATATGTGCCAAGTGTGTCTGACACAAGACTATATGCATTGTAGCATACAAATATTGCATCCTTCCCTCTTTTACTTTCATCTTTTGTCTCTTTCTCATATGTCAGTCTACCAGACAGCTTTCAATCCATTACATACATACGTACGTACATACACCGGTTGAGGTGGGTTCCTCCAAGTTGGTGACCGGGGGGTGCAATGGTGGATCTCGTGCATTCCTTTCTGCACATTTATCATATTATCATCATCCAGCTCTTTTCGTTCTCTCGTCTTTCTCATCATTTTTTCTCACCTCTGGCCACCATTGCATGCGGAACGCCCACCACATCATCACAGCCATTTTCACCTTTCCGTCCCCACTGTATAGACTTGCCATGTCTGCCTACATAATGGGATTTGCTAAGAATGCCTAATTAGGCCTTATATTTCTTCCTCTTCTAGCTATTAACAGTTGGTAAAAAAAGTATTCATACACTACGTTCTACCTTGTTGGTGTCTATAATTTGTCTTTCAGCATTATGGCATTCAATAGATTTGTATAAGGATCTTATGGCAGTATATTACACATAAACATATTCTAGTAACTTGAACACATTAGTTAATAACGGAATAAAATGCATATTCGTTGGCAAAGAAAGTATTCATGCACTTCCAATGTTTGTAACCACTTGACTTTTACACACTCTTCTCCTGTCTTAGAGAGTGACAACAAGCGAAGGTCGACTCCAGTAGTGTTCTTAGATGAGACTGTTTAGTTTACGTCTGACAGCGGTACAATATGGGTCGTAAATCACAAGAATTGAGTGCCGCCTGGAAAGACCGCATAGTTTCATTATTTAAACAATTGATTTATTTGATTTATTTATTTATTTATTTAAATTCAAATATACAGAATAAAGAAATATAATTACAAAACAAACAAAGAGAAATACAAATAAAATAATACAAGCAATATAAAAAGAAGATACAGTAGTATTAACAAAATTTGAGACCGAATGAGCAGCTCTCGTGCTCGGTCGCAGTTCAAGGATTCAGCTATCGGAAGATAGGGAAGCTGGTTAAACGATCTCATGCGACTGTCCAGTATATTATTAAAAAGTTCAAGACTGGATCGACCGATAATGCAAGGCGACAGGGAAGACCAAGAGTCATTTCGCAACGAGAATCTCACCAACTGGTTCGTGAAGCCTAAAAAAACCCTAGAATTAGTGCTGCTGAACTAGTGCAACATGTTGCTTCAACTTCCGGGAAGATTGTTACACCTCAAACTATCCGGAATCGTCTCCATGAAGCAGGCTATAAAGGCAGAGCAGCAAGGAAGAAGCCTTTTATAAGTGAGATAAACCGACAGAAGAGGTTGGAATTTGCTAAGAAATATATAAACATGGGACAAGACTTCTGGCAGATTATTTTATTTTCGGACGAAAGTAAATTTAACATTTTTGGATCTCATGGTGGACAGTTCGTTTGGAGAAGATCAAATACAGAACTGGAAAGCAAAAATGTACTACCAACAGTGAAGCATATAATGGTATGGGGCTGCAGGAGTTGGTGAACTGGAAGTAATTGAATGCTGTGGGCTACATCAAAGTGCTCCGAGGTAATTCGTCTAAGAGTGTTGTGAAATTGGGTATACAAGACACCTATTTATTTCAACAAGACAACGACCCAAAGCATACAGCAAGAATAACGCGGAGTGGCTGTTGTACAACGCCCGAAAACTATTTCCCACGCCACCTCAATCTCCGGATATCAACCCTATTGAAAATGTATGGGCCCATTTGGAAAACAAAATCCGAAATACGATGAAAGAGTAATGGAACGGAGAAAAATTCTCTCCGGCGCCGGGATTTGAACCCGGGTTTTCAGCTCTACGTGCTGATGCTTTATCCACTAAGCCACACCGGATACAACTCCGACGCCGGTTAGAATCGTCTCAGATTAAGCTCCAGCTCTTGGGTTCCCTCTAGTGGCCGCCCTCTGCACTACGTCATAGATGTCTATGAACGCAGGACCGAAGTCCATACCTGTGCTGAGGTGCACTCGATATGAGTGACTAGTTGGCCGGGATCCGACGGAATGAGCGCCCAAGAGTTGGAGCTTAATCTGAGACGATTCTAACTGGCGTCGGAGTTGTATCCGGTGTGGCTTAGTGGATAAAGCATCAGCACGTAGAGCTGAAAACCCGGGTTCAAATCCCGGCGCCAGAGAGAATTTTTCTCCGTTCCATTACTCTTTCATCGTATGATGACGCAGAATATCTGCATGGAAATATCATATGTACTTCGGTACATTAAAATAATATATATGATATGCGTAAAATCACTTCGTGATTTAAGACGGCGCTTATTCCGTTGGATCCCGGCCAACTAGTCACTCATATCAAGTGCACCTCAGCACAGGTATGGACTTCGGTCCTGCGTTCATAGACATCTATGACATAGTGCAGAGGGCGGCCACTAGAGGGAACCCAAGAGTTGGAGCTTAATCTGAGACGATTCTAACCAGCGTCGGAGTTGTATCCGGTGTGGCTTAGTGGATAAAGCATCAGCACGTAGAGCTGAAAACCCGGGTTCAAATCCCTGCGCCGGAGAGAATTTTTCTCTGTTTCATTACTCTTTCATCGTATGATGACGCAGAATATCTGCATGGAAATATCATATGTACTTCGGTACATTAAAATAATATATATATATACAAAATCCGAAAGTTAAAATGTTCCTCCAAAACTCAACTGGTAGAAAATTTGAGAAAATGTTGGTCTGAAATTACACCAGACTTCACAAACAAGTTTGTTGAATCCATGCCAAGAAGACTTCAGGCCATTATAAATGCAAAAGGTCTGCATACCAAATATTAATTGTGTTTGTATACTGTAGAAAGTCTCATTTGTGTTGTGTATGAATACTTTTTTGTTGCCCCAAGAATGATTTTTTTTCATATTGTAATACTTATTGTGTTTTAAAGGTTTTCTTTTTTTCAGAAATGAATAGTTGTTACGTTTCGTTCTAAATAATGCGAAAATAAAGTTCTCTGTCAATAAATTAAACCAAAAATCAAATAAAACATTGTGTATGAATACTTTTTTTTCCAACTGTATATTCATTATTAGGTTAAGTTTCATAGGCTTATAACTCCCATCTCACCAGTGGGGATCTTTCCTATCTCTGTGGTCCTGACCCATTGTTTCAAGCGCGACTTCTGAATTGTGTGGCCCGACAGGGCACCCAGCAACATAGCAATAGTGGACCCTTCATACTGCCCCTATATGCAAGTTTAGGTGCTGAGCCCGGACCAGAGGTCAAGTACACTCACGTAGAGCCCCAATGGGGGCCCGGGGCGATTTAGACGTCCCGATGACCGACTCTGCTCGCCGTGGCGAATATATCGCTCCGACGTGTTACTGCTGACTGATGGTGTCGCAGTGTAATCAACCACAAGTCCCCTGAAGCTGTGTGCTGTCTCGGATTGCTCTGACTTTGGTGGGTGAGGTCGGAGTTAGCCGAGTGGTCCGGCAGTTGTGTTCAGTGTAGAGTGGGGAGCTATGGGCGGTTATTCCCGTGGTAGGGGCATAAAACTGTGACAAGCCTCTGGTGTAGAACTTGCTGTTAGGTATGTAGTGCCCAGTTTGAAGGGTAACTTGCGTGAGGTGGGTTGCTTGGGATCGGGCTATGGGGGGGGGTCCTCATAGCCGGCACAGACCATGAAAAATAAAATTGATATAAAAACTTTAAATTGGTCGATTAATTAGAAATCTAATTTGGTTTAATCGACCGATAGATCATCACCCATTATAGAACAATTCTACTTTCATGACCATGCCCTAATAATTATTATCATAATTTTAATAGTGACTATAAAATCTTTTGTTTTAAACTAGGATTAGATACCCTATTATTTTAGATATAAATTATTTTAACCTAGGTAGTATTGAAGTATAAAGTTCCAATATCCTTATGATTTGTTGAGAATATTCATCGTTGCAAGGGGATAAGAATTTTTTAGGTGTCTTTTCTACGCCCCCCCCCCCCCCGGTGGCAGGCTGACGTCGACGGTTCCGTAGGGGGCGCCAGATGAATATGTCCTCGCGTTTTTTTCCCCCCTCCCTCAGAAAAAAATCACAAAAAATAGAAGGTAGGAATAGACACAACTTGTGGTAATATGATTAACATTGCAATGGACTTAGATCCTGAGAAAGTAACAGTTAAAGTGCCGCCGCCAAAGTTTATTAGTATCACATTGGATGGAACAGAAAAGACTATGAAGAACATCAGTCCATTTTACGTGAGACGCGCACTCAACGGACTCGTTGGGAAGGTCAAAAATGCAACTCAACTCGCTTCGTTGTTAGTAGTATTGGCTGATATATAATATTTCAAAGGATGTTTTCATCTGATGTGGAAGGTTCTCTTGTAAGTCTACTGCCTTCAGAATAATGAGTAAAGATGAAGTAATTAATGTATAATGGGTGGTCGAGTGAGGGCTGCAGATTCTACCATTGTGGCTTTCACCGAAATAAGTAAAACATGTATAGTAAATGTAGCTCCCAAAACAATACCCTTGGAGCTACGATTCAGTTGTTCACACCAGTGTTGCCATACCTACTGATTAAGCAGGAGATTTCCTGTTTTTCCATTGAATCTACTGCTCTACTTTTTTTTTTTTTTTTTTTTTTTTCAAAAGACCGAATTTCTCCTTCGTTTTTGGCATGCTGGAGCCACCTGGTACTATGCCCGGATTTTAAATTTATTACATATTATATTATTCACCATGTCTTACTTTTCCATCTTATACACAAGTCAAGCGAAGTTTTCATTTGTCTCCCCAACGAGCTAGAAGTAAGAATATTCTTCTAGCTCGTTGTGTCTCCCTACTCATAACGCGTCGCCACAATGATGCTTAAAGAGCAAGAACACGTGAAACAGTGAGGGAGTAAAGTGTAGGTAATGGTTTTTTTGTGTTACATATCGTGCACAGGGATCTTTTAAAATGATTGAAAGTGTCCCAGCAAGAAAGAAGAGTAAATACTTCTTCCCAGAATTATAAATCAGAGTGGGAAAATTATGAACAGTTTAAAGGGTAGTTATGCAAAAACAGGAGAAGGGATCATTTTTCGTCTGTTACAATCGCAGCTAATGGAGTACTGTTTTTAATAATATCTTTAAAATAAATCTCGTTCTATCTAAAATCGTTTGTCAATATACAAAAAAACTCCTGATTAATACATTTTAATGCGAAACATTGTCAATGAGACATTACTGTGTAAAAACATAATTGCATGACTTATTTACATACGCTGAATAAAGATGACAGTAGTAATATTTAGCAAAATTGTTCCATTTCATTGGTTAGGGATGAGCTATATAGTAATACAACAGTATCATCTTTCTTACAGTATACACTGTTTTATAATTAATATTATAATAGGAAGAGAAAATTCATGTTCAATTAATCTACTGTAATCTCCTGTTTCTTTCTATGGTTTTCTCCTGATTTTCGTGAGTAGGTCGTGGAAACACTGGTCCACACCTCACCAAAGGACTAGATTCTTACATAAGCCAACAGAAGATACTACCTGTAATAGTTTCAATCAATTCCAAAATCGCTTGCGTGACTCATTTTTGTTATTCATTTGCAGGTCGCCTTCTCTTCACTCTCCATTGCGACAAGCAGAATGAACTGGAATGCAACCTGCACACCATCCTGCTGATCAACGCTGTTAAGGTGCATTACGTGAACCCACTGTTGTGGCTGCAACCACATTATAGCACACAAGACTGTGAGTATTGCAGTGTCTTTGCAGGAGGTTACTTCTGTGTGCTATTAGAATCTTTATTATAACTACAATGCACCCATTTTTTTCTTCTGATTGAGGTTCTGGCTGATATGTACAGTCTTAGAAAAAAGTTTTGTTGCACAGATATTTCATAAGTCCCAGAAAGGACGCAGTGCGCATGATCAGAGGACGAGCGACCTGGGTCACAAGAGAACAACTAGTTGAGGTAATAAAATTAGTTTTGTTTCGAACATGCGCACTGCCTCCTTCCTAGGATTTATAAAGCAACTGTGCTACAAAACTTTTGTCTAAGACTGTACTACATCTATTATCAGGCAGTACATCTCACTTGACGATATGTGTCACAGGAAGAACAATTGAAGAGTCCACTGCAAGAATGATGGATGTCACTTTCTTGTCGAAAATGAACCAAGACTGTCAATGCTTAGCTTAAGACATATACTGGGTGTTCATTTCAAAGTGTGTCATGACGTCACTGTTGTGAGTCAACGATTTGAAGCGAGTTTCAGCTTTTATGTCAGAGAAGTTGCCTATTAATCAAGGTGTTCAATCTGAACTTCAGAACATGTATGGTATAACTTGAACGTCGTAGCAACAGATGGCGGTCTGTGTGCTACCATAACCTCTTTCGAACTGTGTTTTGCGCGGGCAAGTCGTATGCAGGGTTTTTGTTATCATCGGTTGCATACGGCAACATTCCACAACATAAATCAAATGCTTTGTGTCCATGTTGACTGTCGAAGTTAATGTCAACAAATACGTAAATAATCGTCTTAACCCTCTCCCCATATCCCGACAGTAAGAAAAAAACTCACCTCAGTACGTGTTTCCAAACAGTTCACATTCCTGCCACTACCGGCAATATGGTACGTATCGGTAAGAACTCTTCTGAATGAACACTGTATTTGCCAGGCAACTTCTCTGGCACATAGGTAATATGCTTCTGCGGAAGTGTAGGAAGATTGAATTCTCTAGGCTCATCGGCTAGCCACATGATGGCATACAGCGAGCCATGACACACTTTGAACTGAACACGCAGTAGAATGTACATACAGAGTTATATGGCATTAACACTGATAGTCATTGTCCAGTAATGAACGGAAAATCACAGTTAAGCTTTGAGCACTAAGCATTTCAAACTTTCAATTGCTTCTCCTGAAAAATGTATTCCAAATGACATTCATCATTCTTGCAGTGGACTCTTCAATTATTTGTATACATCTGAAGTCTGATTAGTGTAGTATGTAGCTATCAGCGATGTATGCAATGGAGGGGGAAAGGAACTGGTCACTCTATCTCATTTCCTGGCTTACTTGTCTCATGAATGATTCCTTATTATTATTATTATTATTATTATTATTATTATTATTATTATTATTAGTGTCACTTATGACGTTCAAACCTGTATTCGAAACTGAACAACAACAAATCCTAAGTGTACACTGCCTGTGTCCGGTAGGACTAGCTGTTGTAGAGGGATCTGACATCAGCGGAGAAAGGGGAAGGACGTTTAGGTTTCAAGTGTTGGGGATACTCCTATACTCTGCTCAGAATACATGTGCTTACACTGTAAACTCATGTACAACAGTACATGCGTTTAGATAGGTTGGCCCGTGTTATGCGCGAACATTTGAGTAGTAGTGATGTGGAGTGAGTCAGTTTCTCAGCATATTCAATGGGGAAGAAGTACTGTATGCATGCTGACATAAGTTCCAGCTATGTTGAAAGACATTGGTCACGTACCTGCAGTCCATAGGCGATGACAGTTTATTCACTCACTGCTACCCAAACACTTGTACTTAACACAATGCAGTTCTTCTCTTTTCACTCTTCCACTCACAATAAAATACACTGCAATATCTTTATTGGTTCCATTACTGTACTAATGTTTTTGCAGTGGTACTCCGCACTCACACAAAGAAAATAAGTGAACTCTAAGGAGCTGCACAGCACCCATACACCCCTTTTTTCTATCAGTATCAGATGGACTTGCCTGGTTTAGCCTATTGCTCTGAATGTTATGACTGGCCAAGCTGTCTAAATACAACAGTACCCTGAACACTAGAACAACAATACAGTAGAACCTCTATTATCCGTGGTAATGAAGGGGTTGGACTGAACGGTTAATCGAAAAAATCGGATAATCCGTACCATAAAATATTTTCATACATTTAGTGAATAATGGTTACACTTTCGTAATTTCCTCCATGGCCTTGTATTGAACACGCTAGGTCAGACGTCTCAATAGGGCCTTCTCAGAGCATTTCCTCCTCTTTCTCTTTTTCAATGTAAGAGTGAAACAAGATGCAGGAGCAGTTCGTGTATCTCCGGATGACGTCATTGACCGCGACGTTTGAATAGACATCTGCAACCGCTACGATGTAACAGTCAGTCATTGTGTCCATCTCCGAGGAAAGAATGTTCTTATTACCGCAAATGTATGAAGAAATAAAAGATTTCATAAGGAAAGCGAAATTGTGGGAGACGCAAGTTTCAGTGGGTACCACTTTATTAATCCAAAATTGTTACCTGATTTGAATCAAGACCAGTGTAACAAATATAATGAAATACTGAAGGACTTAAGAAAAGAATTTCAGACCAGATTTAAGATTTGAATACTTCTAATTTAAAATAATTGCTTGTGAATTTCTAAGATGTTTAGGTTATTTTTAATTATTGAAAACATTACGAAATATATTATTTAACTATTATTGTAATTAATATATTAATATTAGCGTAACGTAAGAATACTTACTTTAACAACCAACAAGTTTAATTGTAATTTTATTATTATTATTTAATTGAATTTTATTTTATTAAATATAGTATAAACTTAAAAAAAGAGCGATACCAAGAACCTTTACTAGAAATGAAATATTGTTATTGTTTGGTCAACTGTCTGAAGACAGGTCTGAACCTCACAAGTAATACCAACAAGGCACCACTTATGAGTCAACTAGGCCAGGAGATAATGGAGTAAGGTGGCCAGTTCCTTGTGCTTAAATAATTACGTAACATGTATGGTTCTTCATGCTTCAGATGTCTTCTTTTTACTCATTGATAGTATATAATTAGAAAATAAATGTATTATTATTATTATTGCAAACTACTTAAGAAATTCCTTCCGAAAACAACCGTCTATTGTGACAGTGCAGCTTTGTGGCATTTCTTCCGCGACAGTTGCAACTTAGCTCGCTCATGCTTGTAACATTAATCAGCGATCGGCTATCTTCGGGTACTGTGCTTATCTCTTCAGCTGATTACGTTATTTACACTCGCTCTCTGTGACAACTTTTATGCGTTGGCCTTGAGACGCCTGCGCTAGGTAGTGGATCAGAAGTTCACTGATGTAAGTCTGGTTATTAACAACGGATTTTTAAGGGTCGAAGAAACTCCTTGTAATGGCTGTCAGTGGAAAGATAGGAATAGTGGAGGTCTCGTGTCGTAGATTTACATACTTTATACACTTTATCCTGATTTTTATTAAATTGAACACACTTGAGACTACAATCTCGTATTCTGAGTTGAGCCACAGTTTTCGTTCTCCAAAGCACTCAGTTATTTGTACTTTTTTAATACTTAACACAACACGATTTTTTTTAAAAGCAAGGAAGTCATTTTACATAGAAGGTATACAGTATGACAACTCAAACAGTAGACCATACTGTGTAAGAGTAAAGTCTTGTAATAACCCTCTCTAGAAAAAATAACGTGCTGATATAATGTACAGTACTTCATATACAGAAAAAACGACATAAAGACAGTTGGATAATCCACCAATCGGTTAATAGGGTGATGGATAAACGGGGTTCTACTGTATCAACAATTAATATTTGTCCTACCTCATAACAGGTAACCCTCCAAACAAATTTAGCAAAATTTCTCTGGTTTTTAAGGAATGTAATTAGTTCTATACGCCTGTAGATTGTGCTCAAAATGTAAGTTTTTTTTTAGTTTCAATTAATATTTTTATCATTAAAAATTAGTCTTATTTTGTGTTCATATTTAGCTATATGTAGAGCATATTTGCTTCGTATATCTCGGTATTTTAGGTTGTGAACACTCAAATCCTACTTATGATGTCACACACTATTTGAAAACCTGTAGATTAGCATTAGTCATTAGTGTCTAAACCTCTACAGGACAATGCAACTCCAGCATCCACGGACTTGGTGTAAGGCATAATAATGCTGACTCGTACCGGAAGATTCTCCCACCACAGCTCGACAAGGACACCTGTCCTTGGTGATGATTTCTGTGGAGTTTGCTTCATTGTGCCTGCACAGTGCTCTGCCCAAGGAAGTGACAGCCACTATGTGTGTGTCATGTGATCGTGATGCAGGAAGCCTGAAGTGTTTTGGCATTGGTGTCTGCCTGGGTGACTACAGCATATGCTGGTGCTGCCCACTCTCTCCAGGATGCACAGGTGAGGTGGCACTCAGGGACTCTTATTAAATTTATGTTGTTTTACTTTCTCATTATGCAAAGTACAAAGAGAAAATAACTGAGGTTTGCGCAAAATATTAAGAAAGTAAGAACTGGCATCTCAGCAATATGAATTGGAGAACATTTTAAGACAAATTGATCCTCGGTGAAGAGGAACAACTATTTTTCATAATTCTTCTCGGATTCTCAGCCAGGTGAGTTGAATAGTTGCTTCCAAGCTTTCGATGACTAGCTCTGCCATCTTCTTCAGGGAATGAAAACTTCATTGGAAGCAACTATCCACCTCACCTAGCTGAGAACCCAAGAAGAATTATTCCATATCAAACACCGGGAAAGCCTAAAGTCATAAAACTAGTTTTCAGTCCTAGAGTTCAGTGATTACTACTGCAAATAATTCCTTTATTATTGTTTGTTTTTCAGTTTTTTGTGTCTGCTTTTGTACTCCTCAAATTACTTCAAAAATATGAAAATAACTGGAAATGTTCATGAAATTGTATTATTCATCTAGTTCAGGGGTCGTCAGCACAGAGCACGCTAGGGATAGCCTCACTTACCCGAGGAAAACACAGTACACTAGGGTGCACTCCGTAGTTGCTAGTGGATATGCTATCTCTCCCTGTTGCACGACAGTGCACATGGGACAGCATCGCCTACCCATTGCACATTTCAGCAAGTGCTGACAACCACTGATCTAGTTTATATCCTTCACCTACTGAAAATGACTTTTTATACATAGAAATTATCATTATTTGAGCTGTTAAGAGCAAAAGTGGTGTAAGTCAAAACTGGGTAATGAGGTTTAAAGTAAAAATTCTATAAAATACAGCACAAAGTAGCAATTAATAGCCCAAGGTTGCGGGTTCGATCCCGGGCCAGGTCGATGGCATTTAAGTGTGCTTAAATGCGACAGGCTCATGTCAGTAGATTTACTGGCATGTAAAAGAACTCCTGCGGGACAGAATTCCGGCACATCCGGCGACGCTGATATAACCTCTGCAGTTGCGAGCGTCGTTAAATAAAACATAACATTTAAGAAATTAATATGGCCTTCTTGCTATCCACTGACTACTAATAGTTTAAATAAATTGAATATTAATTGCTACTTTGCGTTGTATTTTACAGAATGTTTACTTTAACCCTAGATCATATATGTAACAGATAACTCCTCGCTACGTTAAAATCAGCAGCACTTTGAAGAGAACAACCGCCAGGATCGCCACCCGTCCGCCGTAAACGAACACGAGATGGCAGCACAGTTGCTAATGCAATTCAAATGGGTATTATGACGTGACTCCTTATGTAACAACTAGATGGCAGCGTAGTAAACCTGACAAAAGTTGTTAACCTCAAAGCCTATAACCCCGACATATCTGTTACATATATGATCTAGGCTTTAACCCTCATTACCCATTTTTGACTTACACCACTTCTGCTCTGAATGGCTCATTTATTGAGATTCATTTTTCTATGATAATATAGGGGCGACATTGTCTCACTACTTTCTGTAAAGGGTTATTCGGTGGTTTTTGAGATTCAAGACAAAGTCACCCCAGGTTGAGGTGAGAATTGTCCCATTTTTTTTTGGGGGAAAAAAAATATGTGGACTTCGGAAATTTCAATAACTTTGTAATATGGCTTTAAATTATTCATTAGACACTAAACAGTGAGAATAATATTCTAGAAATTTACAAAAATACATTTCGCACAATAAAAATGTTTTAAAGGGGAAAAGGTGCTGAAAGTGAGACAAAGTCACCCTGGTTGATGGTATAATAAATACCCTTGGTTAATAGGGTGCTCTGAGACAAATAAGTTACAATATTTTTCTGTTTAAGGGTGAAAAAGAATGGTTATCATCTCCTTCTGGGTCTATGTTACAAAAAATTTTGATAGAAAAGCTGAGAAACATCTGCTCTATAAAAAGATATAAGGTAAGCAGATTTTTTCAGCCTGTTCAGTATTCACACCTTAGCTTTACCACTGGGGAACATACTGTCTGTGCTGGCAAAGGAGATAACAGCTGCATGAAGTAACAGAGTTCTGACATTGTCCTTCTAGATGTGAGTCTGGCTTGCAATTCGAATGCCTTTATGAAGCAATTATCTATAATTTAGATTCCTTATTGCTATCTTTTTGGAGACACTAAGCTCTCACAAAAAAAAAGAAAGATGATTTCTAGTAATGACTTACCTTACCTTGGTTTAACAGTGCCCATGGGCATGTACTTTCCAAGGAATAATATACTGTAAGATAAGTAGCTGGTCTGTGGGGAAGGAAGGCACACACATCTCGTTCACACTAGAGTTTATGGAGAGTTTGGTCTCCATTGGTCACTTGGGCTTGCAAACTATTGGCCTTCACACACGTTATGTAATCTGAATCACATTATGTTTTCGTGGTGCTGTCAAATAAAAGACATTAATCATACTAGAATCTTCACCTCTGGAGGTTGGGTCAAAATGTTGGCAAACGGATTGATAGTCACTTCATATAACTGACGCTTTCAGCACACTCATTTATAAGTATTCATTACGAATTCGGCCCTTGCTATCAGCTCCATACAGAGCGAAAGTTAGAGGTGGTGTTAATTCGTTGTTGTGAATGCGAATGTATTGGTGGATTATGAACTCCATTTCTACCTTCATTGTTCATAACTAGAGACAGAATTTTCATGCACTAAGAAATATTAAGATATGCATACATTCATACACTATCAAAATTGAAATAGTCTTTCCAGTTTTCAGCAGCAAAGTTCGTGTGTTTATCTGTCAAAATGTTTTTGTACATAGAAAATAAACTTTGTGCGAGATCGTGCGTATTTGCTTGGTTTCCGCACAAAACCAACCCGTGGCAAGTCTAAAATTCCACATTCAGTATTCCCAACCGAACACACATAACAATTTCCCTCTTCTTACCACTTAAGTGACATATTCATTTTACTGCTTTAGGCTTTTAACATATTATTTTTAGAGACGTTCAATATAGTAATAATTATAAATTGGAAACTTACCACTGCAATTTCACCTAAATTGCACTGTTAATTATTGTTTTTAAATATTTGCAAAAATTAAGTAAACTCTACAACTCCACTAAAGTTACTGCATTTCGTGATGCATATAACATTAAGGAAGCCGTTTGTTTTAAGTTCGCATTTATAGACTGGGGGGAAAAAAAAGACAGACTAAGTTCGCATTTATAGACTGGGGGGAAAAAAAAGACAGACGTATATCACGGCCTGCTGGAGTATAGTAAACACAGAAAACATTTTAAAGCAACAGTGTTGTTGTTGTTGTTGTTGTCTAGTGCCTTGCATTTGGCAAGGAAGCCATTAGCAGTCGTGCTTTCCAATACTTTTGAACTGTAGTTTCTTCTCATCTTAATGCTTCACAGGTCTTCAAGAGGTCTTCATTCATTTCCGCTGGATCGTTACACAGGACACATATGGGTGAAGCTGAGATACCTATTCTGTAGAGATGACTTGCTAGACAGTCATGATTTGTCAATAGTCTGAAGGCTGCAACTGCTGTTTTCCTTGGTCTCTGGGGGATTACATCTGGGTTGGAAAGTAGTGTAATCCATTTTTTGTCTTTAGCATTTGATTCTATTTCTTGTAGGTATGAATGAGAAAATTTTATAGTGATCAAGCATTTTATTGAGGAATATGAGAAATTAAATTTAGATTTCTGTTTTATTGTTGTGCCTTTCTTGGCAAGTGTGTCTGCGGTTTCATTCCCCATGACTCCACAGTGTGCTGGAATCCATTGGAGATGGACAATCTTATTAACTTTTTGGAGTTGTGTCAACGTTTTGTAGCATTCCCTTATTTTTGTTGACTTCTTTGTAGCATTTGAACATATTCCCTGAATTGCAGCTTTAGAATCTGAAAGAATTACTGTCTTGTTATATTTATTTAAGGGAAGATTTAATAATTGTCGGAGAGCAATGTGTATAGCCTCTATTTCACCATCATAATTTGTTGTGTCTCTGCCAACAGAATGATAAAAGGAAAAATGTGTACATGTAACCCCAGCTCCAGTAAGGTTTTCTGTGGTTGATCCGTCAGTATATATGTGTAGCCATTCTTCTGTAGGGTATCTAGTATTGATCGTTTCCAGTGTTAGAAGTTTTTGTATTTTTTTTGGTGTGTCTGATTTACTTATTTCCTCTGTTAATTCCAAACTGAAGATAGGTTGCAATAATTCCAATGGATTTTCTCTTATAAGTAAATGTTGAAGATAGATATTTTTGTTTTCCAAAATTGCCGTCATTGAACAGAAACCAAGATGGAGATTTCATTGCAACTAATTAGAAATTCCTCTTTCAGGTATGTAATAAACGATCTTCGCACAAAATAATGTACGATACACAAGCGGTATGTTTTCTTTCAATTCTCGGAAATTAAAAAAGCTCAACTACGTTTCGCTTTTTCAAACTTTTCCTCGAACGTGAAAACTTCAATATACCGCTCTTGTAACGCATATTACTATTTTATGTCACAGGAAGTGACAGGTACAAATTTAAATGATTAAATTTGAGACATAGTGAGCCAAATTCTGTGTCTTCAACATTTTCACCAGCAATTTTTTTTTTTTTTAATACCGAACACACAAATTCATAATTTAATTTCCATTGATGACTTTGTCTTTAGCTAACATACCCATATCCTCATAGGCAGATTCTAAAGACTTTTGAACATCTTCAGTATTTTCAAGGGAATCGACGAATTGTAGGCCCAGTCTCCAATTTAATTATTGTGGTAGACAGTTTTGTAAAGTCCGTCCACTAGTCCATATTATCATGTAGGCCTACATAGCCTGAAATGATTCGTCTTAAGTTCACATGTTTCCTTGCAGAATTAATCACAGTATTAGGTTTTGTGAGTACCATAATACTTTCTACCCATTTCCTAAATATATCCAGTTAAGCCGAATGATGTTATATAGTGGGTATTTAAACTTGTGTTGTGATAACAATGTTCCCATGATTAATGCTATGTCACAGTGGGTTGACGGTAGTAAGTGTTGTAGTCCCGTTGTTTTTGTCTGGACATCTTGTGCATTCCATTGCAGTATTATTTAGTTTAGGACAGAGATGGGGACCAGACATCACGTCTCAGACACTGCCCTCTGTAATGTGTGTAAGATATGTTTTAGTAATCCCTCCTATACCTCTGTCGACACTGTAGACAACATTGTTTCGATGTTTGCTAATGCTTATGAGTGTTGAGTCTGTCGTACCTTAGCATATTGTGTGACCCCAGTATTGAGCATTTGTGTGTTTTGTTTGTCCTTCCTTGATGTCGAATATGTTTCGTTTTGTCGACTCTATCTTACCGAAGTGCCTTTGTACGTTTCTC
Organism: Periplaneta americana; assembly: GCF_040183065.1. Taxonomy (NCBI): domain Eukaryota; kingdom Metazoa; phylum Arthropoda; class Insecta; order Blattodea; family Blattidae; genus Periplaneta; species Periplaneta americana. The sequence continues at coordinate 174,656,165 of NC_091127.1, forward strand.
TGGTATGTGTGTACCAAAATGACTTGTCTCGCCAGCATTATTTGGAGTTTGCTTGTGGTCCCTTACATTGTCATGCAACGTATTATGTTTGACTCCTGATGTTTTAGACGGTTCTTCATTATCTCTCCTCCAAAGTGCTTCTCTCCTACCATTATCCTTATCAGTGTTCTGACTGATATGTTGTTTTCTCATGCCAGGCATTTGACAATAAAGTCATTTGACCTCTTGCACTCCAATATTTTTCAAAGATATTATCATGGTCAGCCACTGAAGCACAGATTTTGAGGTGTTTCAAATCCATTGCTTGGTTTGAGTTGCACAATGGGCAGTTAGGGGACTGATATATTCCAATTCTATGCAGGTGTTTGGCCAAACAATCATGGCCTGTTGCCAATCTAAATGCAGCTACAGACGTTTTTCGTGGTAAATCGGGAATTAACTGTGGATTTTGATGCAGAGAGTTCCATTTTTCCCCTTGGGATTGAGTTATCAAATTTTGTTTGTTGAAGTCTAAGTATGTAGATTTAATAAATCTCTTCACAGAGTAATACGTAGATTTAGTAACAGGTCTGTAAGTAGCAGTGCTGCCCTTCTTTGCTAAAGCATCCGCATTCTCGTTTCCCAGGATTCCACAGTGGGATGGTATCCATTGGAATACAATTCTTTTATTGAGTGATATTAATTGAGAGAGCATTTTAGTTATTACTGCTGTTTGAGATGAAGGTGTGTGTTTAGAGACGATTGATAGAATAGCTGCCTTGGAGTCTGACAATATAACTGCATTCCTAAATTTATTGATGTGGCATAGAAGATTCCTAAGACATTCACTTATTGCAATGATTTCACCATCAAAACTTGTTGTTCCATATCCAAGAGATCTATAAAGTGAGAAGAGACAGCACGTAACACCTGCACCGGCACCTTGTTCTCTGGAGATCAAGGATCCGTCGGTGTATAAATGAAGCCAGTTTTGTGGAGGGTACCGAATATTAATTGTCTCTAAAGACAATTGTTTCAGTATTTCAGTGTTTACTTCTGATTTCAGTATTTCTTCTGTTAAATTTAGATTATATTCTATATTTAATAGAGTTAAAGGGTTTGGTTTAATTTGTAAGTTTCCTTTTAAATTCGGGGTATTGATTTTCTGTTTTAATTCTTGAACAATGGATATGAAACTTTTTTGAGTTTTCAATCTACAGAGAGGACTGTATGAATGCCAATTGTTTCCTGGTAATCTGATAAGTTTTTCATATTGAATCAGTGCTTTTTCTTCTATTGTCATTTTGATGCTGTTAATATTAGTGAGGAATCTCATAGAATCTATTGGCGTTGTTTTGATTCCACCAGTAATTGGTGAAGTCTAAATATGTAGATTTAATAAATCTTTTCACACAGTTCTGACTCTGGTATATCAACAGTACTAGCACAGCTAAGTTCGGGTATTCTGTTGGTGAAGGGAGGGCAAAATGCCATTTGTGCATAGGAGCTTTTCTCTTATATAGCCTCGTATCTTGCAATATTTAGGTCGTTCACTTTTCTGTTCTCTTTACAGTTGTATTTAGTCTATGTAGTACATACAATCTTCTCTGTAGATTGAAAACTCAAAAAAGTTTCATATCCATTGTTCAAGAATTAAAACAGAAAATCAATATCCCGAATTTAAAAGAAAACTTACAAATTAAACCAAACCCTTTACCTCTATTAAATATAGAATATAATCTAAATTTAACAGAAGAAATACTGAAATCAGAAGTAAACACTGAAATATTGAAACAATTGTCTTTAGAGACAATTAATATTAGGTACCCTCCACAAAACTGCCTTCATTTATACACCGACGGATCCTTGATCTCCAGAGAACAAGGTGCCGGTGCAGGTGTTACGTGCTGTCTCTTCTCCCTTTATAGATCTCTTGGATATGAAACAACAAGTTTTGATGGTGAAATCATTGCAATAAGTGAAGTCTCAGGAATCTTCTATGCCACATCAATAAATTTAGGAATGCAGTTATATTGTCACACTCCAAAGCAGCTATTCTATCAATCGTCTCTAAACACACACCTTCATCTCAAACAGCAGAAATAACTAAAATGCTCTCTCAATTAATATCACTCAATAAAAGAATTGTATTCCAATGGATACCATCCCATTGTGGAATCCTGGGAAACGAGAATGCAGATGCTTTAGCAAAGAAGGGCAGCATTGCTACTTACAGAGCTGTTACTAAATCTACGTATTATTCTGTGAAAAGATTTATTAAATCTACATACTTAGACTTCAACAAACAAAATTTGATAACACAATCCCAAGGAAAAAATGGAACTCCCTGCATCAAAATCCACAGTTAATTCCCGATTTACCACGAAAATCGTCTGTAGCTGCATTTAGATTGGCAACAGGCCATGATTGTTTGGCCAAACACCTGCATAGAATTGGAATATATCAGTCCCCTAACTGCCCATTGTGCAACTCAAACCAAGAAATGGATTCGGAACACCTCAAAATCTGTGCTTCAGTGGCTGGTCATGATAATATCTTTGAAAAATATTGGAGTGCAAGAGGTCAAATGACTTTATTGTCAAACGCCTGGCATTAGGAAACAACAACAACAACAACAACATTCTTTCATAATACCTACAAAGGAATGGAATTTGAAACTGGCAGGATTCTTGGTAGAACTCACTGGAAGATAATGGCTAATTAAACAAAAAAAATTAACAATTAATATTTGAGCAGAAAAATTCGCTCCGGCACCAGGGATCGAACCCGGGTCCTTGGTTCTATGTACCAAGTGCTCTGACCACTGAGCTACGCCGAATTCAATCCACAGCACCAGGCTGAACCCTCCTCCTTCAATGTTTCCCTTTGTGGCCTGACTCCAAGTTAGCCGTATATGTTGACATATATGTCCAATGTCAACTGCCAAATATTAATTGTCAATATCACAGATATTATTGTATAGGACAAATTAAATCTATAATAAAAAAAATTAACACAAAGCGAGATGAAGACAGCATTCAGAAAATCAGGGTCCTAGAATCTTAGGGGTTATTTACTAACCATTGATTAAAATAATTATTTAAACTTAAAATATCTAGTTGAATATCCATGTACAAAGATCAATGCTGTTTCTCACATTTATTGACCAGAATTCGTTCACTTTATATGACTGTAATAAAAATCTACAAATAATATGCAATCACCCATTGTGAACCTTCTTTACTAGCAGTCTTGAAAAATACACAACATTGTCACCTATGGATTTCTGGTAACCTGTAACTTAAAAATGTGCAAACAAATCTCTAGTATTCTACAGAAATGATAATGCTAATATTACGTAAGGAAATAAAACTGAACACGTCAAGCTCGTGTAACACTCTATACCAGTGGTCTTCAACCTGCAGCCCGCAAACAAATACTAATTTTAACTAAAAAGAATTCTCAGAGTAGACAATTATTGTGGTATACCGATAATGCGAATATGAAAAAGTGATGTTCCATACATTAGTATAAAAATGACCAGAATGAACACAGAAGGTTGAAGACTACTGCTCTATACATTCAAAGCTTTGTTTCAGGCATACAAATATTCTTTACAACACAACCTAGTATTTATAATAAAGCTGTAACAGTGTCATACAGTAAACTGTATCACAATTTGCTGCCGTTCATATTTAATTAGAATTTAAATTTAAACAATTTATGAGAGTTATAATTTAATCCTTAATCTTCCTTTAAATGTATTATAGAGAGACAAAACTGTTTATTTTTACTTTCATCCCTTCAATATTGAACACACACAACGGCAGCAATGTAAAGCAGAGAATCGCAGTACATATAGAAGTCAGGAAATAACTGTAAAGTAATTACATGGGGCACAATATGCGTAGTTAATTAAATCACAAATAATAATCTGCATATATTGCCACTTTGGTGAGCTACTTTGTTCGTACCCACAGATTTTCACAACATAAATATGAAAAGCTGTTGGCAATCAATAGAATGTACTTCTTCTTAACAAAATAAGATTTTGAAAATACGTATTTTTCTTCTTTGAACAACAGATAATTTTTACACAGCAACTGCAAATCCTACACGGTTGTTTCCCATATCAAATTCGGTGTAGAACTTTCCGATGAAGACATCTCCCAAAATCCACAGTGGACCTTTCGGTATGTCAATTCCCATGAAGCCAGAAAGACAAACAGAGTGTCCAAACTGTGAAACCTGCAAAAATAACACGAAAACCAAAATGTTACAAGCAAAAATGTGATAATTAGCAAGATAAAAATGATTGAAACACGTACAGACAAATAAAAATGAAATTTCATACATTCATCCTTTCTGCTTCTGTTTAATCTCTTCCTTTCCTACAGATTTACAAAATTTTCATATAAGGATAAAATCTGGATATGCTCGTAGAATCAAATACTGAAATATACATGCATATATGCACAATAATACATTATGCAACGAGCCTATAATGGTAGTAATTAAGACGCGAGTATGTTTATGAAACGAGCACAAGCAAGTTTCATAATTTTCATACGAGCGTCTTAATTACCATTATAGGCAAGTTTCATACGACTTTTTATGCTCGACCATATTTCTAACTTGAAATTATTCATAAGTATTCATGTTATTCTTATCTGACTGAGGAGCGGAACTGACCTTGTGCAATACCTCGTAAATTGTGAGATGTGCGCAGACGCGAAAGTATTGATTTTTTTCCGAGACACAAATGTCACTGACCTTGATATAATCTAGAGAGTAAAATAAACATTAATCTTGATATAACCTTCAAATTGATTTAGACATTGAAAAACGAGATGACAAATTTAATTTATTTGAATATTATTTACAATTAACGCTAATTATTATAGTAACAGAACATAACCTTCTGCGACAGTATTGGATTTCCAGCCTCCGCGACGTTTCGCTAGTTGTGTTTCGATTGCATATCCGAGAATAATCGATACTTGTGCTTTCATATTGCGACAATGGTGTTTTCTGATTGGTGGAACACCTGAACTTTAATGAATAGGTGTACTTTAATGAGGTCCATTAAAGGGCTGCTATAGTCCGACCATTGGATCTGTGCCCCCGTAAGATATGCGAACTGAACCTTAATTCCTTTTCAGCCTCGGCAATTCATTTCTCCCCCTGTATTCCTATTTCTCTCTTTTCTATCTCTCTCTCTTTCTCTCCCCCACTACTCACAATTTTGAGCCTTCTTGCGGGACAGTTTATTTGCACTTGCAGTCCAGTGTTGTCAACTCAACATGAATACTGTAGCACAGAGTGGTGAAAGAAATATTATTAAGCAAGTAATAGCATTTTGCATAAGTCAATCAGCGTCATTAGACCTACTTAAATTAAATTATGAATAAGTAATAATTAACCTTACATTATTATAAGCAATATTCAAGAGACATGACACTGTTTGACGGAAGTTTGGCAACATCCCTATTCGGCAAGGTTCGTGGCCTGCTGTTTGACGTAGTGGGAGAGAAACGGGTGGAATGGGGTGAGCACAGGCGTTAACTTTTCCAAGAACGACGACAGCGCTGAAGGGGCATAGATTCGATGGTCCGACAATACCAGGTGTATAATTACTACATCTCGGCATGGTCGAGCATAAAAAATAAATAAAATGTGCAATTATAATTTACATAATCATAATATGGGGGTGAATCTACCTTATTCAATGCATTAATATACATAATTATACCTTTTTTATTTTTTTGTAAATTAAAAAAAAGTACAGTTAGTGCAGCAAATATTCCTTTGTTTATAACTAAAAACATGAAGTCAAATTTCGTTAGTTTTTCTACATAACAGTTTTCTCTTAGTTTGACAAACCTATGGTGTAAATAGGTATAGATTGACAAACTGAACTGAAACCCTGACCGAGTTACTACGTGAGCGCTGGCTGTCTTGGGGAGGAGCAAGTGAGAAAGCACGGGGGGAAGGGAGAGAGCACTATGCACTATGTACTTGCAGGTCCACTCACAGTTTGTCAAACCTACTAACAAAAGCATTAAAAGGTTGACTAGTTGCCTGCAATGCTAGCATAACAGAACCTTCCTAGCCGACAGTCAAGGCAAAAATGAAGAATCCGTTATTGTGGTAATACTGGAGAGTGGTTCTTCTATTGGTCGCGATGCCCACACACACCCTCTCGGATATTTACGTGGTGATTGGTGACTGAATGACGAGGAGCGAGGGAGAGAGAAGAAAGAAAGAGAGAGATTCCAGAAGTTGGCGTGTTTTACGGGGTTTCACTTGGAGTTGTCAAACTATAGAGTCTTAGAAAAAATGTTTGTTGCACAGATACTTTATAAGTCCCAGAAAGGAGGCAGTGCGCATGATCAGAGGACGAGCGACCTGGTTCACAAGAGAACTAGTTGAGGTAATAAATTAGTTTTGTTTCATTGTATGTCTGATCATGTGCCCTGCTTCCTTTCTGGAACTTATAAAGTAGCTGTGTGACAATAGTAATATGCGTTACAAGAGCGGTATGTTGTAGTTTTCATGTTCGAGGAAAAGTTTGAAAAAGCGAAACGTAGTTGAGCTTTTTTCATTTCCGAGAATTGAAAGAAAACATACCGCTTGTGTATTGTACATTATTTTGTGCGAAGATCGTTTATTACATACCTGAAAGAGGAATTTCTAATTAGGTGCAATGAAATCTCCATCTTGGTTTCTGTTCAATGACGGCAAATTTGCAAAACAAAAATATCTATCTTCAACATTGTTGCTATAAAATGTTTTCTGTGTTTACTATACTCCAGCATGCCGTGATATACGTCTGTCTTTTTTTTCATCCCCAGTCTATGATGAGTCTGGAATCTTGTTGATTTTTTCACGGCTTCCTTAATGTTACTTGCATCACAAATGCAGTAACTTTAGTGGAGTTGTAGAGTTTACTTAATTTTTGCAAATATTTAAAAACAATAATTAACAGTGCAATTTAGGTGAAATTGCAGTGGTATGTTTCCAATTTATAATTATTACTATATTGAACGTCTCTAAAAATAATATGTTAAAAGCCTAAAGCAGTAAAATCAACATGTCACTTAAGCGGTAAGAAGAGGGAAATTGTTATGTGTGTTAGGTTGGGAATACTGAATGTGGAATTTTAGACTTTCCGCAGATTGGTTTTGTGCGGAAACCAAGCAAATACGCACGATCTCGCACAAAACATTTTTTCTACGACTGTACATATATTGAAAAAAAAAAAAGTGACTAAATGATAACTTACTCTAAGTATGTAATCCTTGCCTTCCAGGGTGAAATTCTTCCCGCCAAGAATGAAATGAATTTCAGGAAGCTTTGGGATCATACTGCAGTCCACCTGTAATGAAGCAAGACCAGTGTTCTATGCAGCACAAGGCGTTACTGTCTCACACAATTACAGTCAAACTCTGTTCTCACACTTCTTTAAGGAACTGAAAAATGAATTGTGTAAATATATACCTATTTAATAAGCAAATGTCTCTGTATCATTGTCAATAGTTTACACGATTAAAGTAAATGAATTCCAGACCATGTGTGGAAAGACAGGTAAGTAATAACATCTTATTTTGTTGAGAAAAATCTATTTGAAGTTTCAAACATGCCTCTCAAATATCTTTCCATTTTACTGAAAGAACTTGCTTTCAATAAAATAGCAAGAAATCCTAATAATAAGAGATGTGACGTATGTTTGAAACTGTGCATGCAATGATGACTGAATCTGTCTTCCTGCATGTAGTCACAAATTTCTACAACTGAAATATTTCATTCTTTAGTCTTAAGGCTCATTCACAATGAAAATTAAACATAACGTAAGCGTTAACTTAAGAATATAAACATTACGGTAAAATCAAGATCATTCAGATGGGAACATAAACATAACAGCAAACATACTTGGTAACCATGGAAACATAACAACGACGCCATTTCCTCATATTCTGTCGTATACTTCAGTGCTCCACGATTGTGTTCTGTTTGCAAATCACGTAAGCATAAGCATGAAAGTTTGGAGTTTGCAAACTTTCATGTTAACGTCTAATGGTAATGTTAATGTCAGTGTTTATGTGAGTCATTATGAATGATCCCATTTGGTAACCTGGCCGCAAACTTCTGTGTTTATGTTACGGTTATATTTAATTTTCATTGTGAATGGGCCTTTACAATATTTCCCCCATACGATGGTTAGCTAAATTGTTACTATGGTGACTTTTTATGCTAGAGATCTGGGTTTAAATCCAAGTTAAAGTGGGAACATAGTGTTAGGCAAATGTTGTTCATTAATTACATTATCATCGGCAGCACCACCACCACCACCACCACCACCACCACCACCACCACCACCACCACCGTCACCCTGATACAATGTACATTCACTTGCATGTGGTGCAATGCTAGCAATGCCTGAGAGAGCTTTAGCAAATTATTCCCAGACGACTTCGTCAAAGTCAATAGGAGACAGAGGTGATAGTAATTTTTCCATGTGGTGCACTGTGGGTAATGCCTGGGCAGAGTTCCTTATAAAGGCCCGCTCCCAGTTAGCACAATCGAATCGAACAGAATTTCTCTTTACAATGTATTTAAATGGAAGATAGTAGGAAGTGGTGCATTGAATCAAATTCATGAGTTAGAATGTTTATTCCACTGCAGGAACAGAATTTCTCATTTTTGGCTAAGACCGTAAGTTCTCATGAAGTCTTCGTGAAAAAAAGAACATTTTAATGACGTAAATTGTTTACTGAAAGTTATTGCTGAAATAGTATCTACGTATACAGAAAATTATACTTTGATAATATGAACAAATGAAAAATAATAAATCTTGTTCAGAATTATCTGCTATTGTATGACTTTTTTATGTTACTGGGTTATTTTACAACGCTGTATCAACATCTAGGTTATTTAGCGTCTGAATGAAATGAAGGTGATAATGCCGGTGAAATGAGTCTGGAGTCCAGCACCGAAAGTTACCCAGCATTTGCTCGTATTGGGTTGAGGGAAAATCCCAGAAAAAACCTCAACCAGGTAACTTGCCCCGACCGGGATTCGAACCCGGGCCACCTGGTTTCGCCGCCAGACGCACTGACTGTTACTCCACAGGTGTGGGCGCTATTGTATGACAAAACACAGAAGTACTACCATAATAATTATTCCCGTGATAATGCTTGGAGCAAAATAAGTAAATTACCGATAACGAAAACATTAGGTAACAGTTCAAATCTAAAGCAGCGCTAAAGAACGGAATTTTGCTTTACCTCTTAGAATAAAGTGAAAATTCTCATTGTATCCAGTATTTCCTTTTCTTGTTTTGGATATTTATTTCTTTTCTTTTCGTCTCTTCGCATAACTGTGCTAAAGCTATTATGTGATCCATTTTAATTTGTACATGCTTCAGTTCGATTCCACTAGAGGTGAGTGGTGGCAGATGTTTTGTTTCGATTGAGTTCAATTCTGCTGAGAGCCATAAGAGAGTCAAGACATGCAGACCAAAAAATCATGGCCAACAATATTTTATTTCACATTCAAGTAAGCAATGCCATATGGCTAATCTATGCTTTAAACATATATTTAATCTTCAAATCAATCTTGTATTTTGTTATGGGGGGGGGGGGAAGTTTTGGTTTGTTTTTTTTTTCTGTATTTCAATAAAAGCAAAGTAATTTAAAAGCCAACTGTGAATTAATTTTATAATTAAATGTGTTATGGTTAGTAACCAATGATTTTAGGACCAACCACCCGCTTTATGTCTGAACTCTTCAGTATACAAAACTCTGTCTCAGAAAGCTTTGACACATTACTCAGAAGATATTTCAAGAACAATGACAGAAAGAGATGATTTTTCAATTTTTTACATCCTTACATGCAAGTTTTATAATTTTAAACATTTTTTTAAGCTGTGCAAATTCACAATAATAACCATGCTGTATCTTTAAAACAAATGCTGTCTGTAAAACTGTAAAATAAATTACAAAACAAGAAATAGTACAATAAATATGAAATGTGAGATTGACAATATGGGTATTTGTGTAAAACTATTTAACTTTTAATTGTATTCATAAAAATGAGGAAGTATTGATTTCCAAAACATTTTCCTGTCAGAAACGTTAGGTTACATTTGCTTACCATATATTCTCCACCCACAATTGGGGTGCCACCAATGAGTTTGTTCAGAGCTGTCACTTCACTAACAGGTCCAGCAATGAGACTAGTGCCAGTATCAGCAATGGCTTCACAGCCATCAGCACAGAAAGGCGTGCTTCCTGCTATTACTCTGTAATATAAGCAAACATGCTACTTGCCAATCTCATTAACAAGTTGACAGTTGATACTTCATTATGTAAAAAACAGTAATATCATATTCTTTAAATTGTATCTTTCTCTAATTTCGTAATGGCCAAGTAAAGTTTTGAAATAATGTCTATTACTTTAAGCTATTTGTGTAGTTTGTCAATGCAATATGGTATTTTCCTAGATAGACTCAAATACTGAATAGTGAAACCAGTAAAGCGAATGCACAAATTTCAAACATTACTCACTTATCCATCTTGAACTGCCAATACATCTTTCTGTCTACAGGTAAGTAAGTGAAGTCACCAGTGTAGTATTTAGGATCAGAACCACCTAGAATTAGTTCACCACCTTCACTTGCTTCTGGGTCTCTGGAAGACAATATACATGTACAATTTAATTGATTTGCTATGTAGCAATCACATTTTTGTATCGTATCTTTTCTTATGTTTTTTACAGATGTTTTAAACTCAAAAGAGAGTATGTAAACAGTAACTTATCTAAACACTAGCAAAGTATTATTGGAGTTTCCCGTGAGTTGATTTAACATCCATGTTCATTATCTGGAGACGGTAGTAAACAATTCTTATATCATGTTTTACTGTTAGCAAGATGCCAAGTGAACGTATATTGTACTGTACTCCAACCACGAGAAAATCTTCAGGGAATGAGACGGAGCTGGGTGATGCTGTGAATGAATGTTGATGTCATAAGGTCACACACGTGGGTACTCGTATCTCTATTGGCTATCTCTCAAACCACAAACGATAAAACTGTTATACACATTTTTATACTACCCTAGTTACAAAATTAGATCATGGTTAATTTCCTGGTCTTTTAATCCCGCCATACAGGAAATAACATATGCAGGAGAGCGCATGATTTTTAAACTGACGTTATAACTCTAATATTATCTATCTACTGCACTCCAATAGATGACGCAATAGTAAGCACATTCCTTTCACGGTTTTATCTCCTGGTTGGAGAACAGTATACTCTGTAAAAATAAATTTTCATGCACTATACTTCCATGAAGTGTTTACTGTGGAGAAGATGCCAAAGAGAATTTCATAGAAATATCTTAATTGCACAATATTACATAAATCAGACACATAACATAGTGAGTTTTGCCCAAAGTGATAAAATGTAGGTTCTTCTCATCCCTTCCTTTAAAATTAACAGTGGCTATGGCCTATGGCTTTATAAAAAGTTTGTGAAGTGAAACATTTTCAGATGTCAGGTAACTCTTTTGTCCTATAAAAATTATCCTAATGAAGGTATTTACATAGTTCACATTCTTTTAGCTTTGCTGTTATCTGTTTACTGATGTGATACACATACAATTCAGTTATGTCTCCACATAAAAGCAAATATGCTTCATCTCAGCATTAACTTATGTCTGAATTAGGTGATGTTAGAAAATTAAATATATATTAATTTTATCAACTGTAGAAAATAAATAGAAGTACCTGCTCAGATAGAAGGAGAAGACAGGCTGGGAGATGAGTCCTTGTTTCAGCATATTATAAAACACGGGCGTAACTCCATCCACAGATATGGAACTGTAGGCCATTCCCAAAATACCGTCAAACTTGGCTGCCACAAAGGCTAAACCAGGCTCACTTATGGCTTCTGCAAAAGTTTGCTTCTGCACAGCAAGCCCTCCCACCTGTGATGAAAAGGTTATCAAACATCACAAATAAAATCTTCCATTAAAAACATACTTGAACATTTTACCACATTGTATCAGATTACAAGTGACATGTGATAGGTTGCAAATTAAAAAAAAATAGGCTGTTAGGTCTTTTTTTTTCCCTCTTGTTTTCCAATATTTTCCCCATGAAATTCTTTTGAGAGCCTAAATCGTGTGCACTCATAGTTGAGTTCTGGCGTCTTGTCAGCTCATTTGAGTTGTGTGGATACAAAGGAAAAATTGTGATGGTGTCGTGTATAGTTCCTGGGGTAGCTCAGTCAGTAGAGCGCTCGTGCACTAAGCGAAGGGTCCCGGGATCGATACCCGGCCCGGAACAATTTTTCCTTGAAATTATTCAATTTTTATTTCACCATGAATATGGTGGAAAACTTGTGTCATAGAATTTTTTCTTGATGTATGAGACTTACATTAACTGTATCGGTTGACAGGAATCCTGACAGACTACCAGACCCATACTGGATTGCAAATGCAGTTCCATTTTGCTCATAAGTTGACGACTTCGTGGAATCATACTTATGGTGTAACACTAGAACAACAATTTTAATATTATTAATAATAATCATAACAACTAATTATTATAATCTGTTGATCGTACATATAGAAATGTCTCTGTTATTTTTATTTATTGCTTTAATAATAATGTTGTGTAAGGATGAAAATACAAAGTTCAAGCAAACAAAGAAATGTCAATCAGCAATCGTTCATACAAAAATCGCTTTGTTTAGGATGTTCACCTTTGTTTCATTTCGTTTAATCATATCAAAAGAAGGTAAGAGAATCCTCCAATGCTCCCACAAGGATCAGCACCTTTCTAATTCAAGCACTGGTCAAAACAAAACTGGAGTTATGATTGGAATGTTATATCAAACATGCATTTTCATATGAATACGAGCTCTGGTGATTTCTGAATGAAGTGTAGCACAATTTTACCTGATATATATTCACACTTATCCATCAATCAATCACGACCACTCAGACTGAAGAGTACAACTCTTACAGTACTCATACATAAATGGTCAATGCATTCTACAAGTGGCAATTCTTTTTAAATTATTGTGAATGGTATAGAGGATTAATTTTATACTTACAGCATGCTATACTGGTATAGTGACACTTCTTCGATGGAACCCAAAGGTTAGATGATCCAGTGTCAAACACCACACGAAACGACTGGGGTGGATTTCCAATACTTATTGGCCCATAGTATTGTGCCTGGAGTAGAACATTTAGTTTTGGTGAATTACAATAATTGTAATAATAATAATAATAATAATAATAATAATTATTATTATTATTATTATTAATGATCTCTTATTCACGTAAAACTGACTGGTTTTGTACTTTTAAACAAAATTCATCTACAGTAATGTTCCGAGTTCTGTGACCCTGACAGATATTTACCATTAAATAAAGTAAAACTTTAGAGAAAGTGAACTTCCATAAGCATAAACCCTGAGCTCAGTAATGAGCCAACTGGGAAAGAAAGGGTTGTAGAAAGTGGGAGAAGCAAGCAGGGAGGGCAGCCATCTGCAAGTGATGCTTGGGAGTCATAAACCATTTACACTCTTCTACACTATAGCTTCTTTCAATGCTGGAATTTCTGCCTTAAATACTGTGCTCACTGGTGAGAGACTATACTGTTTGTATATTATTTCATAAACAACAAAAGCACAGACAACGAATCCATTAGGTTCTCAATGCTAATGAAACGTGATCCACTCATATAACTGACGAGCTTGAGCTTCTTGGGACATCAGTGATCTAATGATATGGGAGGGGAGTGGATTATTCAAGTTCACTTTCTTTAAAGAAATAACTTACTTACTTACTTACTGGCTTTTAAGGAACCCGGAGGTTCATTGCTGCCCTCACATAAGCCCGCAATTGGTCCCTATCCTGAGCAAGATTAATCCAGTCTCTACCATCATATCCCACCTCCCTCAAATCCATTTTAATATTATCTTCCCACCTACGTCTCGGCCTCCCCAAAGGTCTTTTTCCCTCCGGCCTCCCAACTAACACTCTATATGCATTTCTGGATTCGCCCATACGTGCCACATGTCCTGCCCATCTCAAACGTCTCGATTTTATGTTCTTAATTATGTCAGGTGAAGTATACAATGCGTGCAGCTCTGCTTTGTGTAACTTTCTCCATTCTCCTGTAACTTCATCCCTTTTAGCTCCAAATATTTTCCTAAGAACCTTATTCTCAAACACCCTTAATCTCTATTCCTCTCTCAAAGTGAGAGTCCAAGTTTCACAACCATACAGAACAACCGGTAATATAACTGTTTTATAAATTCCAGCTTTCAGATTTTTTGACAGCAGACTAGATGACAAAAGCTTCTCAACCAAATAATAACACGCATTTCCCATATTTATTCTACTATTAACTTACATCAAGATAATTTGATAGTGGTTCTGGAGTGGGTCCATTGTCATATTCTCTCAATCGAACCTGATGAACTTCAGTACCAGCTTCTTGCAATGTTCTGCGAGCTGACTGGAATTTTTTTAGAGGAATCCTATTGCAAAAAGAGAATAAATTCACTTATTAGAATTAGCTTAGATAAAAGAGAAAGAAGGAAAGAATGAAATGAATTTCTACCAAATCATCGTTTTCTGTTATATTACTTTCCTAATGATAAATCATAGTTACTAATAAGTGCATTAAAGTTGGAAGTAAACAATTTTTAAAATGATCTGTATTCTCATCATTCCTCCAATGTTAAAAAACGGTAGTTTTGAAGGGAATACAAATGCAGAAATGGATTTAAAAGAATACAAACTTAAAATGATATTTTTATGAGATTATAAAATTACTGTATTATAATACTCAACATGTCATTTAAAATCACTCCACGTGTCACTCTTGGCACGCTTGCCATAGATTGCCAATGCCTGCACTAACCTATATCCCTGATTACATATATATCAGACTGGCCATTCCCATGTTATGAAATGATAATGTAAGAGAACAACCATTGTCGAAAAGACATTTTTTGGTAACAACCGCTAGATGGAAGTACAACTGCAAGCTATTACTTCATGCAATTCCGTAAGAGTTATAACATGATTTCTTTTGTAGTCGCTAGATGGCAGCATAGTGAAATTGATGAATGTGGTTGATTAATCTGTTATATGTGATCTGGGACTATATGAAGACAACTTAGCAACAGCATAGGTTCATTCAGTTAGGTAATCTAAACGATTAGGTAATTTTGTTTCCCTTTAACCCATCCTTGGGGGAAAGGAACTGGCCACACTACCAAATTTTCTCCTGGCTTAGTTGCCTCATGAGAGCTGCCTTATTGGTGTCACTTGTGAGGTTCAAACCTGTCTTCAGACAGTTGAACAACAACCCTTTCTCATAGAATTCTAGACGTCGAGCCCACATAGAGAGTTGAAAAGGACGTAAGATGGATAAGTTATTATACAGTCACGAAGCTCAATACCTAGTAAATATGCATCCATAGATAGTTGCTCACCACTAGAATCGCTACTATCGCCCATTACAGACAATGGAAAATAGTACCGGCACAGTCTATTGTTCCTAGCACCCTCAAAACTCAAGCTTCGTGACTGTATATACTAGACTGTGTTATTATCATACTAAAATTATTTGTATAGGATTACATTAGCGTTTGGTAGTTATGTAGATAGTAACGGCCAAGGAATAACGCACACTAACGGGAAACGTGGGAACGACGGATTTCAAGTGGCGACATCTATGGATGAAAATAGAACTACGAAGAAAATGGCAACTAAAAAATTTATTATCTCTTCATCCCCCCCCCCTTTTTTCTCTTTAGCTCTATTTTATTATATATTTACATTTAACTTATTAGATCTAGTAATTTATTTTGTGCGAGATCGAGCGTATTTGCTTGGTTTCCGCACAAAACCAATCCGCGGAAAGTCTAAAATTCCACATTCAATATTCCCAACCTAACACACATAACAATTTCCCTCTTCTTACCGCTTAAGTGACATATTGATTTTACTGCTTTATGCTTTTAACATATCATTTTTAGAGACGTTCAATATAGTAATAATTATAAATTGGAAACTTACCACTGCGATTTTACCTAAATTGCACTGTTAATTATTGTTTTTAAATATATGCAAAAATTAAGTAAACTCTACAACTCCACTAAAGTTACTGCAT
The DNA here is from genome assembly GCF_040183065.1 of Periplaneta americana. Taxonomy (NCBI): domain Eukaryota; kingdom Metazoa; phylum Arthropoda; class Insecta; order Blattodea; family Blattidae; genus Periplaneta; species Periplaneta americana. The sequence continues at coordinate 174,672,346 of NC_091127.1, forward strand.
TCGTGATGCAAGTAACATTAAGGAAGCCGTGAAAAAATCATCAAGATTCCAGACTCATCATAAACTGGGGGAAAAAAAAGACAGGCGTATATCACGGCCTGCTGGAGTATAGTAAACACAGAAAACATTTTAAAGCAACAATGTTGAAGATAGATATTTTTGTTTTCCAAATTTGCCGCCATTGAACAGAAACCAAGATGGAGATTTCATTGCAACTAATTAGAAATTCCTCTTTCAGGTATGTAATAAACGATCTTCGCACAAAATAATGTACGATACACGCGCGGTATGTTTTCTTTCAATTCTCGGAAATTAAAAAAGCTCAACTACGTTTCGCTTTTTCAAACTTTTCCTCGAACATGAAAAACTTCAACATACCGCTCTTGTAACGCATATTACTATTGCTTACCTTTGCCAGAACTAAAATTCAATCGTACGTCAGTTGAGGGTTTGTGCGGATTTGTTCGACGTGTTCACTAGAGACCACGAATCTAGTTTGGAGAATCTTTGAGAACTGATTATTTACTGATGGAGTTGAATGAAGGGAAATTTACATTCCAAGGACATTTTTCTCTCAATATGTGGGCAAGGAAGAATAAAACAGCAGAATTCAGTTAAGCGTAATTGAACGAGACATGGGCGAGTACAATATTCGAACCGGGAAAAGTGAGCATTTAGTATAATTGATATGACAATAAATTTGTCAAAAAGGTAAGTGATTTGTGGGATTACTTACAAAGGAAAATTGAGTTGTGTGACGGGGAATACTGTGCCAGAAGATCCTATTACGATGTTATTGAGAGAAGGGTGCAACCTCAATGGAGAAATAACTGCCTTCACTGTGTAGCACTCACGTAAGTACAAAACCTTGTAAAATAATCCTTTGTTTTGATGCAATAATACAAATATAAATACTTAAATGTGCAAGTAACAAACATTGTAGACGGCGACAGTGTCAAGGACGATAATGTGAGCACCAGTAAGAAAATAGCAGCCATAGTCGTTGCCATAATAATTATCCAGAAGGAGTTTTGCAGAGATATTTTCGAACTAAAATTGGAAAATTTGAAACTATCCTTGTGAGTAATCTGAGTGACAATAGTGACGTGTTGCTCGCTTAATGGTAAAGCTGACAAATTGTAGCTGAAACACAGTATAATGCCCTTAGTGAATGACTTAATTAACTGTGAACTTTGGCATCAAGCCCACAATGATAACCTCTACTTCAAAAGTCATCTTCAGCAAATTATGGAACAGCAGTGTCAAGTTCTCTCGATTTTCTTAAAATAAGTTATTAATTAATTCGGACTACACTAGTACGAGTCTGCTGACGAACTAATGTTATTTAATGACATTTACTACTTCAGAGCTTGCTCCGTTTCGTCTTGAAACATTGAAGACCGATCGAATTCGTACGAATTTGAAATAAGATAAGCAAATGTGTGATATTCGACTTTGCCTTCGAAAAATCGCAAACTTCTGAACAGCGTGTCATAAGGATCGGATTTCGGACCTTTTTAAAAATGGATATTACCATACAGTAGGTGAGAAATAAGGTTGTGATTGACACTGCATCGGCGAAATGACATGTGTAGAAGCCCGGCGTTATCATGCCCAATAATAAATTCGTGACCCCTATACGTCACCCTTGGATCATGAATTTTTATTGGGCAAGATAACACCTAGCCTCCACACATGTGAGTTCGCCCACGCGGTGTCAATCACAACCGTGTCCTATCACTTGCTGTAGGTATGGCTAAGTGTCTTCAATTTGAGTTAAGGTTATGTTCTAACAGCCTAGTATAAATTTAATTATGAAATAACTACATCCCTACGTTATATTCCTTGATTTCTTAATAGAACATTCTTCTTAATGTTCACTCCTTAATAGGATATCTTAAGTTTGTAAATATGCAAAAGAGCATAACAAAAGCAAATAAGCATGGTAGCGGTTGTTACATACCGGTACACTTACAAACTTATAATTAAACACAACAGAGATATCACTACAGACAAAATATGCTCGTAACATACTGTACTCTAGACATTGTTATCAGCTTATGACATTTTAATTAATAGTTATTAATAACACGGATTTACGTACAACTAAAACGCACGAAACAAACGACGTTGTGCGTGTCAGTAAATGATTTCTTTTGTGAATAGCAATGAAAGTGTCGAAATAGGCGTGTATTCAAACAACTGTTATTACACGCAGGGGAATCCACACAAAGAAAGTAAAAACAATGCCTTTCTTCAAACCAGCTTTTATAAAATATAAATCAATATATTAATTTTATACTCACTGAATCAGGGCACTGCTGCAAGCTGCCACCAACAAGATAATCAGTCCCACTCGAATCATCATGGTGCTCTATTAGAATGACACTTCAGTGTGTCGTTCAACACAGACAATAAAATGCGATTATCAACAGCTGATGAGTAATCAAGCTACTTCTGTTCCATAATGATAACCACAGATCACCCTTCTCGATGATACAGAGTCATGCGACCGGCCACGTATTGAGCATAACAAAGCAAATGCAGAATTGCCAAATTTTGAACTGTGAAACAGGAAATTTAATGCGTCAGCGTCATAAATGACACTTGAGGCTTGGAGGTCACTGAAAATGTTTTAATGTGTCCCACCCCTAGTCCCTACTACGTTTGCTGTCTACAAAGTGAAACCCTTACATGTTTTATATCATTTTAATAATTCCCTTAGCACGCATATTAGAAATACCTCACCACTAACTCTAAATATAATCTATAATATACAAAACAGAAGTTAAGAATTTATTTCTAGTTAAATTTTATACTTAAATGTTTGTATGTATGTACGTAGGCCTATAAAATTTTAATGCCTGAAATTCGTTCCTTCTTGCTTTGACCTCGACAAATTATTTGAAGTGTAAATTCCTAGCTACTGCTCGATGGAGATAGAAACCCTTTAAATCAGTGGCGGCTCGTCATCAAAATGACTGGCGGGGCTGTTTGTTCTGTGAATAGTTGATGATATTATTATTATTATTATTATTATTATTACCAATTTTACATGAGAAACAATAGCATCTGAAATTAACTTAAACATACAGTAAATACAGTTAAAGAATATTACAGTTTTGCCTGTTCAATTAAGATGTATCAAGATTTTGTGTCTCTACATGGTGCGTCGTTTTGAACGTCATTTTCACTACGTAGGTCTATATACTGTATATTAATTAATACTAAATATCAGTTTTGCATGCATTGCTTGAATGCGTGAAGTTGAAAGAAAAGTTGAACCGTAGATACCCCTTAATAGGATAGGGCACAATAGTCGAGATAGACGACTCGTATGCGGTATTTCGACGAGAAAATACAATGGAGGCATATAGGCCTACTAATAATTGAAAAGTAGAAGTTGACGACGAACAAAAGAAGGTACCGGTATGTTCATATTCATTTACCTGTATTTTACCGGTATGTCTTATAAAATAACACTATTAAATAATGTATAACGTCGTTGTTCTTGTGAAGCACTCGTACGAATCTAATCCGCACATATTAGAGGAACTCCAGGTTAATATTGAGTATGAAGTAAGAAGAATTTCATGTTAACTTATATATTACTTATGATTAGAGACCGAAATCTTAACCACTACTCTTTAAAGTTAAGTGAGTACGGAGTTTCTGCAATGAACCAAATGACTTGAACAAGGGTAGCGGCGTGTTGTGATACTACTTCCGCATCAAGGACGGGGCTGTGTTGTGTATTACAAAAGAATAAACATCATCTCATCTCGCCAAGAAATTGTGTAACTCTTGACTTGTTCCGCAGCTTAAATCTTCAATGCTGATGTAAGATCTATGTACTAGGCTACAATAAATGAAATGAAAAACTGTTCTCGTAGTCTTCCCCAAGCCTTAATTAAGAATATGGTTGGTAATGTATCACCTTTTTTAATTTTAAATTCTTGAGAATATGCCCATTGGATAAATACTTTATTTGTAATGTCAGATTTTCATTTTAATAAGATTTATTATATTAATTTTCTTAGAATTCCTAATTCACGTACATAAAATACCCATTCCAAATTCTTACCGTATCTATAACACTGTTGTCATACACTGCACTTAATTTTCAGTGTGAACAACAAGATTGAGCCAAAAATGTAAGGTATATAATATTAACATAATTATTCCATAAAATAAAACATGTAACCTGCTATTTTTCAGCATCTAAGGAGGAATGGGCTAATAATTTCCATTGAAGGACATAACTTACAGTGGCGTAGCATGAAATTTTGAGCAGGGGAAGCTAACTCACATTGTCTTTCATGTACATATATGAGAAAACGTATTACAGAAATATAGTCTTAAAATAAATATTAGTCAATGTCAAGTCAGAAGTCCGAAGATTGGTTGGAACCTCGTAAGTAACACCAATAAAGCATGATCTCAAATGGTACGTAGTAAAATATTATTTCATGGTTTACACATATCTCTAACAAATACGTATAACATTAACTTACTCCCTGTCATACTTAGTGAAATCAGAATATTGTGACAGCGACGTGAGATTCGAACTCACGACCAGCGTCCCGCAAGAGAGAAGATCGCGCGGGCTCCACGGAGCACTGAGGGACGGCGCGCGGCGGAGAGAAGAGAGGGGAAAGGGCCTACGCGGCGAGGGAGTGTGCGCGCGCAACTGCTGCGTGCGGAGTGAAGGGGGGACGGACCCTCCCGACTCTTCGAGAAGTCCGTCGAAGTGGAAGAATCCGGAATTCGAACTTTTCAGGCTACGTCGCTGTGGTTATAAAAGAAGAAGCGCGAGGGAACTCGGACAGTGTGATTCATGATTAGTTCAGTCAGTAAGCCAGTGAACAGAGCAAGCAAGCCAGTCTTGTGTACCAGAGTTCGACTCGAGTGTGCGTCCTCAACTGTGTCAGCATCCGAAGGCCTGAGTTCGAGTGCAGTGGACCGCAGTTGGAAGGACCTGAGTTCGAGTACAGTGGGCTGTCTCTGAAGGTATATGGTTCGAGATACTGTGAACTCGAGTGACTGTGCTAGAAGAACTGTGAACTGAGAACTGACAGTTCTGATTTGTAAATAGTGCTTTGTAAATATTAGTTAAGATTAACAGTTCATTGTTGTTCGTAATAGTCCAAGTAAATTGTCATTGTCGTCAGTGGAGTGCACTAACGAACGCTGTGTTGCTGTGCGGAGAGCAAATCCCATTGTTGACGAGATCGTTTAAGGTGAATTGTAGAAAGGAATTATTGTTAGAAGAATAAAATATTATTGTTGAGTTGAAATAAATTTACAATATTAACGGTCAATAGATACAGAATTAGTATCATTACATAAGTACGTGTCTGTCTTTTGGATGTGTCCTTCATTGACAGCAAGGGAGTCGGTCATTTGTTTTTTTTTAAATCATACTAATTGTTCGTAAGTCAGTCTTGATAATGGAATTGCCCTAAAAATTCAAGTAATCGGTGTCAGGAACTGTTATTTCACTCATTATTTATTATATCAGTCACAATACACACTAACACTTCAACCGAACACAACTCACGAAAAGGGATAACTCGGAAACTAAATTTTTTTCAATGTCAAACTAGCTTCTTGCGAGCCTTGCGACCAGGGTAGTTTAGTTAGAAAGGGATGGAAAATCTGCGGGGTGGGTTACACAGAAGAATGCGTGAAAGAAACCAGTCTGCTTGTAATTCAGTGGAGGAGATTGGAAGCTGGTGTGTGCAGGCTTCTTGTTTACTGCTGCATCACAAATCATCCTGAGCTGCCGCATCACAATATTTAACGAGTAAATATAAATTCTATTAAAATTAATAAATAATTTTGATCATAAACTGCAGGTTTATTATGAAATTATTATTAACTGGGGAAGCTGAGCTTTTTAGCTTACATTGACGCTACGCCACTGATAAGTTAACAGGTTCATATTTGGTTTTATATTCAATGAAAATAACAATAATACCAATCTTACCTCTTCGCAGTCTCTTCGTGCTAAAGCCGATATGTATTCTTATTCAACAACTCGTAGTGCGTTTATGTTTTGTTATGAAGCTTTATTTAAATAACTTCATACAGTAATATATATACAAAATGCTCAGTTTCAAAGAAAATGTCTACATAACTTGTAAGAATAGCGCATACAGTATTTTACATCACATATTATTAATATTTAATATATATTATATTTTAGAGAGAGAGTCTTTAAGTTGTTTTACCATTTTCTTTTTGGAAATTTCTAAACAATTTGTTTATCCGTCTGTTTTTATCTTACACACGTACATACACACTTGCATTTTTTCTTACGTTTCAATGAGGTAAAACGTTGTGCAGTCATGGAATATGGTAACATCAGTAGGAATATTTAGGTGGTGTATAATTGAAATATAAGTATACTTCTTAATAATGCAGTTCCAATATCACTTTTACTCCAACAAATTTTTGACATTTGGTATGAAATAGCACGGCCGACTTGATGTTACCTTCGCTTTTTTTTTGTAAAGGAGAAGCGAAGCGAGCATCAAGTCGGCCGTGGAAATAGCAACTGAATTTAAAGTGATGTGATGTTTATTGACTTTACTGGCTTTGAGCCAGAGGCCGTTTTAGGGTCTTATACGCGCAGGATGCCCTCTCCAGCCATTGTACATAAATAACAATAAATATATATTTACATACTTATACTATTTCTGGCTTAAGTGCCAGTAGGTGTGTGAGTGCGGTGATTGGCTTTTTATTTATTTTATTTTATTTTATTTTTTACTTTATGTTTTTTTTGTTTTAATTATTTTGGTGTAGGCCTAATTTGTTAATTTGGAATGCTTAAGGAATGGTGAACGGGACAAGAGTTCGGGGTAAAAGATATCAGTTGATAGACAGCATTAAAGTATTATATGGGGAGATTAAGAGGAAAGCAAGAAAGGGAAATGCTGGGTTTGCAGTTAAAGACCTGCTCTTGAGCAGAACACTGTGCATACATACATATATTTTGAGTTTCCCCTTCCGGTGGCAGAAGCGTCTGAATCGTTATGGAGACTTTCATGGTGTGGTGTTATTTTATTCATCTGCCTCTCTGTTGCTGTCGTGTGTTCTCTCAGACAGTATTCAAATTTCCAACACGTGTTTGTGGTTTTGTTTGTGTGTTTTAGTTTGGTGGTGGGGGCTGGTGGTAGTTGTAGAGGAGTTTCTGCAGTGTTGTTCTGTTGTTTGTGTTCGGGGGATTTGCGAAGATGTGTTGTGTATATACGCGATTTACTGCCGAATGTGTGTATTTCCTGTTTATGTTGTTTAGGTGTGTGAAGAGTGGCTTTGTTTTTGTCGTAGTGTAAACTGTGTTATTTCTGGTGCGTCTGTGCAGGTGGAAGATTTGGCGGAGAATTCTTCTTTCGCGTGCTTCAAATTTCAATTGGGTCGTTGGAGGGGCTTGTGCGAGGAAAATGGAGGGATGTATGCATAGGGATCTAACCAATGCTTTGTATAGGTGGAGGAGTGTTTCGGTTATACAACCGGGTCGATTGATGCCACTTAGGTAGCTTATTGCTCTGGTGGCTGCAATAATGGAAGTTCTGAGCGTGTACAGAGAAGTATCGTAAATTTTATGCAAAGATTTTTCATAAGTGGAGCTGAAGAGGAAGAAGAAGAAGAAGAAGAAGAAGAAGAAGAAATTGTAGAATATAATAATTCTCTAATGTGATAATGATAATGCAGCATGTTTGTTGGAAGTTGAAAAGATAAAGTCTCAAGTTCATTGTGAATATTTTTTTTACGGTGTGGAACTGCAGTATGTGATGCGCAATTGTCCATATCCGTTGTTCACTGGTATCATAGGCTCTTCCTTCTTTTTCATACTGCATTCGCAAAGCCAATACGTTGGTTCCCCATATCGAACTCAGTGTAGAATTTATTCAGAAAAGCATTTCCTAATATCCATGTTAAGCCAGACATTGGGAGGCCTTCCATACCTATAAATGCAGATACGCAGGTGGGGATATTGAAGAGTCCTTTTTGCTGTGTGAAAGAAAAGAAATTAACGTTAGCTAATATTATTACAAACATTTAAAATAAATGAAATATATGAAAATATTATAGGATCTGCATGATTTTGTTTTTATATACTTTAAATATTAAAATACAGTTTTAACTGGGGTATATTCGATGGTTCAGCCATCAGTTCATTGGAAATAATTAAATGTCATACAAAGAAGAAAAAATATATTTTTTTCGATACATACTTTGCCGATGAAATTGTCAGCTTAATCTACGTTGTACAAAGGAGAAATGAGAATTAATTATTCTTTCGATTCAAACTGTGACGTTTAATATATTAGCTTGATATACACTTTTTGACATGGAACATGGTCGCTCTTCTGTAACGCGAATTTGTCTTGAGTGTCGATCGGGTTAACGCGAGATTCAACAGAGGAAATATTAAGCATCAAGGTCTGAGGATGAAAACAAGTCGTAGTAGCGATATATTTATATGTCGCTGAATAGCAACGTATGGAAATGATTATTTATCGATAACTGCTTGCAAAATTGTAACTCTTTTGGAAACATTTATCATTTTGTTACTATGACAAATCACTGTATCTATTTATGAATGGAGAAAGCTGTAGATTTACTGTACTTGAATGACAAAGAAATGGGACACTCGATGCTTACCTTTATGATGTAGTCGTCACTGTTGAGTAGAAAAGTGATGCCTCCCAGGACAACTCTTATATCAGGCAGGTAGGGAGCCATCAAGCAGCTTACCTGAAAGATGAGTGCAAACATTTTTTTTTTTAAATTTTAGGCTTATGGTTTACAAATTGAGTAGGCCTGTAAGCAGATGCAGTAATTATTATTTACTTTTCATCCTTATTCAGGGATCCGTAGAGAACGTACATTACAATTCTTATATATTTGTTAAGTCATTTAAATATAATCCTACGTAGGTATTGAATTTGAGGATATCTGGTAAATGAAATCCGTAACTACAAAGATTTAACCTTAGATTTTAGCACAATATGCCGCATGTCGAATTTGTCATCTGCACTGCGGTACACCACAAAAGCTAATCTTTTGCAAAACTTCTCTTCTTCCGAATTAAAAGTTGTCACCATAGTCGGTGACTTATTTGTTCAATAAGTATGACTTTGTTAAGTTATACTTATTGGAAAATCTTAACTTATATGATTACGGTAGTCATAGTCGGCTAATAAGTCGTACTTTGTTGAGTTTCATTCAGTAGTGTAACTTATGTGTATACAAATAAGTCAATATTTATTGACTTTCAGTTAGCATATGACTCTGTTTGGAGAAATAAATTATTACTAAAACTCCAGAAATTAGTTATCTCCAGCAATATGTTCAGATGGATATCAGAATTCCTTAGTCAAAGATTCATTACCACTAAATTCAATAATTCACTTTCTAGTTACAGACAAACATATCGAGTTCTACCTCAGAGCGCTGTCCTCAGCACAACTTTATTCAGTATTTATATAAATGACTTACCCTCCCTATTAGAGGAATCAAGCATGAAAACAGCACTATTTGCAGATGATATAGTTTTGTGGACTTCCGGATCTTACAGACATAGAGACAAAATTGAAAATTCTGCTCTTAAAGCTCTAAATCAACTAAATGAATGGAATACATCAATTTTGATGACACTCAATTTAAGCAAAAGTAACTACCAAATATTTTCACTCGGTAAAAAAAGAAAGAGAATTCAATATCCAATACAATGGCCAACACCTTCCTAGGACTTATGAATCCAAATATATTGGAGTTATTTTCGATAGTAAGTTAACATGGAGCAACCATTTGAAATATATTTCTGAAAAAGCTCGTAAAAGATTCTCCCTTCTAAAAAGACTAGCAGGAAAGAAATGGGGATGCTCTAGGAATACTTTGAAAACTACATACAAAATGTTTATACAGCCAGAGCTGACATACTGCGGATAAATTTTAATTACTTCACCTTTCATAAACGATATAGAATATGTTCAAAACCAAGCTCTCAGACTCATTACTGGTGGAATCAAAACAATTCCAATAGATTCTATGAGATTCCTCACTAATATTAATAGTATCAAAATGACAATAGAAGAAAAAGCACTGATTTAATATGAAAAACTTATCAGATTACAAGGAAACAATTGGTATTCCTACAGTCCTCTCTGTAGATTGAAAACTCAAAAAAGTTTCATATCCATTGTTCAAGAATTAAAACAGAAAATCAATATCCCGAATTTAAAAGAAAACTTACAAATTAAACCAAACCCTTTAACTCTATTAAATATAGAATACAGGGTGTTTAAAAAATACGGGGCATAATTTCAGGTATGTATTCCCACATGTAGACAATCAAAATAGTTTATTACAACATGTGTCCGGAAATGCTTCATTTCCGAGTTATGGCCTTCACAACATTGAAATTCACCGGAACGTTTTTCTTTCCGCAGGTCGTTGTCATTACAGATGTTCAAAATGTCCACCTCCTGCTTGAATACAGACCTCAGAACATGCCACAATTCGATTCCGAAGGGATTCCAAATCAGGCACCAGAGACGAATAAACCAATGATTTTAAATGGCCCCACAAGTAGAAATCGAGAGGGTTCAGATCAGGTGAGCGTGGAGGCTAAGCAATTGGGCCACCTCTACCTATCCATCGATCAGGAAACCTTCGATCCAAGTACCGGCGAGCCGTACGACTGAAGTGTGCAGGAGCGCCATCATGCAAGAAGTGAATGTATTGACGATTGATCAGTGGAGTGTCTTCTAAAACATGAGGTATGGTGTTTTCCAGGAAGTTTGTGTACGCCTGCCCCGTAAGTCTGTTTACAAGTACATGGGGTCCAACTAATCGATCACCAATGATACCGGCCCACATGTTGAGGGAGAACCGCACCTGCTGATGAGATGGAACAGTTGCACGTGGGTTTTCATACGCCCATACATGCTGATTGTGGAAATTTGTTATGCCATCTCGTGTGAACTGTGCTTCATCTGTAAATAATACTAAGGCAGGAAAGTTCGGATTTACACCACACTGCTGCAAGAACCACTGACAGAACCTAACTCGTGCAGGGTAATCTGCTGGTGACAGGGCCTGTACACGTTGCAAATGATAAGGATACAATTGATACTCTTTCAACAGTCTCCAGACAGTCGTATGAGGAACATTGACTTGCAACGCTACCCTTCGTGTGCTGATAGAAGGAGTTATGTTCACAGCCTCCAGAATCTCCTCCTGTACTTCTGGAGTTGTAGATCTTGGTCGTCCCCTTCCCAAACCAGGAGAGTTAAATTTTCCATACTCGCACAGACGGTAATGGAGACGTACAAATGTCTTCCGATCTGGACATTGTCGCTGTGGGTACCTCTCCTGGTACAAACGACGAGCCAGCGCAGCATTGCCGTCCGCCTTACCGTGCATGAAGTGTATTTCTGTCAGCTCTTGATTTGAATACATGTCGCACAGTCTAACGCCTACACAACACTGAATGTAACCTTCTCCTCGGAATGAACTGTCAGAGTGCCCTCTTAATGTCTCCTTTGACGGCAACGACCTGCGGAAAGAAAAACGTTCCGGTGAATTTCAATGTTGTGAAGGCCATAACTCGGAAATAAAGCATTTCCGGACACATGTTGTAATGAACTATTTTGATTGTCTACGTGTGGGAAATACATACCTGAAATTATGCCCTGTATTTTTGAAACACTCTGTATAATCTAAATTTAACAGAAGAAATACTGAAATCAGAAGTAAACACTGAAATACTGAAACAATTGTCTTTAGAGACAATTAATATTAGGTACCTTCCACAAAACTGGCTTCATTTATGCACCGACGGATCCTTGATCTCCAGAGAACTATGTGCCGGTGCAGGTGTTACGTGCTGTCTCTTCTCACTTTATAGATCACTTGGATATGGACCAACAAGTTTTGATGGTGAAATCATTGCAATAAGTGAATGTCTCAGGAATCTTCTATGCCACATCAATAAATTTAGGAATGCAGTTATATTGTGAGACTCCAAAGCAGCTATTCTATCAATCGTCTCTAAACACACACCTTAATCTCAAACAGCAGAAATAACTAAAATGCTCTCTCAATTAATATCACTCAATAAAAGAATTGTATTCCAATGGATACCATCCCATTGTGGAATCCTGGGAAACGAGAATGCGAATGCTTTAGCAAAGAAGGGCAGCACTGCTACTTACAGACCTGTTACTAAATCTACGTATTACTCTGTGAAGAGATTTATTAACTCTACATACTTAGACTTCAACAAACAAAATTTGATAACACAATCCCAAGGGAAAAAAATGGAACTCTCTGCATCAAAATCCACAGTTAATTCCCGATTTACCACGAAAATCGTCTGTAGCTGCATTTAGATTTTCAACAGGCCATGATTGTTTAGCTAAACACCTGCATAGAATTGGAATATATCAGTCCCCTAACTGCCCATTGTGCAACTCAAACCAAGAAATGGATTCGGAACACCTCAAAATCTGTGCTTCGGTGGCTTGTCATGATAATATATTTGAAAAATATTGGAGTGCAAGAGGTCAAATGACTTTATTGTCAAACGTCTGGCATTAGAAAACAACAACAAATAAGTCGAACTTATTGGTATGAGAAATTGCAAGGCCATTGTCACGACAATGTAAATCAGACAGTCGATTTTCTTTTGTCTCCAACTTTGTATGCATAGCTTCTGTACGATACAATAAAATGATTGATGTGATGTACGGAAAGAAGAAAAGAAAAATATTTCAGTTATGTACAGGAAGATGATTATATTGAAGGAGATTATTCTAAAATATTAAAGATTGTAGAGAATGAGAAGACCGACGCAGTTTTTTGAAGACAGAAGATTGCAGAAGAATTCAATTCGTCGATACATATTATGGAATATGTAAGTAAGCCTAATACAATATTTTTTTTTGAAAGTGTATATTATAACATAAAGAAAGAAATTATGAATTTCGTTTACGCGAAGTTGGAAATTTTATTGTGTTTTGGTTATAATGATTACGGAGATTTGGAAAACAACTACGGATAGGCTACTATGGATGAACATCAAATGTTATTGTTGTTGTTGTTGTTTGCTATTGTTGAATTTCTGACAACGAAATCATTAATTCTCTCGCTCTCCAGTATTTTTCACTCAAGGATGCCAAGTTGATAGTGGCTGGACAGTGCCAGTAAATCTACTGACATGAACCTGTCGCATTTAAGCACACTTAAATGCCATCGACCTAGGCCGGGATCGAACCCGCAACCTCGAGCACAGAAGGCCAGCGCAATTCCAACTACGCTACCTAGGCCGACAAATATCTCATATATTTATGGACTACGGTTATAGCTATATTTTAAGAACATTAAACTTATTTCAAAATTTTCCGTGGCATAAAATCTCAAGCGAAGTAGTAATCCAGAATAACTGGCAAACCTCACTATCTCGGTTTTGCAAGAGTTCTTTCCATTTTCAGAAGTAGGCCTACAGATTCCAAAACCTTTTCCAAAAACGAAACCTCCTTTTGAATTCAAGATCATTATAAAATTCAAAGCGACCCATGATGTTTCGCAAGTAATGCTTTTGGGCGCAAATTTCCTGCATTTCAATAACTTCCTTGGCCAGTTCTTTATAAACGTTATTAATTTTTAGGTTAAAACTGGCATAAGTCAGGGGTTCCCTTGACTTGATAAAGTTTAACTTATTTCATAACATAAGTCGCACTTGAGTCACTATGAATTGCAATAAGTTCAACTTCATGAAGTCAAACTTTGTAAAGTAATGCTTATAAAATAATAACGACTTATAATAAGTACGACTTATTTGGGCCGAAATCTGTAATTGAGACGAGATTTAAGTTCGACTTCTATAGGGTAGAGTAGCATAAATCGCACCGCTTCCTAAATCGCACCACTGCTAGTTTAAAACAAATTACTATAGTAGTGTAGCATCTAGTGGTATTGTTACAATCTACCATATGAACTTCCACCATGTCACTTGATTTCTGCCACTTCTTTGTGTCAGCAGCGTGCTGATAGTGTATCTAATATAATCGCTCAGGTGGATGTATATTTAGCTAACATTTTGTAACTAAATAACGGATTTGAATGCAAAGGAATCCATAATCTTAAGATGTTATTCGTTTAATGAGGCATTAAAGAACATTTAACTTAGTAGGATTTTCGAACATGTGGTGATTATAGGCTAGAATGAAGGAAATAATAACTTATGACGTAGTTTCTTAATTCGCACCACTTTGTAGGTGCCTAATTTGCACCGGTGCGATATGAGCAACTGTAGCAAATCTAACCGTACAAAAGAAGGTCCCAAAAATTTTAACTGAACTAGGAATGTATCAGGTGGGTGCAATATCAAGTGGTGAGAAGGGCGTTAATACAACAAGTGTGGGTTGTACAAGCGCACCAGGTATTTTGTGCCTCCTGTGATAATTTTTAAACGTCAGACAGTGCATCCTTCATTATCAGCTGGTGTTCCTCCAGGATCATTATTTGTTTGCTCTGAGTCAGGTTACATCAACAGTGAACTATTTGTCGAATAGCTCAAACATTTTATTTGTCACTCAAACTTGCCATAGAAAAAAGTGCTGCTTCTGTATGTCCACCTATACGCCTCATTCCAAAAATGTAGAAGCTAGATTATCTCGGGAAAATGGTATGCTCCTGTTTCAGCTTTCTCGTCATAATACTCATAGGCCTAGCCTTTAGATGTTTCTACCTTCAAACCATTTCAGACAGCTATATCATGAAACAGTTCTTAGGTGGCTTCGAGATAATCGTGGAGAAAAGGTGAAGCATTTTACAGTTTGAACTGCCTGGTGAAGCACATGGCAAATGTATAAAAATAAAAAAAAAACGCATCCAGAAAGTTTAAATGTTAGGTAATTTATGCCCAATTTTTTCAATTTCATTTGAAGATGCGTTACTCTTTTTCATTAATTTCAGTAAACTTGTAATTTGCATTTATTACATTATTCATATTAAATACTCTTCAATATGTTAATATGAAGCTCTCCTTCATCCTGTCCCCTGCAGATAAAGAGGTGCGATTTAAGAAACCGCAGGTGCTATTTAGGAAACTAGTTGCCTAAATGGCACTACTGACATGTGTTTCGAAAATTTCATTTTAATTAAAAAATATTAAATCAAATCCAAGCATTCTTTTTTACATCAAAGGTAAATGTTCTGGAAATGTATCTCTGTAAAGGAATTCAGAAAATAAAAATTGTATTGTTCAATAAAAATTATAAATGCTAAAGTGGTGCGATATAGGCAACCTTACCCTACAAGTATGACATCTCGACTATGAATACCGACCATAGACCTAGTTTTTATGTTGTTATGAAACTTAACGTTTTTATCTGTTAATAAAAATATTTGTGGAACCTAATTCACGGTCTATTTTGGTTGGTGCCTGCGTTTGTTCTTACCTTGTACGTTTCGTCATCACTTAAAATAGCTCCTATGGCAATATTAAGCTTCCGAACAAGATCTGGAGGACCTCTAATCATGCTGGTGCCGGTATCGGCAGTGCCTTCGCAGCCTTCTTCACACAGAATTACGCCATTTGTCTCTATTCTGCAGAAGAGAGAATGGTTCAGATTGCAATGCGACAGTATGGAAAATGTTGGGAGATTTGAACTGTGAGCGAATTAATATCATCATTCTATACTTCCACCGTAATCAGGGTACGAATTAAGATTTCTGATGAGGGGGGGATAGAATCCTAGATAGAGAATACCATACATAAAATAATTATTATCCTCATTCGATACGGCTCAACGCTTGGTCGCACTGAGTTGCTTGTCTTGCATCTTGGTCATAATCAGGGAAAGGATTTATATGTAAATACATATTTACTTATAAAGCTAATATAATTTATATTTTGCATTATCTTTATGTTTCACAATGTGTAGGGTTGAAAAATCCTACTTTTATTTTCCATATTTTTCCATATTTTAGAGTTTAGTACATATTTTCGTTAATTTCCATATATTTTCCATATTTCATATAAAACAGTCCATATTATATTAGGTTTAACAATAAAACAAAACAAAATTCCATTAACTTTTAAAAATACATTTCAACAATAGAGATTTAAACACATGTTCAGTAATCCCTTTAACATCAGAGTTATTTGAAAATTAGCAGTCCTATCAACAATGGGAAAGTAAGTTACAAAACTGTATTAATTTAATTTAAAATTTTTAACAGACTTCAGTTGTGCAGCTCAACAGTTAAATGCCAGTCAGAGTACACATAGGTTCAGTTTTGTAAATCATACTATAAAGACGGTAAATATGCCAAAAGTACGTCATTCAGTCAATTTAAAATCAAAACTAACAAGTTACATTTCAGAATTTAAAGAAGATGGTTTATCAACTGACAATAAAATATTATTTTGTAATTTGTGTCAGTGTGCAGTATCATCTACACAAAAGTTCCTGGTGCAACAACACATTACAACTAGTAAACATCAGGCCAACAAACAACTAAATTCCAAGCAGAGACAATTGTTTTTAACACAACCAACAACATCGAATGTAAGATCTGAGTTTAACATCGACCTGTGCCGTTCTCTCATCTCTGCTGATATTCCTCTCTACAAACTAAAGAATAAGGTCTTCAGGGAATTCCTTGAAAAATATACTCAACATACAATCCCGGATGAGTCAACACTTAGGAAGACGTATGCTCCATCCATCTACGATGAGACAATACAGAAGATAAGAGATGAAATTAAAGATAGTTCAATTTGGGTTTCCATTGATGAGACTCCCGACAAAGAAGGTAGACTTGTTGGTAATGTAGTTATCGGTTTGTTAAGTGAACAATATTCTGAACGAATTCTTTTACATTGTGATGTTCTAGAAAAGTGCAATAACAAAACTATAGTTAAACTGTTCAACGAAGCTATGGGTATCCTGTGGCCAAAGGGTATTATGTACGATAATGTGTTATTCTTTATTAGCGATGCTGCCCCTTATATGGTCAAAGCTGGACAAGATCTGTTGTATATCCTAAATTGACTCATTTTACTTGTGTGGCGCATGCATTTCATCGTGTGGCAGAAGTGGTCAGAGACAATTTCCCTAAAGTAGATTTGTTGATTTCATCAGTGAAAAAAGTATTTCTCAAAGCTCCCAGTAGAGTTAACGTGTTGAAAGAAATGTACCCTGAAATTCCATTGCCACCAAAGCCAATTTTAACTAGATGGGGTACATGGCTAGAAGCAGTTGAATATTATGCCGAACATATAGACTCTATTAACAATGTTCTCCTTGCATTGGACTCTGAAGATGCAGTCTCAATTGATACTGCGAAAACAGTTACCTGTGACATAAGTGTGAAGAATGACTTAGCTCACATTCAGCATACATTTTCATGCATCATAAAAACGCTCAAAAGTCTCCAAAATAGGCACCTTTCACTATCTGAAAGTTTTGAAATTATAAATAGTACTGTGGAACAACTGAATCGTGGTAGAGGTAAAGTTGCAGATGCAGTAAGAGCTAAGGTGGACACTGTACTTTCAAAAAACCCTGGATATGAAGAACTACAAAAGGTTGTTGCTGTGATGAGTGGTGAATCAACAGTGAAGATTAACTTGGACTTATCCCCAGCAGACATTGTGAAATTGAATTATGTACCAGTTACTTCTTGTGACGTCGAACGCTCTTTTAGTCAGTATAAATCTATCCTCAGAGACAATAGAAGAAGATTCACTTTTCAGCACTTGAAAGAAATGTTTGTAACCTATTGTTATGGTAACAGACAATAAAAATTGTGTTTTGTTGAAACTACATTGGAAGATAAGGTACGTCCATTATATTTTTTGTTTAGTTTGATTAAAATGTACCAATATTTAACGTACATAGTCATTTTTTTATAATTTTAAGTCCATATTTAATTCCATATTTTGGTAAAAATCCATATTTAATTCCATATTTTGGTAAAAATAACTACATATATATTTACATATTTCATATATTTTTAGTCCATATAAATCCGTTCCCTGGTCATAATAATAATTATATCCATGAGCAAGCTTAAGATAAGATGTGTAATTCCTAAGTTATTGATTGTTGTCAGCTTGCCAGTGATGATAATACATCAATATTATTTTCTTTGCTTACTTTATACTTTATAAAGTATACTCGTATTAAAATAATAAAATTATATTTTGTGAGAAGGGGATAGAAGTTATTCCTGGCAGGGATGTTAATACGAATTTATGAGAGGGGGATAACTTTCCAACAGAGAGGGAAATCCCCCTCATCCCCCCGTTAATTCGCATCCTGATCGTAATCACCACTGTCATCATTTCCGTATCATCATCTATAAGCATACTTTTACCGCCATCATGAACATCACTTCTACCATCGGAACACCAACATAAACATCATCCCATCACCATCAAGATTAACATTACAATTACCACCGCCATAGCTGTCATGCTCATTACAATAACTATCACCATCATCATCAACACGAACTATACTAACATATCCATATCTATTGCAACGGGCGCGGGTTCGATCCCCGCTTGGGCTGATTACCTGGTTGGGTTTTTTCCGAGGCTTTCCCCAACAGTAATCTGAATGCAAGGTAAACTATGGCGAATCCTCGGCCTCATCTCGCCAAATATCATCTCGTTACCACCAATCTCATCGACGCTAAATAACCTAGCACTTGATACAGCGTCGTTAAATAACCAACTAAAATAAAAATAAAAAATCTATTGCAACACCAATATCATTCCACAAATGTTAAGATCAACATTTCAATTATTACCACCGCTTACTTACTTACGGCTTTTAGAGAACCCAGAGGTTCATTGCCGCCCTCATATAAGCCATCAGCCCCTATCCTGAGCAAGATTAATCCAGTTCCTAGCATCATAACCCACCTACCTCAAATTTATTTTAATATTATACTCCCATCTATGTCTCGGCCTCTCCAAAGGGCTTTTTCCCTCAGATCTCGCAACTAACACTCTAAGCACCTTTATCTCGAACACCTTAATCTCTGTTCCTCTCTGAGTAAAATAATGATAAGCTAATAGATTTCTTAAATCTCTCATTCACAGTATGAGAAATAAACGTAATTGTTGCGAAACGCTTAAGACGTACAGTGAGGAAGTGTAACTTTTTTTTTTTTTTGGTGTGTAATTTGTGAATAAACTTGTGAGCTTACATTTCTACGCAGAAATGTTTAGAAAGTAGACATGTATAAGCAGGACCGGGTATTTATGGAAATCGCGAGAATCACGACATAATAGATACACAATAGATTTTTTACTAATCTTTACGAATTAAGTGATTACGATTAATAATAAGCTGATAAAACAATCGCGACAAATCGCAACATAGAGTTCTAACAGCGAAATATGAATATATTCGGGAATTATTATTATTGCGTCGTTTTATAGCAAATTTCATATTCTGAGGCTTTTTCGAATTTATTTTTTTCATTTGAATTTGTTATATATACAAGTAGGCTACATTACATGGTATTCCAGGTGTTCTGATTACATTAGTGAACTCAGAAGACGGAGAATTCAACATTTCACTAATAATAATTTGAAAGTGTACATTTGAGGGCTGCAAGTTTTTTTTCGTTTTTAATGAATGTGTGTTAAATACAGTCTCAATCCAACAATTATTGTCTATTGGCCATACCGCACCTTTACCAAAATCCAACGAACCTTTAATGTTAATTATTTGGAAAGTAATATTCATACTGAGTTAATACTCCAATTTTAAAATAATTGTATTTTACAAAATTTCCATTAATCTCCGCCTGTGCCGTTTATATTTCGGCACGTCTTTCTTTTCCTTTCTATTTCTTTTACATTTTTCTATCTTTATACTTTTCTCTGTTAGTTTTAAATATTCTAACTCTTCATAGATGGCTTGTAGTTTTTTCCTTTCTGATCTAGTTCTTCTTACTTCTCGTAGATGGCTTCTTTCCTCTCAGCTTTCTGTTTTTTCCGTATGCTCTGGTTCTGTTCCTATAACCTGTGATGAGTTGAAACCAGGGGAGCAGTTATTATTTTATCGAGGGAGCAGTTAATATTTTATAATAGCGCTTGCTGATTGGTTAAGACGGTGGCGTGAGTTTATATTTGGACTGTAAAGCGAGTTGTTCGCAGCAGTAGCGTGAGTCTGGTTGATGGACTCTTTCAGGTCGGATGTGTGCCGGCAGTTGAGGATGTGTGTGTGATAGGGTACGAGCTCCTACGTAGGCCGGGGATCGAACCGGGTTCGATAAGTCTACTAGAAGCTGCATAGTCCACGGTGTTGTGGGAACCTGCGAGTGTATTGCAGAAGATATTCGTGTGGAATTTAGTGGCGAGTTTTGGAATGTACTTATTAGCTTGAACTGCATTCATTTTCCTGACTGACTTGCGTTCAGTCAACTCTGGTCAAATACTGGTCGGTATTTTTATTTCAGAGGATCGTTTTTCTAGCTGAGATATAGCTAAAAGCCTACCACAATATACAATCAGATCAGTGAGTTGGTTTTGGCTTATGTTTTATTTAGTTATTGTAGTAGAACGAATTTAAAGAGTATGGAATTCACGATGAAGGCACCCATTGTTGTGTGACGTTTGAGGGGTGGCCAATTTGTATGTAAGGGCTATGTGTGTGCTGAGTGATGGTTATGTCAAGGTTGTATGACAAGATGGATGCCAGCGTGGGGAAGTACCTACCTATGTAAGGTAATTAGCTGGATTTGGTTTACGTTACTCTGTGAAGAAGATATTTTCTGTGCTACGAATTTATTTTGGGTTGTTCATTCAAATAAATAGTTGTGTTCAACATAGTGAGTGTGTGTTGTCACTTGACTACCTCGACACGCAGATTACCTTCCTGATCATAACGATTCATGGCAGGGTTAGTTTATTATTTAATTGTCTTGTATTCCAACCAGCAAGATTAGATAGACAGGAAGGCTGAGAACGCCTCACGCCAAGAGTACATATCAATCTCTAACAATCTCCGCCAACACCAATATTTAAAAAACACAAATGATAAAATTAATCTCCATAAATACCTGCCCCTGTGTATAGGCTTAATAATAATTTCTGAAGGTATTTTGTTAACTTTTTTAAGTAGTGACATATACTTAGTGAAAGATACCAAAATATATCAGAGAAACTGATTGTTAGATCATGTACAAAGATATCACCATAGTTACAATATTCGTGGCGGACCGAAGTAAATAATGGCGGTCTACTATCATTTCCAAAAACATTAGACTCACAGATAACTTTTTTTCTAGGGCAACCATAAAAGTTACAGAAAAATTTTATGAGACTTTTTTGTCCAGTAATTTATGCTTTATCATAAGAATTTTTTGGCAATTTATATCGTCTACACCCTATATATTATAACAATAAAAATAGAGGAAGATAGAAAAGTAAATTGTAGATAGACAAAATAAGATTTTTAAGATCTAAACCGTTACAAAAACGATAGAATAAGGAACGAAGGTATTCGAGCTCAGTTGAAAAATATTTAGTTTATGGCAAACAAGAACTTTTTTAATACATTCGAAACAGAAAATGAACTTGGAATAAATGCGGAAGAATTGTCTTGGAACAATATATTGGAGTCACAAGGACTTCAGAGAACAATACTTGATGGTGATGATAATTATCAATGCATATTTAAATTTTCTTTAACTTTATCCTGTTAAATTATAGAAAAGAGAAAAGGTAAATTATTATATTTTCTTACCTGTTCACCTGTATCTGCCAATATAACGGTTTGGTAACTGGAACGTAGGAGAAATTGCCCCTATAAAGTGAAGGATCGGAACCCCCGAGGATCAGCATGCCGCCTGGAGATGCGTCCTGGTCACTGGATACGACATGTCCTGATTAATAATGACAGTGCTAGGAAAAACAGAATTCTGTTCAGAACTCTCCAAATACTGCAACTGAATTCATCATACGAATGAGATAATACATCCTTTTTCTGTTCACAGCGTTTAACCAGAGGAAAAGATCATAAACAAGGAATTCGATATATATATATATATATATATATATATATATATATATAATTTGAACTGGTAATGGAAATTAAGGGAAAACGGCTGAACAGATTTTAATAAATAACCCCTCATTTTGAAGCTTGGAACTCAAAGTTTTTCAGAATAATAGTAGTTTTCAGTGAAATGTCAGTTTTCCTACATCATTTTCCTATTTTCCAAACTTCATCTTTCGTCAGTTTTTGGAACGAATTGCATTTCAATATAAAACAAAACACACACTACAATAAACAATAGGCTATTACACGAAGACCATGACCTGCAGGATTGCTGACATATTTAGAGCTCAAATGAAATTGGTTATTAAAAACTTCAAGACTTACTAAAAATAATTTACAGGTCTGATTCTGCTGTGTGTAATTTTCTAAGTACAGCTGTGTATTGGGTATTAAAATCTACAAAACTTGAGGTGGTTTGATGACATTATTACCACTAGAAATTAAATATTATTGTAGTTAATGCCATGATGTGACTATTTTTCATTAATTATACATATTAGTGCTATATTGATGATATGAAAGTGAAACGTTTTGGGGTTATGTAAGTAGATGTAGAGAATAACTTAAATTAGATCTTCATTTCTATAACTTACTGAGTGGCGGCTATATAGTATATATATATAACTACAAAACTTACGTAAGATATTGTTATTAAAAATAAAATACTTTTAGAGTTATTAATCAAGTGGGGTTGGGTCTTTTTCATATACTTAATGCCGGTGTGATGTAGATATTTACATGCGTCATTCTCTTCAGTATTGGCTCCAGAGAGCGCAAAAATTACAGTTCCTAAGAAAAGACCAAAAGATATTACTTACTGACAAATAAGAAGCCTACAAAATTATGTAGTCTCCCGATCATTTCAGCAAGATCTCTTAGCGAGATAAAATGATTCTATCCTCTACATTTCAAGCTCTACATGTAGCAGCTATACCAAATTGCATAGAAAACCTGACATTTGTTTAACTACAATTCACAATGACCTGAATTAGCTATTGCTTTACTCCCACCTGAAAAACCCACTGATCGTCCTGACATTGTTACTTAGGTTTTCGCGTTGAAACTCAAAAACTGAAGGTGGATAGGTTCAAGAAAAAGTATTTGGCATAAAAAAAACCATTCAGAGGGAGTATGTTTCATTATTACGGAAGCAAATATCTTTCAAAATATCTGGTATTCTTCATTGAAAATAAATCTGACAAATTTTTATTTCAACATCTAATTAACTTAGTTTGCAGCATTTGTTGCACAAGCCACTATATCATCGGCTTACAAGCAAAACACATTAAGTAAAAAATATTACCTCTGATAAAAGGCGTTTTGAAAGCTCTTAACAAAACTGAATCCTAAAAATATTAGTTTTAGCAAGTTGTTTCTCTTTATGTGTATTTAATTTTCAAATGCTAAGTCTATACACATACGTACATTATGTTTATTATATACGCCTTTTTCTCAGAAGCAATATTTTTAACTTAATGTGTTTTGCTTGTAAACCGACGATGTAAGAAATGAGCTGAATACATATCTAATAGCGTTCCATGATTCATTCTTGAAATAGGCTACTTCTTTTTCAGCTTATACATATATATTTTGATTAAATGGCGATCTTACTCGTGTTAATTGTGTAAGCATGTGCGGCTTCCAGCTGTTTCGGTGCTTCTTCACACCATCCTCAGAGCCTACTAGATCTCGGCGTCATCTCGAACTTCGCTGCCTGTTGTGTGAGTGCGTTCGATTGTTGAAAAGTGTTGAAATGTGGTGTCAAATAGTGTGTGTGTTCTGAAATTGATCTGTGTGTTGAGAATTTGAGTTGTGTGTTGAGATCAATTTCAGAACACACACACTATTTGACACCACATTTCAACACTTTTCAACAATCGAACGCATTCACACAACAGGCAGCGAAGTTCGAGATGACACCGAGATCTAGTAGGCTCTGAGGATGGTGTGAAGAAGCACCGAAACAGCTGTAAGCCGCACATGCTTACACAATTAACACGAGTAAGATCGCCATTTAATCAAGTATTTATATTCAAGTGTTAAAAGTAGTGTACGAAAGATTCAACATGGAATATATATTTTCATGAACTGTGTAAACAGACAAGCGCAACTCGCCAAATTCGGGTCTAACATCAGGCATGAGGAGGATGGCTAGATATCAGTTTAATAGTAATATGCGTTACAAGAGCGGTATGTTGAAGTTTTCATGTTCGAGGAAAAGTTTGAAAAAGCGAAACGTAGTTGAGCTTTTTTAATTTCCGAGAATTGAAAGAAAACATACCGCTCGTGTATCGTAAATTATTTTGTGCGAAGATCGTTTATTACATACCTGAAAGAGGAATTTCTAATTAGTTGCAATGAAATCTCCATCTTGGTTTCTGTTCAATGACGGCAATTTTGGAAAACAAAAATATCTATCTTCAACATTGTTGCTTTAAAATGTTTTCTGTGTTTACTATACTCCAGCAGGCCGTGATATACGTCTGTCTTTTTTTTCCCCCAGTTTATGATGAGTCTGGAATCTTGTTGATTTTTTCACGGCTTCCTTAATGTTACTTGCATCACGAATGCAGTAACTTTAGTGGAGTTGTAGAGTTTACTTAATTTTTGCATATATTTAAAAACAATAATTAACAGTGCAATTTAGGTGAAATCGCAGTGGTAAGTTTCCAATTTATAATTATTACTATATTGATGGCGAAGTGTATCAACATCGGTTAAAAACGCAGTAATCATAGATTACGAAACGACGGTTAAACAGTAACAGTGGTTAAAATGTAATTTCTGTGCACTATTCACAATTACCGATTACTTAAACATGGCTAGCTGACACCTCATTTAACCAGAGTAATGTCTATGATGGTACACTGTCTCTACAAAATTACTAAAGGAAAGCATCCATACCGCTGCAAAGATAATAGTCAACGTCTAAAAACGGCTGCGCTCACTCGTTCTACATCGAAATGAACGTGTCCTACATTTTCGTTTTGCATTTGTTTGCCTTTGGGCGCGGTTATATTTGCGAGTTGCATTTCTTTGCTTTTCAGTGCTGTTAGGTTAAAATCGTACAAAATAAAAAATTGAATGCAAAAATGATTATATCCCAATGTGAGGTTGAAGTATCGATAGACTCAATTACTAGGTTTAAATATTATATATATATATATATATATATATATATATATATATATATATAAAGATGGAATATCTATCAAGGAAAAGGATGCAGAAGATTAGTAGGAATGTGTATACGATCCAGGACCCCATTTATTTACACGAGGGAACTGTTCATTATCCCAAGATCCATACATAACCTCTCTTTGTTCAGCCATTGACATGGAGAAAGAGATATTCGAGTATTCCCCCTTTTAGTACAGAAAATAACAGTTACATAGAATCGTAATATAAGCAACCGATCCATAGGAGAAATATGACTTTTTGTGTTATTTCAAGTGATCCATTTGTAGATTTTATAAACGAAATACCTCCTGAAATTTTCTGTCACCCAATTCCTCGTAAGAATTCTCTCTTTCCACTAAAGAAACTTCACGTTCACGCTCTATCCAAGAAATTCAAGTAGGCTACTGTGCGATAATAATTGTCTTTGAAATAAACATCTGTGGCTCTGGCCGCCATTTTGCTTTACTTGCTCTTCTAATCACTGGTTATCTCTTTTAACCGCTCGAATATGGCCGGTTAGAGATTACTGTGGTTAACCTCCTATTTAAGTCGTAACCGAGGTCGATCCACTGTAAAAATGCTTAACCAGCGGTTAGGTGACAATTTTAACCGGTGATTACACTAACCGACGTTGATGCACGTGGGCATGAACGTCTCTAAAAATAATATGTTAAAAGCCTAAAGCAGTAAAATCAATATGTCACTTAACCGGTAAGAAGAGGGAAATTGTTATACGTGTGTTAGGTTGGGAATGCTGAATGTGGAATTTTAGACTTTCCACGGATTGGTTTTGTGTGGAAACCAAGCAAATACGCACGATCTCGCACAAAAGTAATATTAAGTGTCCGCGTAGGCTTCCGCGGCTGGTGTACATGGTGTGTGGATAAGCTTCAGGGCTTCTACCGCGTTGTCTTGGTGTTGGTGGCTGACGTTTCGACCGCTGTGTTGTGGTCATCTTCAGAGCAGTTGCTGGATAAGGACCTCAACCGGATTGGACAACGAAGGACCAATCAGATGCCAGAAGGAGAACCTACGACCTATCACCGAAAATACTCCCCCATCGAGACTACTATATATATATATATATATATATATATATATATATATATATATATATATATATATATATACACATATATATATATACGAGCTCGCAGACTATTTCCTTATCCAACTGCTCTGAAGATGACCACAACACAGCGGTCGAAATGTCAGCCACCAACACCAAGACAACGCTTATCCACAGACCATAAAAGTAATATTACTTGATTAAATAATTTTATTTACGTAAAAAAATGAATAATTATTCTGCTGATGATTTCGATGTCAAGTGCAGCACATTAATCAATAACAACACGAAATCAATAATTTTTCCGATGTCTCTTTTGGAACATCCGTGGACCATAGTCATCGTTTTGTAAGTAGAAAATAAGACTAGGCTACGTTACAAAATATGGATTTTCTTGCTATGAGCAGTAGGTCCAGCAGTCTCTGATATTCCATTTTATTTTCCTTTGTTAGTTAGGTAGGAAATAAAATTATTAGCTAATTTTTTCTTAAATTCCTTCACCACAAACAAACATGTGAGCATTACCTGTTGAAGTGGAATGAGAAGACAGGCTGGGGGATGAGGTTCTGGTAGTACATGTTGTAGAACACAGGAACGACGGAGGCTTCGGCTAGTGGACTGAACGCTAGTCCCAGAATGCCGTCAAAGGTCCTTAACAAGAACGGGAATGTGGGCTGTGCCGTCACTTCCAGAAAAGTCTGGTTTCGCACCGGCAAGCCGCCGATGGTGACGGTGTCCTTTGTTAGGTAGCCTCCCACAACTCCCGTGCCGTAATGGATCTTGATGTTCGTGCCGTTTGGTTGATACGTCGAAGAAGTTGAGCTGGAATACTTGCGGTGGAAATCTGCAAAAGATGTCACAGTATTTAATATGACAGCGGTGTCGTCTATCACTAGGTTTCTAAATAAATAAATAAATAAATAAATAAATAAATAAATAAATAAGTAAATAAGTAAATAAATAAGTAAATAAGTAAATGAGTAAGTAAATAAGTAAGTAAATAAATAAGTAAATAAATAAATAAATAAATAAGTAAATAAATAAATAAGTAAGTAAATAAGTGAGTAAGTAAATAAGTAAATAAATAAATAAATAAATAAATAAGTAAGTAAATAAGTAAGTAAATAAGCGAGTAAGTAAATAAGTAAGTAAAATAAATAAATAATTAAATAAGTAAGTAAATAAGTGAGTAAGTAAATAAGTAAGTAAATAAATAAGTAAATAAATAATTAAATAAATATGTAAGTAAATAAATGAATAAATAAATAAGTAAGTAAATAAGTAAGTAAATAAATAAATAAGTAAATAAATAAATAAGTAAATAAGTGAGTAAATAAATAAGTAAATAAATAAATAAATAAGTAAATAAATAAATAAGTAAATAAGTAAGTAAATAAGCGAGTAAGTAAATAAGTAAGTAAGTAAAATAAATAAATAATTAAATAAGTAAGTAAATAAGTAATTAAATAAGTAAGTAAATATTTAAATTATTTAATTAATACATAAATAAATAAGTAAGTAAATAAGTAAATAAATAAATAAATAAATAAGGAAGTAAATAAGTAAGTAAATAAGTGAGTAAGGAAATAAGTAAATAAGTAAATAAATAAATTAATTATTTAATTAATACATAAATAAATAATAAATAAATAAATAAGTAAATAAGTAAGTAAGCAAATAAATAAATAAGTAAATAAATAAATAAATTACAGTATTTATGTAATATATGAGAAACAATAGACATATTGAACAAATTCATAGAAACATTTCAATAGAATTCTCGTTTGATGTAATCCCAGAATGCCCTTTGGATAAAATTGGTAATGGACACACACTGATAATTTTACAGGGAAACGCTTTAAAGATACAAAATAAATTACAAATTTTTAATTTAATTGTTAGCCTATATCTTTAAAAAGTTTATGTTGGCTTTTATTTGCCGAGTGTGTACAACGTTACGCTCGATTCCTATTCTTGCAAGCCATGTTCAATTAGAAGGCTAGCGGTGTCAAAGAGGACGGAAGCTTTGTAGTTTCAATAATTTTAATTATGTCGCTGTCCATTGTCGTCGTCAAGTCTTTTGAAAGCCGCTCCAATACTCCACGCGGAGTTGCAAATTTTAGCAGTGTGTCTTGTTCTAGTTCACAGTGAAATTATATTACAGTTCAGTGTATAATAAAAATGTGGAGGCCGTGGGAAGCGAGTGAAGTGTCGGAACCGATACCCATGAATGTCAATAACGACGATGGTAAGTAAGTAAAATTGTAAAAAAAGGGACCTAAGACACCTAAAAAGCGTGGACACAAAGTCACAAAATTTAATAAAGTAGATGGTTTTACGTATGATTACATTCGCCGTGAAATATATAGTTCTTACAATAAGGGCCAATCCTTAACAATAAAAGAATTATTACAAAAAGTCAAACTTTCCGGTTTTCCTTATGGAGAAACATTTAATTATTTATTTAAATAATTAATTTAAAATAAATAATCTAAATAATATAAATAATCTTCAAATGAACTCATGCATTGAGCAATTAAGCCTAGCCCATATCCATGTTATATTAATATATAGCAGCAACAAACAAGACGTGACAACGTCGCATTTTCATTTTATTATCGGTGCATGCAATAAAGACCTACAAATCTTAAAAGGAATGCCGCTGCCTAATAATTAAACGAGGCAACTTTACAAGGATGAGTATTATTAGTATTATGATTATTATTATTTTGTAAAGCTGTTGTTGAGTGAGTAGAATTACTGTGTCATGGTTAAGGTTATGGTTCGTTTCAGGTAACCATGGTGTTGAAACAAATGAATAATACTTCTTGCATTCAAAGTCGTGCGTAACTTTGTGTATGGTACGTATAATCCAGAATTTTTAACAATGTGTATTTTTTAAAATTTAATGACAATGAAAAAACATTGATGCAATGAAGTCAATTCTTGACAAATATTAAAACACCAGAGAGGTTTGCTACACAATTTATACACAAAATTGCCGTGACATTTTGATTTCGAGAAATGTATGGGTTACCTTTATTACATCGAGTCTCTCGATCCAAGAAACGTTACAATGATAAGTAATTATTATAAATGTATAGACTCGAAACAAACTAATTATGATGATGCTTGGGATGATGGTGCCTAATTACTTAATTTACATTTAATTCACGTTAAAATTTTATTCCGACTTGACTCGTTTTTATAGTATAGGTCTACAATTATCCTTCTTTCCATTTGGTCACTATTTATATAATTTCTGGGACATCATTGAATATATACTTTATCCAACTCTCATTGTCCACAGCTGTGGAGTAAGGGTTACCCTGCCTGACCTTGAAACGAGCGAGCCCGGGTTCGAATCCTGGTTGGGGCACGTTACCTGGTTGAGGTTTTTTTCCGGTGTTTTCCCTCAACTTATTGCGAACAAATGCTGGGTAACTTACGGCGTTGGATCCTGGACTCATTTCGCTAGCATTATCACCTTCATCTCACTCAGACCCTAGATAACCATAGCAGTTGGTAAAGCGTCCTAAAATAACCCACTAATCCAACTGTCATTGTAATGTGGTTATACAAGGTGTATCTAAATTGGTGTCAAATATTTCGGGGACGTGTTCCTAACATCAAAACAATTAAAAAAGTTAATAAGAACATGGGTCCGAAAACCATTCATTAGGCAGTTATTAAAGGATTTGTCCTTCATTGACCGCTGATTGTTTGATGGTTTTTTGTTTGTTTGTATTTTGTAGAGCAAAGAAATCAGAAGAAAATGTATTCTGTGAGTGAACAGAACGAAATTATTTGCAGCATTTAATTGAAGATGTGCTTCTGGACGTCATCCAACGAATGTTTTTTAACACGATGCTGCTCCAGCACATTTCAGTCTGATAGTTCGTAATTTTTTTAATGATCGATTTCCCCAAAGATGTATTGGTCGAAGGGGATTCATTGCATGGTCTGCTCGATCGCCTGATTTGAATCCAATGGATTTCTTCATCTGGGGACATTTAAAGTCCCTGGTTTATGCGACTCCTGTACTTAATGTTGATATTCTAAGAGCGTATCCAAACTGTATTTCACGAAATACGAAACACTCCAGGAATTTTCAGTAGAGTAGGCCTACGCCAGAGAATGTAACGCAGGTTTAGGGGACACATCGAAGCAGGAGGAAGCCACTCCGAGTAATTTTTGTAACATTAAATTTTGTCTTGTAACTCTGAAATAAGTTATTTTGAGACCAATGTTCATATGAACTTTTTGTAATGTTTTGGTGTTAGGAACATGTTCCTCGAAATATTTGACACCAATTTAGATACACCTTGTATATGAGGTAAACATTTTCACAGCACTTCTAAAATTACTATTCTTTAATTTATTTAAGTTTGAACAACCCTTAAACCTCTTGAATATTTCATTACATTACTAATTATTTAACTGCGGATTGTCGAACGTTGGTGGAATTGTTAATAGCGAAATTAGTCCGAAAATTCACCATGAGATTATCTGCCACTTGCGTTACAGTTAGGAAAACCGTGAAAATCAAATCAGATAATCAGTCCAAGTGGGATTCGAACCTACGCTGGAGTTCAGCATCGGGACACGAGTCCAGCTCGCTAGGCCTGTGGCTTAAGGCTGAATTATTTTAAATTTTGATGTGTGAAAGTTCTTCAATTTGCTTAGGTATTACAAATTACTTACTGCAGGGCAAAGTCAAGATGCTGCATTGTGTCGATGGGATCCACAAGTTCGCAGAGCCCGTGTCGAATATAACTTGAAACTTTTGCGGCGGTGTGCCAACGGTAATGTACCCGTAATAGTTCGCCTGAAAAAATAACCATGTCTGTAGTATCACTGTAAAAACATCCGGAACTGAAAGTAACAATTTAAAAGATAGGAATCTGTACGTGTTCATGAGACAGTTGTCTCGTACCGTGACCATATTTATTAAGCGATGTTGAAGCATATTATTATTCTTTTTACACATCTCGATTCTTTATTCTTTGTCAAAGTTTTGCACACGCCTGTTTTTCTGGATGTTTTTGATGGTACTGAAGTTATTATCATGTTTCATTAGTTTACACTTCATGGATCTTAAGTTTAAATGATTAATTAAATGGCAAACTTACTAGTGTTAAATCATATAACAACGTGTAGCTTACAGCTGTTTCGGTGTATCCTTCACATCATCATCAGAGCCTACTGGATCCCGGCGTCATCTCGACTTCGCTGCCTGTTGTAGGGGTGCGTTTGCGTGTTGAAAAGTGGAGTCGAATAGTGTGTGTGTTCTGAAATTGATCTGTGTGTTGAGGATTTGATTAGGGTGTGTTTTGGTGTGTCTGTATATTTCATATTGTTCTAGTGTGTTGAGTTTTTGGTTTTTAGATTGTATGTGTAGGGCCTAGGTTTTCCATGTCTGTATTTATGTAATTGTATGTATGGTTAGCATTAGTTATGTGTTCGGCATATGTAGATGTATTGTGTCCTCTGGTTATTGCAGTAATGTGTTCTTTATAGCGTGTTTGGAATGATCTGCCTGTCTGTCCAATGTAGAACTTGTCGCAACTATTACATGTGAGTTTGTATACGCCTGTGTGGTTGTATTTATTTGTTTGTGCGTTGAGATGTCTTTGTAGTGTGTTTTCTGTTCTGTATGCTATGATGCACCGAAACAGCTGTAAGCCACACGTGGTTATATAATTTAGTAAGTTTGTCATTTAATCAGTGATTTATATTTAAGTGTTAAAAGTAGTGTACATAAGATTCAAGATGGATTCTTAATTTTAATTTAACCTATAATTCCGAAGGGTGAACAAGCATTATAAGATGATCATTCCTGTATGTATGTATGTTTTTTTCTTCTACAGTTCATATCGAACCTGTCTCCTTAATGCGTCGCTTCTAGGAAGTCTTTAATTCGCTCTGGATTTCCTAAACTTCAGTAGGTTTTCAGCATCCTCTGTCACTGTGCTTTTACATACAGCCTTAAGTTTTCCTATGCTGAATACCTTCTTGGGTATGCGACTTATACAGGACATATCAAAAGTCCTGTAATACAAAAAACTACTAATGATAGCACTTTCAAACACACGTCAGTTTAAAGTCAAACTCTCAAAGTTATTCAGCCGCTTAATTTTCAGCGACGAAGCGACATTCCATACGAGTGGGAAAATTAACAAGCACAACTGTCATGTTTGGGGTACACAGAAACCTCACAGAATCATTGAACATGAGCGTGATTCACCAAAGGTGAATGTTTTCTGCGCGTTGTCACAACGAAAACTGTACGGACCTTTCTTCTTCATTGAGGCTACTGTGACTGAACATTCATATCTGGACATGTTGGAGCAATGGTTGGTGCCTCAACTTAGACAAGATCTCGATGACGATTTCATCTTTCAGCAAGATGGGGTTCCGCCACATTTCCACAATGCAGTTCGTGCTTACCTGAATACGGAGATGTCTGATCGTTGGATAGGACGTGTTGGAGTAAGGGACAGATGTTTCATGACATGGCCACCAAGGTTAGCCGATATGACTGCATGTGACTTTTTTCTATGGGGTACCTAAAGGACCGTGTGTTTGTACCGCCTTTGCCACGTGATTTAGAGGAACTAAAAACCATAATTCGAGAAGCTGCCTCCACGGTCACAGAGGATATGTTGAAAGGGTATGGGAAGAGTTTGATTATCGTTTGGACATCTGCCGAGTCACTCGTGGTTCATACATTGAATCTCTGTAAGGTGTAAATAGAACTTTGAGAGTTTGACTTTAAACTGACGTGTGTTTGAAAGTGCTATCGTTAGTAGTTTTTGTGTAATAAAATATTGAAAGTGTTACCGGACTTTTGATATGCCCTGTATACATATCAAGTATTGGTACCAGTTCCTTTCCAAACTCAGTGAAACATTTGGTAGTTTGCCAGTTTCAGATAACATTCGGCAAACACGGGAAAACACACAGTTGGACGGAACCCTTCGATTGGGAAAACGTCGCCTGCATTCCTCAATAGCAACCAATGTATTGTCATCACAAAATCCATAAACAAAAGCATGTCTGCATATTCACCATGCGAATACACGAACTAAACAATATCAAATGAACGTGTATTGAGTTTTGTGTGTTGCGGTGCTCAGGTGCTGCCGTGTGAAAGGATCTGGAGTTACAAGTCAAGTATAGTACACGGAACCGCAAGACGTTCCAGTATTTCTCTCCAACCATTAGACTTCGGACATAGGTATATCAGGTAAATTGATGTAGGTTACTAAATTATCCTGAGACGCTCTGCAGATAGAACGAAAGCAGATCGGATGGCGAGAAGAGCGAAAGAAGACATCCTTAGATGGGAAGAGTGAAAGATGGACGGAGAGTGGATGCATATTTTCAGAGGAAGGAGCTTGACAGGAAATACAAACGGGATGAATTTGTACATCAGAATAATATTAAGAAGAATCATTATGACCTAGGACTGACAGCTTGGGGATCTTTTGTTCTACGTGCATTCCCAACCCCACAAGCTAATGCTCGTCCCTAGACTAATCCCCATTTCAGTTTGGTTGATAGGGCTTTCTCCTCTACTCACATCAGTGAAGGAGAAGATGCTACTGTCCATCCCATTAACGTTCGATTAATTGAATTTCAATACAGTGATAAATTATATTATTGAAAGTGTTTACCGATAATCTGTATTTCGAAAGTATGTACTAAGCGTTTATATTTCATTTTATTGCTGTTTATATTAGCTGGCACATTAAAAAGCTACTGACAGCAGAAGATAAATGTTTTCTTCACTGCTAGTTGCTACTCTACAACATACACAATGGGACAATCTGCACTGTTCACTCCCCTCTGACTTCATAATACAAACTAACATTCCTTATATTAGTTGAAAGTATTGTAAGAACGACACTAAAATATACTCAAACATGTAATTGTCAGACATCTGTGTCACTGTATTTTATATTCACTAAATGCACTTTATTTAATATTTTATTTTCTTGTGTGTATAGTTTAGGGGGTGCCGGTATAAGAGGTAACAGCTACCGGTCTGTCACTGACGGACTCAGAGCAAGTAGAAGGGGAAATAAATGCCTTCGCATCCTCTCAACTTGTATGAAATGTCGTTTAGACCGCTCCGCTTGCAGCCAGACGACAAACGGGGAATGATTTTAGGCCATGCAGTCACCAAAGTATGTGCCATTGTGGATGTAATACAGAGGTTTTCCCGACAAGCAAATTAGATATCCGGCACTGTCTGTTGTCGCTGAGACACGTAATGTAACAACCGGAAGTGAATGGCTCAGTGAGCATGAATAGGATAACATTGTAGCAATAGAGTTGAGGGAATGACCAGGGGCGGTTCCTCAAGTGAAGCAAGTGAAGCTGCACTTCACCTCTTAAATTTACAAATCATGTTTTCAGCATAAGTATATTTTCATATAAGATTTCATAACTTTCAATATAAATGTTCAATTTGGACTTCCTATTTCTAACCAAGTTCCCGGATTCTTCAAAATAATTTTCCTTTGACACAAACACTTATTGCATGAAACATATAGTACTCTAGTTTCGACATTAACATCAACGGGTGTTTCTGATGAGCGAATAATGTTTACACTAAATCGCATAAAGACTTATCTCCGCAACTCCATGGGACAAGAACGATGCTACATAAGTTCACAGTGAAGCGGGAATTGCATGACATCACTGAAAAATTATCCCATCATATCGATGGCTGTTGGGTAAAGGGAGATGTCATAAAAATTAGTTTTGAGACAATGAAAATTAAACTTCGGATCCTTATTGTAAATAATTTTCTACACAAATAAAACGCATCAAATGCTAGTATTGTTTTGTTTTTTGCACACCCACTTGTAGAATTTTACTTCTCTATTCACCTGGGGAATAGAACTCCACTTGCACAGAAAATTATTTAACCCACTTTACCCGAAACTTTATGCTTACGAGTGTTTAAAGCTTCACCTGTATTTTAAATCACGAGCCGCCACTGGGAATGACCCATTTTCATCTTGTCCAAAATCAGTATAACTCGAAACGTTTCTGGTTCATCTCAAGCTGTATCTATGACATTAAACTAGTTTTCAATTTCTGGGAGGTAAATCGGATTTTTTCTCGCTGTCTGTCTCTCTTTGTATTTCCCTCACACATACAGAAACTGGATCTGTATCCTCTGTTGTGTTAAGCGAAGTTCTTGGATTCACTCTACTTACTGTACGTGTTTAGTGTCTCACCTGAATTGTGATAGACCGGCCCAGAGGGTTTGATAAGTGGAAATAGAGGATGATTCAGTAACTAAGATAACTAATGTGTTACGTAAATTGCGAATAGTATTTGCCAGTTCGTTACCTACTGATTTCCATTACCATTTACACATTACAGGCGCTATGTTCGGTTCAAGTTTGTCGAATATGGCGAAGTTCGATATTCTCCGATGTTCGCTCTGCAGAAAGAGATTTGTCTTATTTCTTCGGCCTTGCTGTGAAAATATTCGCTCTCCCAGTCTTTTACCTTTTAACAGCTTAAGGATTTTAGCGCATATCTCGCGATTAGTTTTTCATATGAAGTAAGACGAATTTTGTAATATCGTGGTTGCCTTTCTCATGTTCGAACATTGCACGACACTAAAGGCTAGTTCACAATAAACCAGGAACGGAAACGACAACGAGAACGAGAACAGAAATAATGTTAAAATAAATGCATTTAAATGTGAGCGTTCACAATAATTAATTGTGAATGCTCATATTTAAATATATTTATTTTAACAATATTTCCGTTCTCGTCGTTTCCGTTACCTGTTTACTGTGAACTAGCCTTAATTCCCAATACCATTCGCGCATATCGGAACAGAAACCAGTTCTCCCAGTTCGTTGTTGGTGTGTCTGGAAAATATTTGTGCGTGCAACTGTGGTACTTAGCCTACTTACACAATTTCGCACCCTAGTTCAAAACTACTGTACTTACTTGTCACTCTGCACTTTTTCTTTTATCTACCTTTAATTTGCTAAGTTTATGTTAATTGTTGTAAGTAATTCATGTAGAAAATTTTAAGTCCAAAAATAGTTGTCTAATAAACAAAGTAGACCTACAGATTTATGAATATTACAGACATAACATAAGGAAAATGTAATTGTAAGCATTGAAAAATGGCAAAGAGACGCCTAGTTCTATAAATAAGAGTTGGGATGTTTACTATGAACGAGATATGTTTGAGGACTTGATATGTTTTTTATGTAGGCGAATAAAGAAGAAAATTGTTTCGGGATATTTTAAGAAAATTATCAATTTGTGAAATTTTAGCTAAGAATTTGAAATAGTCTAATCTTGTTTATTATTGATTAAGATTAGTGTCGTATTTCATACGCGTCCTTTTCCAATTAATTGACTTACATTATTAAGTGTGAACAAAGCTAACCAGACAGTTCAGAAGAAACATCTATAGGAAGGAGAACAGACAAACGGCATACAAAAAACTTGGGATGATCAAAATCCTTATTTCTTTGAAAACAAATAATTGATTAAATGGCGATCTTACTCGTGTTAATTATTTATATTCAAGTATTAACAGCAAGGAGAAGAAAACAGTAACGTGATCAAGCAGCGCAAGCGGATTCCTAGTCTCCATACGATGGCGGTGAGGTTAGCGCACTCCAGAAGGAATGCTGACAATAACGGAACAAACAACACGGGCGCTAGAAAAAAGACGAGGGGTGATAAAAAGAGAAATCAAGAGTCAGGAAGTGATAGGGAAGGAAATAGTGGAAAGAATAAGGGTGCAAGTGTAAGTGGAAATCTAGCATGTGAAAGTGAAAGCGAGGGGGGGAAATAAAAGAGGAATAGAAGAAGAAATAAATAGAAAGAAAGACAATGACAGAAATAAGGCAGAGACGAACAGTAAAGAAAGGTCAGAACTTGCGACAGTTGAGGATTTAGCAGAGATATTTGATATGTGTAGAAAAATAGTGGGTAGTAGTAGTAGTAGTAGTAGCAGTAGCAGTAGTAGTAGTAGTAGTAGTAGGGTTTAAGAAGGGCGCGTCGGCTACTATGGCTATTTGCGCCCTTATCTAAAATTCTTAATATAACAAAGACATAAATAATGTAATAATCAGAGTGCTAAAAGAACTAAAAAGCGTTGTCACAATAAAACGAGGCACACAAAATAGTGGGGATATGATCAAAAAGTGCAAGTGAAACTAGAAAAGATCGAGAAGTATAGGGGAGAAAGAAAGTGTATAAGCAGATGTGTAGAATAAAATATAAGTATTTATAGGAAGTGAAAATAGTGACAATGGATTAGGTGTAAGCAGAATAGTGAGAAAGTGAAAGTGAGCGCAAAATAAGAATGAGTGAAAATAGTGAGAAAGGGTTAAGAGAAGTGAACAAGTGACAGCATAAATTAGTACTAACATTCGAACGTTGGAACAGTAAATGAATAAAAGGTCAAAAAACAAATAGGTCAAATAATTCAATATAATAATTTATAGAGAAAAATTGAAATTGAGATTTTAGTGAATAGTAGTTAGAGGAAAAGGGGTGTGTGAAAGAAGTATATAATATTAGATATATTAGGATTAATGAACAAATAGAGAATAGCAAATGAAATGTAGGAGAAATACTGAAGGGGAGATTGATCAAGTAACAAAAAAAGGTACATAGTGTAATTGGGAGTATTTGTGTAGACGTGTACTGCAAATAATATGTTATTGTAATAATATGTTAATGGTGGCACTGGATACAGAAATGCGAGGTACACCATTACATGTAAAGAAGTGCTGTAAGAAATATATATCATATCATATATTCAAGTGTTAAAAGTAGTGTACGAAAGATTCAACATGGATTATCTTTGAAAACCTTGAAATCGATCTGCTCTAACATCTAAATATTTCCCTCATACTTCAAGCATAGGGAAAATAAAAAGTACCTATAAAATTATCAGAGTTTTGTTGTTTATATTATTGCTAGTAGGTTTGAGTTTCATTACGTGGAGGTTTTTCTAAGGGGTAAGAGGAAGAGAAAATACCGACGTAGAGGGCCTGAACCTTGTCATTCGTTACGGTGCGGGTCGTTTATATTGATATCAAATATTTATGCTTCTTGATTATTGGTGTACAATTATATATTTATCTTGAATGAATTCAAGAATAATAATTATTACTAACTTAATCTTGGTTGTTTCCCCTGCTTCGGAAGTTACGCTACGCCAATGTAATCTTCTATTCACTATTGTATCTATGACGTTTGTCACACGAAGCCTTCATCTGATGTCTGTCTGTAGTCTGTTAACAATTCTGGAAATTGTAACACACCTCTTTGTGTATTTTCTTAAGCTTTCACACTCTATTTTCATTGCTT
Organism: Periplaneta americana; assembly: GCF_040183065.1. Taxonomy (NCBI): domain Eukaryota; kingdom Metazoa; phylum Arthropoda; class Insecta; order Blattodea; family Blattidae; genus Periplaneta; species Periplaneta americana. The sequence goes on from NC_091127.1 coordinate 174,711,079, forward strand.
CTATTTTCTATTGACATTTAGGTAACTTTAAACTCACTTTATTCATTTGTATTCAACTACTTAACTGAATAATTGGATTAGTTTGTCTGTTATATCTGTGAATAAACTTTTTCTTGATCCGTCTGTAACTAATTATTCAAAATACACCTAAATGTTACACATATTTTAGTACTAATTTGACAAACGTTTTCAACTTCACAAAGTCATCTTAAGGTCATTGTGATAACATTTATGAACATATTGGATTATAGTCAGTGCATGTTTCCATGCTATTTTCTTGTGAATAGTGCATAATATTATAATTTTTCGGATAAACTCCAGAACACGGATTGCACCCTTTCCCTCTTACTTCAAAATTCCAACCTTGTGCACACAAAATAAATAATTGGCACTGAAAAGTGCCTTTTCGTAAATATAATGATGCGTATTCGACAAACGCAGAAAAATCTGCTCTTTTTAGTATTTTAAGACATAATTTGGTAGGTGCAATCCGTGTTCTAAAATTTTCCCAAGTTTTCTAATTTTTATGGCCTATATAAATATTGACTTACTTGCAGACTCTCATTCAATCCTGAACAGATGGAAAAACTATTTTGGGCAACTACTAAATATACATAGGCCAAATAAAAATGATTAGGACGAAATTCAAATGCAAACTGCTGAGCCATTCATACCGGAACCCACACTTTCTGAAGTCGAAATTGCGATAGAAAATCTGAAAAAGTACAAGTCTCCAGGTATTGATCAAATTCCAGCAGAATTAATACAAGAGGGTGGAAGGGCATTATCTAGCGAAATTTATAAACTTGTACTTGCAATTTGGGAAAAGGAAATTGTACCAGAACAATGGAAGGAGTTCATAATCGTACCTATTTTAAGAAGGGGGACAAGACTAACTGTAGTAACTTTCGAGGAATATCACATTTGTTGACGTCCTACAAAATTTTGTCAAATATCCTTTTGAGAAGATTAACTCCATATGTAGATGAAATTATTGGAGATCATCAGTGTGATTTTAGGCGTAATAGATCGACTATTGATAAGATTTTTTTTCTATTCGACAGATATTGGAGAAAAAATGGGAGTATAAGGGTACAGTATATCAGTTATTCATAGATTTCAAAAAGGCGTATGACTCGGTTAAGAGAGAAGTTTTATATAATATTCTTATTGAATTTGGTATTCCCAAGAAACTAGTTCGATTAATTAAAATGTGTCTTAGTGAAACTTACAGCAGAGTCCGTAGAGGCCAGTTTCTATCTGATGCTTTTTCAATTCACTGCGGGCTAAAGTAGGGAGATGCACTATCACCTTTACTTTTTAACTTCGCTCTAAAATATGCCATTAGGAAAGTTCAGGATAATAGACAGGGTTTGGAGTTGAATGGGTTACATCAGCTTCTTGTCTATGCGGATGACGTGAATATGTTAGGAGAAAATCCACAAACGATTAGGGAAAGCGCGGAAATTCTAGCTGAAGCAAGTAAAGCGATAGGGTTGGAAGTAAATCCCGGAAAGACAAAGTATATGATTATGTCTCGTGACCAGAATATTGTATGAAATGGAACTATAAAAATTGGAGATTTATCTTTCGAAGAGGTAGAAAAATTCAAATATCTTGGAGCAACAGTAACAAATATAAATGACACTCGGGAGGAAATTAAACGCAGAATAAATATGGGAAATGCGTGTTATTATTCGGTTGAGAAGCTTTTGTCATCTAGTCTTCTGTCAAAAAATCTGAAAGTTAGAATTTATAAAACAGTTATATTACCGGTTGTTCTGTATGGTTGTGAAACTTGGACTCTCACTTTGAGAGAGGAATAGAGATTAAGGGTGTTTGAGAATAAGGTTCTTAGGAAAATATTTGGGGCTAAGAAGGATGAAGTTACAGGAGAATGGAGAAAGTTACACAACGCAGAGCTGCACGCATTGTATTCTTCACCTGACATAATTAGGAACATAAAATCCAGACGTTTGAGATGGGCAAGACATGTAGCACGTGTGGGCGAATCCAGAAATGCATATACAGTAGAGTGTTAGTTGGGAGGCCGGCGGGAAAAAGACCTTTGGGGAGGCCGAGACGTAGGTGGGGAGATAATATTAAAATGGATTTGAGGGAGGTGGGATATGATGGAAGAGACTGGATTAATCTTTCTCAGGATAGGGACCAATGGCGGGCTTATGTGAGGGCGGCAATGAACCTCCGGGTTCCTTAAAAGCCAGTAACTAAGTAAGTATACAAATATTGATATTAGATCCGTTAAAACGTTAAAATTACTTTACTATATTGATTTAATGAAGTAACAAAATTACATATACTATTGGGAACACTCTGTAACTTTAGCCACACTCTGTGACATTTTGTGGTTAAGATGCCTAAAATATGCTTAAAAAGTCCTGTATATATTTTACTTTTCAATAATAATTACTCGTATTTTGTTTAGAAATTATGTACTAATGGTGTCTATGTTCCAGAAGATTCGTTGGATTGCAGATTTTTTACGTAAAGTTATAGGGGAGAGTCGGGTAGTATCGGACATCGGGTAATATCGGACAGCGAGTTTCTTTCATCTACTACACGATGATAGTATCTGATCGACATGGTTACGTTTCTGTGATGTCGCATAGAGGAACGTAACCATGTCATTCAGGTACTACCATATGGTGGTAGACGAAAGAAACGCACTGTCCGATACTACCCGACTCTCCCCTACATTTGTTGGAAGTTGTATTGAAGACAGAACGTAGTCGAGTCTTGCACAGTACTATGTACTATTCACAAGAAAGTGACGTGGAAACAAGTACTGTAATTCAGTGTGTTCATAAAAATGCTATCACCATGGCCTGAAGATGAATTTGTGAAGTTCAAAACGTTTGTCAAGTTAAAACTAATATGTCTAACATTTAGGCGTATTTTGAATGAGACGGATCAATAAAAAATTTACTCACTTCAATAGGTAACTTATCGGAAAACCTAACATGTTGATAAAGACTGTTGTATTTGTGCTTTTTACTGTATAGTTTATATAAATGTACTTAAATTATATGATACGATAATTATTATTTCATTACATCCGTAATTATAATACTTACATCTATATAATTATATGACAAGTTCGAGTTTACTTTATAAGAGTTGGGAAATTGTGTGTACACTGCATCTCTTTGGACTGCCTCTTCTTCGGCTGGGTCCACTGGAGATTTGTAGAGCGGTATTCTGAAAATGAAAAATGTTACATCTTTCTTTTTTAACTAAAATTGATGTACTTGTAAGTATAAATAGACACTTCTGAGTTTAGAGACATTGTTAGATAATTAATATAATAAAACATACCGCAAGTATGTAATAATTGCCATATTAATTAGAGTTTTGAGCTTAATGTGTTTCAGCATATTTTTTGATGTTATCTGTTTACAGATTACAGATTAACAAAATCAACAAACATCTTTAGAATTAAAGAAAGGAAATAAATAAGAAAAGTAAGGTAACACCATAGTCTAGTATATACAGTCACGAAGCTCAGTACGTAGTAAATATGCATCCATAGATAGTTGCTAACCACTAGGATCGCTACTATCGCCTCATCACAGACAATGCGAAATAGCACCTGCACAGTATGTTGTTTCTAGTACCCTCAACAACTCAAGCTTCCTGACTGTATATACTAGACTCTGGTAACATCAATGTTTTAGGGAAGAAGAAGAAACTGTTTGAAACCATCAACCAAATAAACCCACCGAGAATTAAGGGTAATATGTACGTGAACGACCACAAATATTATCAAAAATGCAAGCTCTAAATTTCTAAAATTTTATAAGAAAATGAACTCACAATAGGGCAAAAATTACAAGGTACCACAACAAGATTTATCAGAACTTAAATACCTGATAAAAGTATAAAAAAGGTTATTAATAAAATTTTTCAAACCAGTTTTATGAAAGTATGAAAAAAAAAAATCAAAAAAATTCTGCAGTTACATCATTTGCTAACCATAACATTCGATGGAAGAGTAATGGAACGGAGAAAAATTCTCTCCGGCGCCGGGATTTGAACCCGGGTTTTCAGCTCTACGTGCTGATGCTTTATCCACTAAGCCACACCGGATACAACCCCGACGCCGAACAGAATCGTCTCTGATTGAGTTCCAACTCTTGGGTTCCCTCTAGTGGCCGCCCTTTGCACTACGTCATAGATGTCTATGAACATAGGACCGAAGTCCACACATGTGCTCAGGTGCACTCGTTATGAGTGACTAGTTGGCCGGGATCCGACGGAATAAGCGCCGTCTTAAATCACTTCGTGATTTACGCATATCATATATTATTTCAATGTACCGAAGTACATATGATATTTCCATGCAGATATTCTGCGTCATCATACGATGGAAGAGTAATGGAACGGAGAAAAATTCTCTCCGGCGCCGGGATTTGAACCCGGGTTTTCAGCTCTACGTGCTGATGCTTTATCCACTAAGCCACACCGAATGTTCATAGACATCTATGACGTAGTGCAAAGGGCGGCCACTAAAGGGAACCCAAGAGTTGGAACTCAATCAGAGACGATTCTGTTCGGCGTCGGCGTTGTATCCGGTGTGGCTTAGTGGATAAAGCATCAGCACGTAGAGCTGAAAACCCGGGTTCAAATCCCGGCGCCGGAGAGAATTTTTCTCCGTTCCATTACTCTTCCATCGTATGATGACGCAGAATATCTGCATGGAAATATCATATGTACTTCGGTACATTGAAATAATATATAACCATAACATTGTTATGCTCTGTCTGACGTCTTTAATATTTTTCCTGCACGTAATAAACACTTATTTCTGAAAAGTGGACTACTCTCAGACATGTAGAATTGTTTATTTTAATACAATTAATTTTTTTTATTTGTCCCATATAAAATATATTAAAATTTGCATCATGTTTTGTGACCTAATTTTTCTCTTTTCAAAGAAATGGGCATTATTGTAGTCCAATTTTTGCATAAATGCATGTTAAATCAGTGTACAAAATTTCGGTATTCTATCTCTAATGGTTGTGGAGTTATGAAATAATATGTGTGAAAGTCTTCAAATTTTGGAAAATTTAATTCAAAGTAAAAAGTGAATTCTAAAACGTATTATTAGTAACCATTTTTATACTTTTATCAGATATTTAAGTTCTAATAAGTCTTGTTGTGGTACCTTGTAATTTTTGTCCAAGTGTGAGTTCACTTACAAAATTTTAGAAATTTAGAGCTTGCATTTTCTGATAATATTTGTGGTCATTCACGTACGTATACCCTTAAAATGATAAAATTACCAAAAAACGGTCTTTTAAACATTTCTTGAAACACCGGGAATTTGAAAAAAAAAAAAAAAACTTTGTATTTTGATGCAAGTTGGCTTGATTTTAGGCATTCTGTAAAATGCCGGATTTTACATATTGCCGGTAACATAACAGTAAGAACGTCCGCGCGCGCGTAGTTAGTTGTTTTACATGATTTGTTTTCTCTTTGTAAAGGCTGGTTCACAATAAACCGGGAACGAGAATTATTGGAAACGGAGGACGTGAAAGTGAAGATTTTTGATACACAGTAAACCAAGAACGGAAACGGCTATGCATATCGATATGTACGAAAATAACGATATGTAAAGTCGATATTACGCAATCTGATGTTATATGTGTATAATCGACGTTCTCTCATGAGAACAAACCAGCCAACATAAGCACAGGTTAACCAATTTCAGAATTTATGTCACAGAATATTTAAGAATTCAATTCACGATGTAATCTGTCACATATATAGGGGAATATGGGGTAGGACGGGGAAGGGGGGCAGGACAGGGTATAGCCTCTATCTTCCCAACAAGTAGTGCAATCTATCGAATTTTTTTTAGAACTTCGTCAACTCATGTAAATATATCATCACACAACACTTACTGCCATTCCTTGCATCTGTTGTATGTTATTCGGTTGCTGCATCACATTGTATCATTCATTTGCAACTTTAAAGTGTTCTCTTGTCACACGTAAGTAGAAATGAGATTTATTTAGATAATCTATTTTAATGTCATATTATAGAGTGCTTACCTGGCTTTTAATTCCGAAACTTTCTTAAATTTCGTGCGTTATTTTTCCTGCTAATACCTCATAACTTAGAAATTGTGACTGTGGGGCAAAACGGGGTGGGGCATAACAGGGCAGTACCCGTCCTGCCCCACGTCATATTTAATTAAATTTCACCTCCTGTAATGGGTTGTTCGTTCTGTTGTTTGTCAGAAGAAGGTTGGATTAGATGCGTATCATGTCTGAAATGGGCTCACAATTGTTGCGCAGGAGTAGACAGTGAAGACGAGGATGCCACGCACATTTGCGTATTTTGCGAATGATTTTTTCTCAAGTAAACTTGTAAAATGTTGTAGTATTCACACTTTCAGTATATAATTTTTGTCACTTTTGCCATTTAATTATTAAAAAAAAAATGGATACCCGATTTTGCCCCATACGTGGGACAGAACGGGGCAAAACACACATTTCGAAAAACGAATTTATTTTAAGGTTATAATGATTGGATTTCACTCGAAGTGCATATTTTTTACTTGTTTACAGTGTAATAAAAGCATATATGTCATAAAACCCATACATTTACATTATTTGATACCAAATAAAATCATTCAAACATTAACTACCCCGTCCTGCCCCATGTTCCCCTACGTAGCATATATTGAAAGTGATTCTACTGAATTTTCGAGTTAGTTAGACACCATACATGAAGAAGAAATTGTCATGGCCTCCGTGCTACAAAATATACGGACCACCTCTGTGGTGTAGGGGTCAGCATGCTGGTCTCTTACGCAGAGGGCCCGGGTTCGATTCCCGGCCGAGTTGAATTTCCTGGTTGAGGTTTTTCAGGGTTTTTCCTCAACCGTAAGGCAAATGCCAGGGAATTCGGGCCACAACATCCCTGAATATCACCGGCCTCATTCATCACCGAAATCATATTCATAACAAATCAGTAATACATATACAGTTGCCATCTAACTCACAACAATAGAACCGTCTCAACAATAGTACACAGGCCTTCAGATTTCAACCAAAGATTAACTCGCGATATGACCACAGATGTTAAAGTGAGTATAAATAACAGCGAGGGAGGAAAAAAATATGACGATCAAATAGCTTATAATGGCAACAGAATGAATCTAGTAGGCTGTGATAGGAAACGAGAAACTTGGGCAACCTCACGTTCCCGTTCCCGGGTTCCGGTAAGCTTCTTGTTAATTGTGAATGCTTACTTTTATAGTCCCGTCGCTCTAATTTCCGGCAGCCAATCGCGTTGCAGGTCGGCTACATTTAAACGTATGCTTCTTGTGATTCGCTAAAGAAGACGTTATTCATTTCTTAAGGCTCGATAAATACTTAATATAATCGTCCGCCATTTTGGCTCTTTCGTTGGCGTTCGCAGAAAGCACACGAGGACGTTATTTGCCGCTTATGTATTTGCTGAATTACAGTGTGTTTGATTTATTATCATAGGAGCTACGACATGATAATGTTCAACGGTGTGGCAAATAGATTCCTCGTATGGTAGCTCGGCAACGAAAGAACAAAAATGGTAAACGATACTACCTACCTAGACTTTATATAGCCTTGACTTCCTAAGACGTAAGCAAAGAGGAGGAGTCACGCCGGGAATAACAGCGTCGCGACTATACATTTTAACAATTTTTCCGTTCTCGTTCTGGTTCTCGTTTCCGGTTTATTGTGAACCAGCCTTAAGAAGGGCGATAGAGTTTCTCTGACTCTGACGAAGTAACCTAGACTTTGTTTCACGGTTGATAGGTTAGGGGAGGGAACTTGGTTACGTCACTTCATGATGTCATATTTCTGTTTGTCTTTATTGTAGCTTAGGCAATAGGATTCATCCTTTGTCGTAGCGGTTCACCTTCTTCAGTCGCATGCCTGATGCGATAAGTAATATTTAAAAAAATGATAATGGAACGATATGCAAATGTGCTATAATTACAGATCTCACGAGTGAGTTCATGGGCTTATGGTGGTGAGTCCCCGGAACGTGACGTGACACTGAAACATTCAGGAAACGTGTCTTAAAAGAATAATTTGTCATTTATTAAGTTTCCAGATAACACTTGAAATACGTGAGAGATAATATTTATTTAGTCCAAGTTCATCCTCTGATGTTATTTGCCTTGTGTATCGATGTCCACATAGTGGGACATTTGAGTGTTCACTTTCTTTTTACACATTTGTGATTAACAGTTTCAGTTGCTGGAAATTGGAACTCGCTTCAGAGTGATGTAAGGGGTTGTTGGACAATAACTTCATTTAGGTCAACATTACATAAATTCTTGCTTAACAGATTGATTACTGGTTAATATTTGTTACTTATAATGAAACTAACATCTGTCCATTCTTATTATTACCATTAATTTCTCTAAATAGAATACAAAACCTCTAATGGAAAAATCTCATGACATTAATATTCTCATTATATCAAAACTAGTGGCTTGTGCAGCAAATGCTGCAAACTAAGTCATTAGACATTCAAATAAACATTTTTCAGATTTATTTTCAATGAAGAATACCAGACATTCGGAAAGTTATTTGCTTCCATAATAATGAAAGATACTCTTTCTCGAGCCAATACTGAAGAGAACCACGCATATAAATATCTACACCACACCGCCATTAAATATATGAAAAAGACCCAACCCCACTTGATTAATAATTATAAAAAATATTTGATTTTAATAATATTATTATCTTACGTAAGTTTTATAGCTTTCAGTAACATATACTATATAGCCGCCACTCAGTAAAATATAGAAATCAAAATCTAATTTAAGTTATTCTCTACATCTACTTATATAACCCCAAAACGTTTCACTTTCATATCATCAATATAGCATTAATATGTATAAGTAATTAAAAATAGTCACATATGGCATTAACTACAATAATATTTCATTTCTAATAGTAATAATGTCATCAAACCACCTCAAGTTTTGTAGTTTTTAATATCCAATACAGAGCTGTACCCAGAAAATTACACACCACAGAATCGAACCTGTAAATTATTTTTAGTAAGTTAAGTTTTTAATAACCAATTTAATTTGAGCTCTAAATATGTCAGCATTCTTGCAGATCATGACCTTCGTGTAATATTGTTTACTGTAGTATGTGTTTTGTTTTATTGTGAAATGCAACAAAAAGCGAAGGGAATATCAAGTCGGCCGTGAATGTTATTACCTAGTTTTCAAAACTGACGACAGATGGATTTTGGAAAATAGGAAAATTATGTTTAAAAATTGACATTACACTGAAAACTATTATTTTTCCGAAAAACTTTGAGTTCCAAGCTTCAAAATGAGGTGTCATTTATTAAAATCCGTCCAGCCGTTTTCCCGTAATTTCCATTACCAGTTCAAATTATATATATAGATATTTTAGATTTATATCTTGCTCCCTATAACATAGTTCTAGTAAACTTCCATTAAATTAATTCTCATCATTTTAACCATCTATCTATCTCAACTTAATTATAATTCTTTACATATTGCATATAGACTGAATTGAATTACATTAGCTCCTAAATTGAATTATTACTTTTTGTTATAGATTTTATCACAATTTAAGTAAATATGTAGGGGAGACTGTTGTACCTTTAGCATAGTGTACCTTTGAACATTTTTTGTTTTTTAATTTTTGCTGCTACCTAGAGGACTCAAACTGAAGTAGATTGTAGAGAAAGCCGCTAAGTAGCTCTGGTCGTAGTTTCAGTTTGATTTATTGCAAAGTGTGAGTTCCGTGGACAAAAGTAGTTTTTTAGTACCAAAAGTAAACATTTCGTTCATTGATGTATGTTTTCTAACACAAAACCAGATTGCATTTGTTAATATCTTTCAAGTACGGTGTGTTCCCTATCATCTGATGAGTAATAACATATTTTAATTTCCATGATTTATTTGACTCTCTAGTTTTGGGAGCCATATTTGTTTAAACGTGCACCCTCTTGTACCTTTGAACACAAAACATCTTGTACCACGGAACATGTTCCAAATTACACGATACTATCGGTTTTTGTTTTTCTTTTATTTTAAGGCCATGTCACGAAAATTCTGGAATTAAAGAGGCCCCCAATTGATTCGGATGCCTTGAAGAAAGCTGCTGAAGCAGTTATTGCTTCTCCAGGAAATAAAATCTAAATCAGAGAAGCCTGCTCTGGTTTATGATTGAAAATACATTTTAGATATGATTGTCACTTTTTATAGCTATATTCCCACCTATATTCCATGTGTTCCAACTTACAAGAGAGTATGTTCCAAGGTACGTGATCCTGTTGTACCTTTGAACACATTACATATCTCTTCATTTTATTTTTTCCATCCTTAATAGATCTGTAAAACAGGAAAATACATACAGGAAGTTGTAAAGGAATCTTCAATAATTATTTCAAGTATTTCTTCATTTAAAAAATTTCATTTCCCAAAATTAAAAAAAAAATAAAATGTGAAAAGTGTTTAAAGGTACAACAGTCTCCCCTACTAGTTGTTAAAACTTAACTAAAGAATATTGGTGGAAAATCTTTTAAGTCTATTGTAAATATTCATAATTTAAATATGTGTGTCACTATTGTGTTGATTAAGTCTGGTTGAGTGGAAGAGAGGGCCTTATGGCCTTAACTCTGCCAGCGAAAATAAAACATTCTATTCTATTAACTTCCATGAAAATGGTCTATACTTTCGACCGAAGCCATCGAAGAATAATGGAAATATATGAATTTTACAGCTAACGGTATTAAACTCAACTGTTTATAATCCGTAAGTAACCAAATATTACAAAACCAGGGTCTAAACTGCAGATCGTATGTTTGCAGTATAGTTTTTCATTCATAGTTTTCGTGTTTTCATTTTTCTTTCTTGTGGTGCTCTTATCATGTATCTGATTCATTGATCCAACTAACTGATATTGTATATTTACGTAGAATTGAGAAAAATGTGTCGTCGTAATTCAGTATATGAAATAAAATTACAAAAATACGGCAGTGAAATTTATAAATACATTAATCTCAAACGAAGGGAAGGTGACATTCAAAATTTATATTTGTGTTTAAACGTGGATTTTTTTCTTTAGTCAACTGTCCGAAGACAGATCTGAACCTCACAAGTTATACCAATGAGGCACCACTCATGAGGTAACAAAACAAGAAGGTTAATGGGATAGGGTGGCTAGTTCATTTCCCCTTCCATTGCACACATCGCTGACTAGTAATATATTACACTAATCAAACTTCAGATGTTCTTCCTCTGACATATCGTCAAGTGAGATGTACTGCCTGAAAATTAGAGGGGCGGATTTTAGCATATTTTCATATTTTATTCCTTAGTTGCAAATCATATGCTACCGTTGCATAAATATATTTCAAGTTATTTGTAAACAAAGGTCAAGATGTTATAGTGCATATACAGACGTGGACAAATTATTAGACTAAATTAATTATATGTGCAACGAAGCTGTATTTATTGGTAGAAATAATGAACAAAAATATATTTTGCACAGAAATAATGAACAGAAAATTGAGTCTGGAGGTTACTAATATTTTGTGAACATTTCTTTATTTTTTATTAACACGTTGATTTTGTCAGGGATACTGGAAACGAAAGTTGGACACTTTCTCTGAATATCAGCATCATTTAGCGAGATATCAGAAAGTGCTTAAATGAGTCCATGTTTTGTTGTAAGCCTGTTTTTGTTCACTTTCTTCTTCAGTATAGATCACAGATTTTCAGTTTCGTTCATGTCCGGTCTTCTTGCAGGCCATGGGAGAATATCTTCTGCAGTATGTAATTAAAACACCAGTAGTACCAACATAGCCAGAAAAATATATTTAACCATTGGAAAAATATACCAGAAGATGTAAACAATCATATTTACAACAATGGAGACTCTGTGAATTATACTGATAGTTGATATGACAAATCTATATTATACATATATATATATATATATATATATATATATATATATATAATTTGAACTGGTAATGGAAATTACGGGAAAACGGCTGAACGGATTTTAATAAATGTCCCCTCATTCTGAAGCTTGGAACCCAAAGTTTTTCAGAAAAATAGTAGTTTTGAGTGAAATGTCAATTTTTCAACATAATTTTCCTATTTTCTAAAATCCATCTGTCGTCACTAACTAAATTGCATTTCAGAATAAAACAAAACACACACTGCAGTAAACAATATTACACGAAGGCCATGATGTGCAAGAATGCTGACATATTTAGAGCTCAAATTAAATTGGTTAATAAAAATTTCAAGACTTACTAAAATTAATTTACAGGTCTGATTCTGTGGTGTGTCATTTTCTGAGTACAGCTGTGTATTGGATATTAAAAACTACAAAACTTGAGGTGGTTCGATGACATTATTACTATTAGAAATGAAATATTATTATAGTTAATGCCATGCTGTGACTATTTTTCATTAATTATACTATTAAGACTATATTGATGATATGAAAGTGAAACGTTTTGGGGTTATATAACTAGATGTAGAGAATATCTTTAATTAGATCTTGATTTATATAATTTGCTGGGTGGCGGCTATATAGTGTATGTTATTGAAAATTATAAAACTTACGTAAGATAATAATATTATTAAAAATAAAATATTTTTGTAATTATTAACCAAGTGGGGTTGGGTCTTTTTCATATATTTAATGGCGCTGTTGTGTCGATTTATATGCGTGATTCTCTTCAGTATTGGCTCGAAAGAGCGCAAAAATTAGAGTTCCTAAGGAAAGACCAGAAGATATTACTTACTGATAAAATATGAGGCCTACAAGATTTTGTAGTCTCCCGATCATTTCAGCAAAATCTCTTAGCAGGATAAAATGATTTTACCCTCTACATTTCAAGATAGTTTACGAAACATGCAGCAGCTATACCAAGATGCTATGTATATTGTTCGATAGCATAGCAAACCTGACATTTTTTTTTCAACTTTCACCTACAATCCACAATGATCTGAAATAGCTATTGTTTTATTCCCACATGAAAAACCGATTGATCGTCCTGACATTGTTACTTGCGTTTTCGCGTTCAAACTGAAAAACTGAAGGTGGATAGGTTTAAGAAAAAAGTATTTGGCATAAAAAACCATTAAGAGGGAGTATGTTTCATTATTATGGAAGCAAATAACTTTCAAAATGTCTGATATTCTTCATTGAAAATAAATCTGAAAAATGTTTATTTGAACGTGTAATGAACTTAGTTTGCAACATTTGCTGCACAAGCCACTAGTTATATTATGTTTCTAAGAAAGCGTTTTAGTCTAATAATAATTTGTCCACGTCTATTAAAGGGGTTAATGCATATTTCAGCTTTAAGCGCATATAAACGCATATTTTGTTATTTTCTTTATCTATCTGGTGCTTAAACCAGACTTAAGAATACGAAAAATAGCAAAAATAGAATACAGAAGAAGCACAGACATTAAAATACATTATATTAGTTACATTTTATTTACTGCAATCTGACAACATGCAGACAGTGCGCTGTTGTCGGTGAATCATTGCGGAATTCCGCGGCAATCAACAAAGCACTCCATAATGAAATGCACCGCGGACTGTGCAAATGGATGATATAGAGACGTTAAGAAGGATGGAGGTTGAGATTAAAGAACAGGTAATCACAACAAGAAGCCGCTTTATCGTCTACTTCCCACGTGCGTAAGATTTTGACAGTTGTCATGAGAACGCTGCAATATGATTGGCGCGGAAATTGCAAGAATACAGGCCCGATAATGCGATTTTCTGTCTTCTACTTGCCGACTTGGCAAATCAGAATATATATATATATATATATATATATATATATATATATATAATTTGAACTGGTAATGGAAATTACGGGAAAACGGCTGAACGGATTTTAATGAGTAACCCCTCATTTTCATGCCTGGCGTCCAAAGTTTTTCGGAAAAGTAGTAGTTTTCATTGAAATGTCAATTTTCCTACATAATTTTCATATTTTCCAAAATCCATCTGTTGTCAGTTTTGAGAACTAATTTTACTGAATCACGGCCGACTTGATTGAATTTCAGAACAAAACACACACTACAATAAACAATAGGCTATTACACGAAGGCCATGACCTGCAGGATTGCCGACATATTTAGAGCTCAATTCAATTTGTTATTAAAAACTGATTCTGCAGTGTATAATTTTCTGAGTACAGCTGTGTATTAGATATTAATTTCTACGAAACTTGAGGTGGTTTGATGACATTATTACCATTAGAAATTAAATATTATTATAGTTAATATCATGATGCGTCTATTCTTCATTAATTGTACATAATATTGATGCTATATTGATGACATGAAAGTGAAACGTTTTGAGGTTATGTAAGTAAATGTAGAGAATGTCTTAATTTAGGTCTTCATTTCTATAATTTACTGAGTGACTGCTATATATAACTACAAAACTTAAGTAAGATAATAATATTGTTATTAAAAATCAAATATTTTTATACTTATTAACCCAGTGGGGTTGGGTCTTTTTCATATATTTAATGGCAGTGTAGTGTAGATATTGATATGTGTCATTGTCTTCAGTATTGGCTCGAGAGAGCGCAAAAATTACAGTTCCTAAGGAAAGATCAAAAGGTATTACTTACTGATAAAATAAGAGGCCTAGAAAATTTTGTAGTCTCCAGATCATTTCAGCAAGATCTCTTAGTAGGATAAAATGATTTTACGCTCTAAATTTCAAGTTCTACATGCAGCAGCTATACAAAAATGCTATTGTTCGAAAGCTTAGCAAACCTGACATTTTTTTTAACTTTTGCCTACAATCCACAATGACCTGAAATAGCTACTGCTATCGTCCTGACATTGATACTTGGGTTTTCGCGTTTAAACTCAAAACCTGAAGTTGGATAGGTTCAAGAAAAAGTATTTGGGCAAAAAAATCCATTCAGAGGGAGTATCTTTCATTATTATGGAAGCAAATAACTATCAAAAAGACAAGTATTCGTCATTGAAAATAAATCTGAAAAATGTTTATTTGAACGTCTAACGAACTTAGTTTGCAGCAGCATTTGCTGCACAAGCCACTAGTATTTCATTCATTGTGGTGGCAAGTCAGAGAAAATTGGATAGTGTATAAAGTGAACTGTATTTTAGAACAGCCTAGCCGCAAGAAAATTATCAATTTTGAATTGGTTTTATCAACGATGCCGAAAGAAAAAATGTGCCAGAAGTGTGCTGCTTAAGCACTGGGTTGAAGAACACGCAACAACTGATGATTTTTAGTAGGTTATTTCACGACGCTGTATCAACTTCTCAGATTATTTAGCGTCTGAATGAAGTGAAGGTGATAATGCCGGTGAAATGAGTTCGGGGTCCAGCACCGCTAGTTACCCAGCATTTGCTCATATTGAGTCGAGGGAAAACCCCGGAAAAAACCTCAACCAGGTAACTTGCCCAGACCGGGATTCGAACCCGGGCTACCTGGTTTCGCAGCCAGACACGGTAAACGTTACTCCACAGGTGTGGACACAACTGATGGTATCTCAGTATGCTCACATCACGTGTATAACCGAAAAACCGTCCATAACAGTAATTTGCTTAAATAGAGTAGTAGTAATATGCATTACAAGAGCGGTATGTTGAAGTTTTCATGGTCGAGGAAAAGATTGAAAAAGCGAAACGTAGTTGAGCTTTTTTAATTTCCGAGAATTGAAAGAAAACATACCGCTCGTGTATCGTACATTATTTTGTGCGAAGATCGTTTATTACATACCTGAAAGAGGAATTTCTAATTAGTTGCAATGAAATCTCCATCTTGGTTCCTGTTCAAAGACGGCAAATTTGGAAAACAAAAATATCTATCTTCAACATTGTTGCTTTAAAATGTTTCCTGTGTTTACTATACTCCAGCAGGCCGTGATATACGTCTGTCTTTTTTTCCCCCAGTCTATAAATGCGAACTTAAAACAAACGGTAGGGTTATGTAAATGATTTATTTTTCATTTTAATATTTCAACAATATTATTTATATAACATATTGCAGTAATAACATCGGGATCTGGAATCTTGTTGATTTTTTCACGGCTTCCTTAATGTTACTTGCATCACGAATGCAGTAACTTTAGTGGAGTTGTAGAGTTTACTTAATTTTTGCAAATATTTAAAAACAATAATTAACAGTGCAATTTAGGTGAAATTGCAGTGGTAAGTTTCCAATTTATAATTATTACTATATTGAACGTCTCTAAAAATAATATGTTAAAAGCCTAAAGCAGTAAAATCAATATGTCACTTAACCGGTAAGAAAAGGGAAATTGTTATGTGTGTTAGGTTGGGAATACTGAATGTGGAATTCACACTTTCCGCGGATTGGTTTTGTGCGGAAACCAAGCAAATACGCGGTAAGTGTGAAATACCACTTCAGTGTTCCCAACGTAACACACATAACAATTTCCCTCTTCTTACCGCTTAAGCGCGACATTCATTTTACTGCTTTAGGCTTTTAACATATTATTTTTAGAGACGTTTAACATAGTAATAATTATAAATTGGAAACTTACCACTACAATTTCACCTAAATTGCAATGTTAATTATTGTTTTTAAATATTTGCAAAAATTAAATAAAAAGTCTACTACTCCACGAAACTTATTGCATTCCTGATACAAGTAACATTAAAGAAGCCGTGAAAAAATCAACAAGATTCCAGATGCCGATTACTGCAATATGTTATATAAATAATATTGTTAAAATATTAAAATGGAAAATAAATCATTACATAACCTTAACGTTTGTTTTAAGTTCGTATTTATAGATTGGGGGGAAAAAAGACAGACGTATATCACGGCCTGCTGGAATATAGTAAACACAGAAAACATTTTACAGCAACACTGTTGAAGAAAGATATTTTGGTGTTCCGAAGTTGGCGTCATTAAACAGAAACCAACATGGAGATTTCATTGCAACTAATTAGAAATTCGTCTTTCAGGTATGTAATAAACGATCTTCGCACAAAATAATGTACGATACACGAGCGGTATGTTTGTTTTCATGTTCTCGGAAATTAAAAAAGCTCAACTACGTTTCGCTTTTTCAATCTTTTCCTCGACCATGAAAATGTCAACATACCGCTCTTGTAACGCATATTACTATTCTATTTTACTTTAACAATGCATATTTTGTTACGTGTACTTTTAATGCATATATCCTCGTTTTAAACTACTGGTAAGAGGATCATGCCCAGAGTTAAGGACGAAAAACATATTGACAGGAGTGACAAAGCGGATAGTCCTTCAACCAGCGTACATGGAGGAGGTGGTAGACCTTCCCTGTCGAGTGAATTCATGAAGAAAGTCTGTCTGCACACTTAAGAATTAGTAGCCCCAACAGCAGACTTACCCAATGATAGGTTGGTTTCCTGTGTTGAGAAAGAAACAAAACTTATCTTACAATGGAATTGCCGGAAGATAATGCGCAGACAACCAGAAACATACCTAACAAGAAAGGAGGATCCGCCATTACGAAACAATTAAATGTAGTGACTTAGGATGTAAAGAGTTTGAATTGAAAGAAATTGATTAAAATAATTCAGAAGAATAAAGCTGATCTGATTTTATTATAACGGAAACTGAGAAGAAACTGAACGAAACTAAAGATTTGTATAAACATATTTTATTTTATAGTTTAGTGCCCAATGAAAATCGTGTTGCGTCTAGAATAGTAACTTTAATGAACTTTAAATTCAGGAATGGACTATACAATTAAATTTTTAGCGATAGAATAATATTACAATATATAATATGTAGGCCTGTGCACAGTCTCAGAAACACAAAAATGGCCCGACTCTTAAAGCTCTTTACAGAGCACGATTCAAACCACAACGGTTTAACGACGGTTTTCAATCCAGTATTAATTGAATAGTGTTACAGGACGGTATTTCACAATTAATGCAAAAAGC
The DNA here is from genome assembly GCF_040183065.1 of Periplaneta americana. NCBI lineage: Eukaryota > Metazoa > Arthropoda > Insecta > Blattodea > Blattidae > Periplaneta > Periplaneta americana. Next base: position 174,729,080 of record NC_091127.1, read on the forward strand.
ACGAAATTAATCCGAAAATAAGGTCATATAAAATTATTGCTTTAAGAGGCATTGTTAAAGAAACACTGTGCACTACAACCCCGTTTATGACATTTTATCTCAAGCATTCCGATAGCTCTGTTCTTGCGTGCTTGCTCGCAGACTAGTACAATGTTCAGATACTGTTGAAGAAAGAGTTTTATTAATTAATTATCCAGGCTAATTTCGTTTACCACCATTATATTTTATTGCACGATTTATAAATATTCATCTGTTATTAAAAAAAAACATTCATCTGGTCTTTTAAAATGCGTTTCGGATTACAACAATAATCGAAGTAAAACGAATTTGAATAACTGCCAAAGCGATTTCGTGTATACCACTGCTTTGGAGCACTGAGCATGCGCAGTGCGTTGAATCTGAAACCTACAAAATTCAGGCGGGCCATTTTCTTCTGGAACTGTAGGCTATATTCGCAAGAAATTACGTAATCATATAATGATATTTTGCTACGATAGTACGTGAAGTGCAATAATAATAATAATAATAATAATAATAATAATAATAATAATAATAATAATAATAATAATAGTAATATATGATGAAGTGAATGTTTATTCCAGAAATTATTTAACCTAAAATCCATGTATTTTTGTCTCTTAATCATTTGACTTTCAGTTGGGTAATCAAACGTGAAACCCCTACTTTGTACTGCAATATGTGTGTTAGCCGACAGAACTGATTTGATTTAATCTGAAAAATTAGACAGGAAGAAGTTCTGAGAACAGCTAGGAACAGCCTAGAGAAGTCTGTAAAGAAAAACGGGCAATTTATCTGCCATGCTGCAGCGATTTGGGGACCAAATATAACATCAAGACATGGGACGTTATATGAATTATGACTGGGGCTAGAGGCACAATCCCACGGGAGTCCTTAGAAGTCTTCCGAAAATTAAAAGTTCCTGACAGCACCCTGGACATGATATCCTCCACTGCACTGAAGTCATCAATTAGCATAATTAATCATCATTTATATTCTTTATAAAATATAATTTGTCTTGTAGCCTAAATCTTTGTTGCATTTCCAATAAATTTCTCAATGATAGCCTACCTAACTAGGGTTTCTATTAAAGAAAAAATTGAATTAAATATGAATATTCATTTAGAATTGATTAGGAGGCCGATTATTAAACCCTGGTTGGGACGGCTATCAACTATCTATCTATTACTTATTATTTCCTTATTTCATATCTTACAGACATACATTGAGAAAGAGTTGTAAGAAACTGAATAATTACCTAATTAATTTATCGTCGCGTGGTCGTGCATCTGAAAGCATCACCATCAGTGCTGTACAAATTATTCTTGAGTATTTCATGTTCCAACTATCACCCACTACCGATGGCAGATATCACTTTCAAATGGACGATCTGGTGACGAAGTCACACTATTTAAACAGGGGTGAACGAAGATAAGCTGCTGACACATCGCGAGGACTGCCACGGCATTCTGCAACTAGTTTTTCTTTTCGTTCATTCTCTGTTCCTAAGCTTTTCCATATCGCTGCCCGTCATACGTTTATCAGCCGGCAGTTCACCTCTAGGCTGGTCAAACCGTCCTCAACATTAAGTACCGCGGAACATAGGCTGATAAGCGCGACATTACGTTTCCTCGCAGTGGTCAAACATCTAGAGATACCGCAGGTTTCAGGGTAGAACATTGGTTTTATGTTTTTTGGTGTCAAATTTGATTCTGAAGGCTATGTTTTCTTACTTGTCTTTCTATATAATAATAATAATAATAATAATAATAATAATAATAATAATAATAATAATAATAATAATAATAATAATTTATTTATTTATTATTTATTTATTTATTATTAATATTTGTGTGCTGAACAACAGCCAGAGGCCAATTATAGTTCAGCACAATACACAAACAGAAGATACAAAGGTGCAAAACAAAAATAAATAATATCTTAAATAACAAAAACATACATGAATACAATTGAGTACAAACAGTAAAAACTAATAATCAAAACGAAACTAAACCTTAAAAGGATCTAAATTGTGCCCATGCAAATTGGCATATTTTATGCATCTACAGACTGGAGAAAGTGATTTTGAATTTCGGTTATAAAAATTTTTTTGAAATCTTAAACCTTTTGTAGGAATATGAAGGCTGATATTGTTTATGATAGACTCACAATCAATATCACCCTTGATAACTTTGCAAAAAAATTGATAATCAAGATTTAGACGTCTAGCATAAAGGCTACAACAGTTAAAATATTTACAGGTAATCTCATAGTTAAAGTCAGTGGAATTGGGTATATATCGAAAAGCACATAAGGAAATAAATTTTCTTTGAATATTTTCCAATTTAACCGAATCGGTTGAAGTAATGGAATTCCAGGCTACAGATGCATATTCAAGTTTAGAGCGAACCAAAGTAAAGTATAGAATTAATAGTGACTCAGGAGTAGAAAAAGAATAGGTTATAGACCTTATTAAACCAAGCATTCTTATTGAATGATTATAAATATATTGAACATGATCGTGAAAGTATAATTTAGAATCGAGTAGTACACCAAGATCTTTTATAGAATTTTTCCTAATAATACAGGCGTTATTAAGAGAATAATTAAATTTTATGGAAGTAGTTTTTCGAGAGTACGAAATGACAAAAGTTTTTGTTTCATTAATTTTCATTCCATTAATGTCAGACCAAAGTTCAATGGAGTTAATATCATTTTGAAGAGTTTGGCAATCGGCAGAACTATTTATTGAGCGAAAGATTTTGAGATCATCAGCAAATAACAGGTAGTTTGAACTTATTCTTTTACATATGTAATCAATAAATAATAAAAATAATAGAGGGCCCAATGTACATCCTTGGGGAACTCCACATAAACAGTTAAATGGGTCCGAGAGAGAATCACCTAGACGAACACAACATTGTCTATTAGTTAAATAGTTTTCAAACCAGCTCACGTAGTTAGAAGAGAGACCAAAGTTTTTTAATTTATTTATCAGAATATTGTGAGGTACAACATCAAACGCTTTGCTAAAGTCGATATAAATTGAGTCAATTTGACCTTGGGTTTCAACAACAGGCATAACAAGATTAAGGTAGGATACTAAGTTTGTAGTTGTTGATTTACCTTTAGTAAAACCATGTTGAGCTGAATTAATTTTATTCTTAACATAAAATGAAACATGTTTGTGGATTATTTTTTCAAAAATTTTTGAGAAATTGTTTAATATTGAAATAGGTCTATAATTGGAAACAACATTTTTTTTACCATTCTTAAAGATAAGAATAACGGATGCTTCTTTCCAAAGCATAGGGTATGTACGGTTAATAAACTTAAATTAAATATAAAGGTTAAAACGGGTATTAGAATATTAGAACATCCCTTAATAATAAAATTAGGAATGCCATCAGTGCCCTTTGATTTATTAGGTTTAAGCTTTTTTATGGCTAAAGAAACGTCATCAACTGTAATTTTAGGTAAGGATAAGAAATCAGTAGAATTATACTCCAACAAACAGAGATTAGAATTAGGCTGTTTTTGAATCGATTTGAATTGATTAGCAAATGCATTAGCAATTTCTTGCTGATCAGTAATGTGAATCCCATTTATTAATAATTCGGTGGGATAATTATTGGATTTACGAAAAGATTCTACGTATTTCCAAAATTTATTAGGTTCATTCTTCAAATTTTCATCAATGGATTGTAACCATTTAAATTTGTCAGATTTAATCATAGCTTTAACTTGTTTTCTGTAATTGGAAAAAATTTGATAATGGTGATCAGTTTTGAATTTCTTAAAATTTCTATGTGCTTTGTTCTTTTTCCTAATAAGTATACGCAAGGTATTTGAAAACCATTTAGGACAGTGCGATTTTTTTACGAAAGTGACAGGAACAGCAAGAGAAATAGCTTTGTTCATAATCTGGGATAACGCGTTAGCAGCAACGTTAACATCAGTAGTTTGATATATGGAATTCCAATCATGATTGTATAGAGTGGAATAGAGTTTCAAGTAATCACCTTGAGAATAATTTATGAAGGTACTAGATTGGCAGTTATCAGGTAGCGACAAATACACTTCAAGATTAATGGAGATAGATGGATGATAAGAATCCTCCAAAACTAGAGAATGATTGGCTAGTTTTACTGTACTATTAATAATATTAGTAAAGACAAGATCAAGTAGATTTTTACTTGAAACAGTAAAATTAATTTGGTTTAATCCCAGAAGGCAAGACGAGGAATATAAATCACTGGACTTAATTTTAGAGTAGTAATGAATATCATTAAGATTAAAACCAGTTGACCAATCCATACCAGGACAATTGAAATCACCAATAATTACTATTCTAAAATTATGAATATCAAGGTTTTTTTCAAGAAAATTGAGGTAAGATTTTAAGTGATTATGACCGAAATCAGGTGGGAAGTAATGATTTCCAATTAATAAATTAATACCATCAGCCATTTTAATTTCAATCCAAACACATTCATTAATAATTTCTAAATCATATCGCCGACAGGTAAAAGGTAACTGGTTGTTAATCGCTGTTAGGACACCCCCGCCTCTTTTTTTATTGGTGTCCTCATACGTTCTGTCTGCTTGAAACACAGTATAATTGTTAGGGAATAAGTTTGTATTTAATACTGATTCAGATAACCACGTTTCAGTAAGACAGATAATGATATCATTATTACTTACTACATTTTGAAAAATTTCATCAATTTTTGTATTAAGACCACGAACATTTTGGTAAAATATCTCAAGATGATTATTAGAACTGTGCATTGAGAGTTAGAGAATAATATTAAGAGGCATTAACCCTAGAATCAGCTGAAGTACCTGGTGGAGCAAAATGCTGCTCAGGTTTAAGTTTACCAAAAAAGGGTGCAATGAGGCATCCCGCAAGCCAAACATCAGAATTATTAATTAACTCGAAATCCCTCTCATCAACTGAGATATGAAAAGAGGAATACGACTGGTATTTTGTTTTCAATTTAGTTATTTCGAGAGACCTTAATTTACGTTGATGAAAGAGTGAATCCTTAATATTATTCTCGTTTACATTAGGACTAAATCTAGAAACAAAAAGAGATTTGGTTCTGATTCTCTCTGGAGCCATTTCTAAGTTGCTATTAGTTAGAGTGCCAACTTTAGGATCTCGTTTCTTAAATTTTTTGCGAGTGACAGTTTGAAAACCATCAGAGTCTACGTTATTTGATAACGCAACAGTGCTATCGTCTGTGCGTACGACAGCAGAGATTACCTCATTACTGTTATGATGAGTAAGAGCAAATGAAGTACTCGGTGCTGACTTCGCATGATTGCGAGAATTAACAGTGTCAGACAAAACACTACTGTAGGATTTAGTAACCGGGTGAACAGTGGACTGTTGACCCAATTTAGAGACAATCTGATCAGGCTTACAAGGACAGGAATTTTTTTACCAAAATCTCGGCCATTTGTAATTTGAGGGCAGTATTCTCGCTCTTTAATTCACCCATTTCTTTTTCAAGATTTTTAACATGCTCCAGAATAACTGTTAAAGTATCTAGAATGGATTCACTATTCAATCGTACCGTCTCTATTTGTACAGAGAGAGATTCCTTACTTTGTAAATTAGGTAGTTCAAGTTCTCTAGTAGGCGAGATGATCTTCTTATCGGTCTTCTTGGTCGGTTTCACAGGTGTGTTATCACCATGAACCGCCTTCGCAGCACTGGTACACTCATCACACTTGAAGGAGGAAATGCCTCCCTTCATGAAAAAATCGTATTCCACTTCACTCATATTTAAACAGTCAAGATGAAATCTTAGGCCACAAGGCCCAACACACTTTAGAACTTTTGTCTGCCGAAGAAAGCAGCGCTACATTTAGAACATGTATCTTTACTAGGCGGCATTGTACGCAGTTAACTAAGCGCCTTAAATGAGGACACAGACGAATGTAGTAATAACTGAACACTGTGAAAACAGCGGAGCTACACAAAAAGTCGACTGCTCTTCATGACGACTAGAAGCCGAATGATAATAATAATAATAATAATAATAATAGTAATAATAATAATAATAATAATAATAATAATAATAATAATAATAATTTATTGCTAGAACAAAGGTATATATTGTTTTTTTATATAAAAAATCACTCTAACACCCCCAGAAAGAGTACAGGGAGCATTCCACAAACTTTTAAGATAAGTATTTAATTAATTATTAACAGAATAAAAAGCAAAAGGAGAAAAAAGAAAACCACAGATATTACAATAATTGAAAATTTATATTTTCTGAAGTCTCTACAAATAATGCAGCGATGGCGTTGTCAAAAAGGCTCAACGACAAGTGTTCACAATCACTTTTATTTCATCTTTAAATAGTGAATTTATTTAAATCTCAATAAACAAACTACTCATAGAGTCTAGAGTCTGTCAGAATTTGACTCTGTTTTGTTTGAGAGAATCACGTCACCGTTCTGTCAAAATTTGACTCTGTTTTGTTTGAGAGAATCACGTCACCGTTCTGTCAGAATTTGACTCTGTTTTGTTTGAAAGAATCACGTCACCGTTCTGTCAGAATTTGACTCTGTTTTGTTTGAGAGAATCACGTTACCGTTCTGTCAGAATTTGACTCTGTTTTGTTTGAGAGAATCACGTCACCGTTCTGTCAGAATTTGACTCTGTTTTGTTTGAGAGAATCACGTCACCGTTCTGTCAGAATTTGACTCTGTTTTGTTTGAGAGAATCACGTCACCGTTCTGTCAGAATTTGACTCTGTTTTGTTTGAGAGAATCACGTCACCGTTCTGTCAGAATTTGACTCTGTTTTGTTTGAGAGAATCACGTCACCGTTCTGTCAGAATTTGACTCTGTTTTGTTTGAGAGAATCACGTCACCGTTCTGTCAGAATTTGACTCTGTTTTGTTTGAGAGAATCACGTCACCGTTCTGTCAGAATTTGACTCTGTTTTGTTTGAGAGAATCACGTCACCGTTCTGTCAGAATTTGACTCTGTTTTGTTTGAGAGAGTCACGTTACCGTTCTGTCAGAATTTGACTCTGTTTTGTTTGAGAGAATCACGTTACCGTTCTGTCAGAATTTGACTCTGTTTTGTTTAAGAGAATCACGTCACCGTTCTGTCAGAATTTGACTCTGTTTTGTTTGAGAGAATCACGTCACCGTTCTGTCAGAATTTGACTCTGTTTTGTTTGAGAGAATCACGTTACCGTTCTGTCATAATTTGACTCTGTTTTGTTTGAGAGAATCACGTCACCGTTCTGTCAGAATTTGACTCTGTTTTGTTTGAGAGAATCACGTCACCGTTCTGTCAGAATTTGACTCTGTTTTGTTTGAGAGAATCACGTCACCGTTCTGTCAGAATTTGGCTCTGTTTTGTTTGAGAGAATCACGTCACCGTTCTGTCAAAATTTGACTCTGTTTTGTTTGAGAGAATCACGTCACCGTTCTGTCAGAATTTGGCTCTGTTTTGTTTGAGAGAATCACGTCACCGTTCTGTCAAAATTTGACTCTGTTTTGTTTGAGAGAATCACGTCACCGTTCTGTCAGAATTTGACTCTGTTTTGTTTGAGAGAATCACGTCACCGTTCTGTCAGAAAAACAAATGCTTGCTTATGAACAAAGAAAACCGTACCAATTAAAATGAATTTTGACGAAAAAAATATCAAGCCATTCTAAATACTATGATGTATGTTTTTAGTGTAAAAGAAAATAAAACACGAAAACTGTCTGTATTGGTTAAGAAAGTAAAAGCGTACCAGTCAAGAAAGTAGAAACATATCGGTTAAGTATAGAGTAAAACCTAATTTGGTTACTAAAGTATAGTACTGTTCAAGAAAGTAAAACTGTACTGGTTAAGAAAGTAAAAGCATACTAGTTAAGAAAGTAAAAGCATATTAGTTAAGAAAGTAAAAGCGTACCGATTAAGTATAGAGTAAAAACCCTAATTGGTTAGCAAAGTATAACCGTACACTGGTCAAGAAAATAAAAGCTGGTTACGAAACTAAACGCTAAAAAGTATCCTACGTCAGAAACTGGAAGAATTCCAGGATTCTTTCATCAGGCAAGGTGAATGACTATAGCAATTTACTGCATCAAAATTTTCTTCTCTGGCGTCAATTTCCTCGTTCGTCCGATGAATACAATGGAATGAGACGTGCATAATAGTCGTGTATGCATCTGTGTGAAGGGGTTGCAACAGAATTTCCTCTTCAGGATTTACAATTTGTCGGACATTGTCTAGTTTAAAAAATACATTAAAATTGCACTTTTTGAATTCAGATTCTTTTCAGTTATAAGCCCTTTTCTCTGCGATAGTTTTGTAAAAATATAGGCTATATATTTCTTTCCTTCCTTTCCCCTTTTTGTTCTCTTTATCAGCCGATGAATTTATTATCATAGCATTTTTATTGTGAATTTTATTTAATTTTCGTATTTCTTTTCTTTATTATTATTATTATTATTATTATTATTATTATTATTATTATTATTATTATTATTATTATTATTTTATTACATTCCATTTTGTTATATTCTTCCTTACGTTTTTCCATATTAACCATTTGTACTAAATGAGTTGCTTTTACTATATTCCAATGTATTTTACTTTTTCTATTATGGTATTATTTTCATGTTGTTTAGTGTCGATTTTATTATGCTATTATTATTACTTTTTTGTAATACATGTATGTTAATAATCTGTTCTTTAACTTTTTGTTAAATTTTAACTGCTTGTATACTTTGTGACCTGGTAGAGTGTAAGAGAAGTTCCTATGGCCTTAACTCTGCCAGTATAAATTATAATAATAATAATAATAATAATAATAATAATAATAATAATTATTATTATTATTATTATTATTATTATTATTATTATTTATTAGTAATCTTCGTTCTTGTAGTGATATTAATAAACAGATCAGCAAAATTGCTTTGCAGAAATTTGTAGTCATTTATGGTACCTTGCACCAGAAACAACGGCATTGAGATTCTTTGATACCAGTCTTTCAGTTCAAACTAAAATAATTATGGTAGAAGCTCTGAAATGTGAAAAATATAGAGGGAAACATAAAAGTATTATCAGCTGAAAGTTCTTAGATCAGTACTTAGGAACAGACATTGAAAAGCATATTTGCCGAGATTCAAAGTGATTTTTAAAGGTTTTCAATAAATAGCGACTTGTTGGAAACACATCCATCAGAATGGGAAAGTAACGAGTATTTCCAAAGAGGACTACATATCTGTAAGTTATAAAACGAAGCAGTCAATTTTGACTTACACCACTTCTGCTCTGAACGGCTCATTAATATCGGAGCCAAGATCCAAATGTGAAGAAATCAACGTTATCTGAAGACTTTCAAGAACAATAAAACCATTAATGGTGAAGGATAACACAAAAATAATCTATGCTAATAATAAATCTGTAGCCGAAATTTTTCTGGTAATTTTCGATTTTCCAAAAATAATTGGTCCTAACATATATAATTAACCATCCTGAAACCGAAAATCGCTTTTTTGAAATTTTTGTTTGTATGTCTGTCTGTCTGTATGTTTGTTAACTTTTCACGCGATAATGGCTGAACGGATTTCGATGAAAATTGGAATATAAATTAAGTTCGTTGTAACTTAGATTTTAGGCTATATGGCATTCAAAATACATTATTTAAAAGGGGGGTTATAAGGGGGTCTGAATTAAATAAATCGAAATATCTCGCTTATTATTGATTTTTATGAAAAAATATTACATAACAAAAATTTCTTTAAAAATCATTTCCGATAAGTTGAAAAATTTTGATAGGACTGATATTTAATGAGATAAATGAGTTTCAAAATTAAAATAACTGCCATCTAAGGCGGTGTAATGAAATAAACAAATGAATTCGTCTATAAGGGGCCTTGGTCAACAACAATCGAAAGCTATGAATCATAGCCTACAGAGAATGTTTCTGTGTTTGTATGAAGTAATATCGGAAGCTGAATTAGCCGATTTGTGTAATTAATTATTATTTCACCATTGGAAAGTAGTTTCTCTATATGGACATAATGCTATAATGTTATTACAGTAACTTAGGAGTGAATTGAGGACAGGTAAGATTAAAATAGCTTCTTATGCACAAACAACTTGATAGGCTATTCTGTGTATTCGTTTCCTGTATTTCTTAAAATAATGTTTATCTCAGAGAATTAACGAACCACAAGAGTGTATTGATTTAGTATGCAGTAATAATATGTTCCATTATTTTATAATCCAAATTTTAACTATGCTCAATTGAATCGTGTTAAAATACATAAAATACATATGCATGAAATGCAATGCAAAAAATTGGGTAATGAGCCAAGCAGATTATGTTGCGCTGTTGTAAAATAAAATTTGTTCCTCCTGAGATTCAAGAGCCCCCATAACAAATTAAAAACTTACTTATCGGTGTACATTCGTTATCAACACATTTTTAATATAATATAATATAATATAATATAATATAATATAATATAATATAATATAATATAATATAATATAATATAATATAATATAATTTAGGATATTTAAGTTATTTGAAGGGTTCAGAACCATAGTGGCCCAAGCGCCATTTACTGAATACGTAGAAAACGAGGGTTAAAATTAAGTTATTATCATAATTCAATGGAAACATATAGCAAGTAAAATAAAATATACACATTAAATCTAAATGATATGTCAGTCTTCATTAAAGTATGGATGCATGTAATAAAAATTAAGAAACATGTTAAAGGAATTGTCATTGCACAAAATGACTGGTCTCTGGACCAAAATGATCGCATTTTAATTATTTAAATACAATTTAAATTAAGTAACATAATAAACGATTTATCCCTCTATCAAACACGAATCTTCCCTGGATCAAATGTCCTATTTTAATTATGTAATTACTTTATATTTATTTCTAACGGGTGCAGCGGAGCGCACGGGTACGGCTAGTTATAAATATTTCACTTGTGATTGAACATAGAAATTTAAGTAAATGGATAAAACTTTAGTTGAAATGTGGCGCTTCTTCTTATTAGCCAATCCTCCCAGTTTTTCAGGGAATTGTTTTCTCAATATACGTAACAATTCTAGGGACTGTATTTAAATTTTTATGAAAATAAAAATCCACCTATTTGGCTAAGGCCATGTTCCCTGCACGCCACTTGCAGGTCTTTTCTTGTGACATGGGTGGACTACAACAGGATATACAGTACTGTATAAACTTGAAATTTCATGTGCAGGCACAAAAAATAAATTACGATAATACAATAGTAAACTTTGGAAGAAAAAGGAAAACAAAAAGATTTATGTTGTTTTGTCGTATGACATAAATGATTTCGAAACTGACATTTATAACTGGTGTAACTTGACTTTAGAAATTAGTCTAGTTTTTCTGATATGGAGATGTAGGCTGATAAATGAAACACTTCACAGAGTCTACATAAATTTTAACTGTCAGAAGACATGATTGTTCACGAGTAATGGCAATTCAAAGCCGACCACATATTTGCTTCAATTTGCTATACAGAATATTTCACAAGCTAATGTGACCATTTTACCATCGTAATGTGGAGATCATAAGCCTAAAATCTCTTAGAATATTTTTAATAATAATATGGTACAAAATTTAAGACAGGAGAACTCGAATTCGATTATGCGCACTGTTCAAAACATACAGAGGTGAGCCTGCCTGGAGAGAAATAAAAAATAGGTTGCAGCCGCCAAATTACTCTTCAAGGAACGACCACTCATATAAATTGAGGGAAAGAAGGCAGAGGACGGACACTGGAAAGTTTTCTTTTCTCAATCGTACTATCAGAGACTGGAATGCTTTACCTGCAGACTTACTAAAGGCTTTACCAACAACCAAAAATGTATTTAAAAATAGGCTTAAGGACCTTACTAATAGACGGTAATTATACACAGTACTTAAAGGGTGTAAATGATATGTTGTTATTGAAGTGTTGTATCAGTGAAGAATTATGTTGTGTCAGTGAAGTGTGTTGTATCTGTGAAGAAGTATGTCGTGTCAGTGAAGTGTGCTGTGTAAGTGAAACGTGTTCCTGTCAGTGAAGCTTTATAGTTTATAGTGGCAGTGCACAGTATTTGAACAGTGAAATGTTTTTGAAGTGTTAGTGAAATCAGGATAGAATCAGTGAAATGTGTCGTAGTTCCAGTGCAGTGAGTGAGTTGACAGCGAAATGAGTGTAATGTTGAAAGGTACTTGTGCAGATATGAACATATACTCGTGGGTTTTAGTTCGATCTTAGTTTTAAGATACAAATTAGAATATTTCAAATGTTATTTTAAGTGATCGTTTCATTTAATTTAGTATATTCCCTGTTGTTGTTGTTGTTGTTGTTATTATTATTATTAGTATTAATTATTAGTATTATCATTAATTGTATTTTTAATTAATAAGTTTATTATTGTCATTATTGAGTGTAATTAGTTACCACTGCCACCAGGTATATACCCATTGCAGTGTGAATAAATACATACACATACATACATACATCCTTTTACTAAGTACTTTGTTGTCTGTTATTTTTAATATAAAATTATTCCTATACTGTCCATGAAACCTAAATTGACTAGATAAATGGCTAAGAAAGATGCACTGGTAATGATGAATGGCTGAAAAATTCGGGACAGAAGAAGATATTAGTTGATAGACAACATTAAGATATATGAATCGTATCCGGAGACTAAGAGAAAGATATAGGCCTAGGAAAGATGGGTGAACATTAGGTTTGCAGTGAAAGGCCTACCCTTGAGCAGAACATGAGTGAGTGAATGAATGAATGAATGAATAATGAATGAATGAATGGATGAATGCGTTCTCTAGATGTAGAAGAATTAAACTTTTCGAAGTTACATATCTGCTCTACCATAAAGAAAAACAAGGAAAGAAGAATCTAATCTGTACGCTGAACAAAAGCTGTTTCTGACGAATCCAGCAATCTGATTTTCCTTTCATTGCCTTCCCTTATGATGGAAGCCCATATATAGATTCGAAACGTTGGGTAATCTATAACACGTTGTAAAGAGCCAAATATGTTTCACCATGTTGAACACTATAGAATCTTAATTAATAAATTTATAAGAATGCTTCACTTCAGAATTACAGAGCAAAGAATAGTGCTAAACAATACAAATACAGTATTTCTTCTCGCAACACAGAACGATATGTGGTTTATATATTATGGTAGTTCTGCTGTATATTTCAATAATATAATTGCTATGAGAAAATAACTCAGTGCTGCATATAAGCAAACGGATTGGTCGTGGGGGATCAATTTATGAGCCAGTTAGATTATCGAACTTCATCACATGCACTTTTACATTAACGTTGCCAATTTATGCATTTTTATCGGCTATTTAACAACATTGTACCAACTGCGAGATTAGTTCGAGAATTCACGAGAAAAAAATCAGGTAAGCAGGGTTCGAACTCAAAGCTGAGCGCAGCCTCGGCAGAGTCCCACTTGCTACCCCAGAATACGTCGGTGGCTTAGTTTATGTTAAAAATACTACAGACAAGTAGAACTGCAGCGAAATACTCTAAGTGGCTGCAAAATTATTGTTCAATGGTTTCATAGACTTAAGAGGATACTCCACTAAAATTGACAACTTTTTCCCCTAATCATTTTTCAACCAAATTTTGCTAGCATGTTTATTATGTAAAGGACTAACAAAATCTAAATGTTGAACTCCCAAATGTTTTTGGCCTTTGATTTTAATTTTTTTATACTACATATATTTTTAAGAAATATTTTTAAACCTAAATTTTTAGTAGATCTTAATTTTTAAGCTTTACTTTTTGGTTACATTCACAAGACACAGGGAAACATTTCTATGCATTCATTTGATGAAGTATCTCATTTATTCGCTTTCAAAATTTCTTTTGAACTTTTGAAAACGTCATTTTTTCTATAATGGATGGTAAATCAATTAATAAAATAAACTAGGCAGCATTTCTTGCAAACTAGATGCAAAGAAACATGCAGATACCTCATAAGTACTTACAGTAAAAATTTCATCCACATTGATTAATATTTGGCATAAAAAGTTGGTGTTGAAACAAGAAAAATAAACTTACGAAAAAATGGATTTGAAAGTAAAATTAATATTTATGCAACACATACCCATTAAAGTTCTCCTCCACTACACTCATCTAGTAACTTCAGAGAGCCAACTTTAGAACAAGAAGTTACTAGATTTGTAATCAGAAATTTGTAAAAAAAGAATTATTTATTAAAAAAATAAATTTGACTGCTCTTCTTCTTAAATTAAAAAATGTTTAAACATATATTTATTTATTTATTTATTTATTTATTTATTTATTTATTTATTTATTTAATACATTACACTATCATGGAATCAGAATTGAACTAAATCCATTTGGGGTATGAAAATATAAATTATAAAGAAGTGAAACAGTCAATAAAAATATTTTGAAAAATTTTTATGATTTTCAGTGGTCTCCCCTTAAGGCGTCGAGCATCTCTGTTTATGGTTTCACGGACGTTAGTTTATTGTTGACTGTTGTAACCTGCCATTTACTTTCTTTTGTTACTCTTTCTTTATACTATAATTACTATTCTGATATACTAGTAATGCATTCCAAGAAAAATATTTCGCAAGAATTTCGGCCTTATCTTCTACCTCCACATTACTTCTTTAGAAATGTTTTGCACTGGCACAAAAAACATTGTGTATAGGCTATATTTACTCAATTTCCAAATCACCATGGAAGGGTTTACTATAATAATAAACACACATTTTATCTGATTGTGAATAGAAAACCTGAGTTTCTGTTCTACATTGTGATCTTGAACAGAGTGTTAAAATGTAGCTTTGAATACGTGAAATTCCACTTCGGGCGTGAATGTTTTGTCCGCTTCAATGTTGTCCTTTGTTGTCACAGGTGAAGATCCGGCTCATATGAGTCCTGTCACGCATATCTCAAGTGTGTAATATTTTCATTCCCTGATAAACGAAAGGCCAAACCTTGATAAGGACAAAATAATGAAATTAAAGAGAATAGGAGGGAAGAGAAAGGAAGTGTGGCAGGAAAGAAGACATAATAAAATGAAGGAAGAAGCGAAGAAAGGACGCAACAAATGAAGTAAGAAAGAAAAATTAAAAAGAAAAAAATTGGCGAAATAATACATGAAGGAAGAAAGAAAAATTAGAAAAGGAGAAAGGAATAAAGAAAGAACTGAAGAATAATAAAAAAGATATAGAGGAAGGAAAAAAAGAAATGATAGAAATAAATAAAGGAAAAGGAAAAAAAGATGAGAAAAAGAGCATAAGAGAAAAGGAAAGGAAAAGAGAGAAAGTGAAGAAAGGGTTAAAAAACGAAAATGAAAGAAGAGAGAAATTGAGGAA
The DNA here is from genome assembly GCF_040183065.1 of Periplaneta americana. Classification (NCBI taxonomy): domain Eukaryota; kingdom Metazoa; phylum Arthropoda; class Insecta; order Blattodea; family Blattidae; genus Periplaneta; species Periplaneta americana. Next base: position 174,744,509 of record NC_091127.1, read on the forward strand.
AAAAGAAAATAAAAAAGAAAAATGGGACAAGAAGGAAGAAGGCGAGAAAATGAAGAAATAAAGGGATAAAAAGAGAGAAAATGAATTGATGAAAAGATAAAGAGAACAAAACAAAATGCGAAGAAGTTCAAGAAGTAAATAGAAGGAACAAAAAAGTAGTGGAAATTAGAAAGTAAGTGAAAATGAAAGAAATGGAAGAAAGAAAAACAAAAAAATAAAAGGAAAGAAAATAAACCTAAGAAAGAAAGACGAAAAAAGGAACGGTTGAAATATAGGAAGGAAGAAGGAAATTAAGAAAGTGAGAGAGAAGGAAAGGAAGAAAGCATCTAAAGAAGTAAGGTTAAGGTACATAAAAAGAAAGAATGAAAAATAGAAAAATATGGCAAAGGAAAGAAAGATTCGAGATAAGGTAGGTTGGGATAGGCTAATGACAGAAAGGAAGAGAAAGTTATGCAGAAAGAGAAAGAGAAGGAATGGGGGAAGTGAGGCAGTAAGATGAACAGAAAGAAGATAAATGGGAGGACAAAAGAACAGAAGAAAAGGTATAGAAAGGGAAAAAAGAAAAGTTAATAAGGGGAAAAAGGAAAGCGGCAGAATGAATTAAAGTACAAAATATATTAAAGCAATAATGAAATACATAAACAAGCATGAAAGAACTATAAACACAGAAATAAGGGCAATACTAGGCAAGCAAAAGATATTGTGGCCTTTGTTAACTGACATAATTAAGTCGTCAAAAAATAGCTTGTGTGTTTCCCATATTCACAGCGCGTTTTAGCTAAGGTATTTTGCAGATAAGAGGAACTGTTTTTCCTTTCACACCAAGAAATATCTTCATGGGCGAATAAATTATATCGTAGTACAGCAGTGATAGCCTATGTCAAAGGGTAGTTTCTCAGATTTGATATATTGATTTGCTATTGTATGGTAAAATATTATTGTAAGATATATTTTTGATGTCTTGTTTTTAAATTATGTTTAACAGGAATTTAATAAATTCAGAATGTATTGAACAGGATGTTTCTGACGTCCCACATGAGGTAATTATGATATTTGTGGCGGAAGTTTATTGTGAATTCAAAGAAGAAAAGGAAAACGTGACGAGTGAAATGACAGATGGTATCGATATACTACATAGAAATTTAAAACCCGATATTTTAAGAAATATTACGAAACATTATTTATAAGCTATAATTTATATTGTGTTTAGTTCAGAAATTATGTTACAAACACTAACATTTGTCGAAGTTTTAGTTCCCTATATGTGGAAAGTGTGATTTGTAAAAAGGAAGTGAGATATGATTAGACTTACATGTTGTAAGAAACACCAGATTCTCGCTCGGGGCAAGTTGCCGGGTTGAGGTTTTTTTCCGGGGTTTTCCCTCAAACCAATATGAGCAAATGTTGGGCAACTATCGGTGCTGGACCCCGGACTCATTTCACCGGCATTATCACCTTCATTTCATTCAGACGCTAAATAACCTAGATGTTGATGAAGCGTCGTAAAATAACCCAATAAAATAAATAAAAAAAAACAAAAATAGAAGAAAAACAAATTTCACTACACATCATGTTTAGTAGACCGAAATGTACAGTCTGTATAATTTTGACTGTTTATATCATTTACCTTACACCGTATCTTATATCGTACACCAGCGGTCAAAAGTTTCCGATCAGTTGTGAAAACAACCTATATACTTTATTTCAATGTAGGCTACAAACACATCGGAAAAACTAAATAGACCAACAAAATAAATATTTTCTATTCCTAGCATTATGATATGATAGAATATTCAAAACGAAATCTCTGTTTTAACTACAAATCCATAGTTGTGATAGGTGATCGAAAACTTCTGACCGGTAGTGTACCGGTATATTAAAATAAAAGCGATTGCATACTGCAGCCTTGTCGAATTGCTAAATTATTTTTTTTATATTTTATCTGAATTTACCCCATGTAGGCTACCTTCATTTTGGAGTTTTGTACATATTCTTAATGACAGCAGTTAGATATGGTGGAATAGGGATATCTCGTTTTGCCATAATATCCCACAGCAAGGGTCTATTTACCTTATAAAATCTCTTAATGTAATCTATAAACAGAATATGTATTTCTCGGTTGAATTCTGTATGTGGAGTTATTTTTTTAAAACAAGAAATAAGTTTAGAATCACCCTAATATGCTAATGGAAGAGAAACTGGACGATATGAAGATTACGAACACAAAGAGCCACCGGCGTAGCTCTGTCGGCTAAGGCACTTGCCTGCCGATCCGGAATTGCGTTCGGGAGCGGGTTCGATTCCCGCTTGGGCTGATTACCTGGTTGGGTTTTTCCGAGGTTTTCCCCAACCGTAAGGCAAATGTCAGGTAATCTATGGCGAACCATCTATGGCCAAATACCATCTCGCTATCACCAATCCCATCGACGCTAAATAACCTCGTAGTTGATATAGCGTCTTTAAATAACCAAGTAAAAAAACGAATACAAACCCACACGAACTTCTTCATGCGAACCAGGATCTCTTAGGACAGGTTTGCAGAAGTGGGCGCCAATTGTGGCATACGTCATAAGGCAAAATACGTCACTCATCCCTTCCTTCCACCCCCGCGTCATTGACTTGGTAGGGGAGGGGATTTGTATTCAGGGATTTGTTACGTGATTGGGTACGGGCCACAGAGACGTCATTCGACGCCGGTGGACTGTGGACGGGGAACCAACGCTTTCCCCATGCTTCCACCCCTCTCTAGTCAGTTCTGCATCTCTGTCTTCTTTTTAAGAAACAGTTTCGACTGTAACTGTTTCATGAACGAAGCTGTTCCAAAATAACAGTTTCAAAGAAACAGTTTCATAAGAATGTGTTTACAACATCAGTGCCAACTGTTCCAAGTGTTCCAACTGTTTCAACGTCTCATCTGCTTCGGGAACATGTTTCAAAGCCCTTGAATCGTCTTTAAATCAGCTGTTCAGTGTATTATGACAACGAAAGTCATTTTTCATAGGTTACTGTTAAGGGTACAGTAAATAACTACAATTCAAAATGAATCGATTTTAGTAAAATAATGCTTATAACCTTAGGAGTTTAGTTACATTTTGGAGATGCCGATAAGCTTAATGTTTTACAATGTCAATTTTTTTATTTTCCACCTTTGCTTATCTAATGTTTTTGGATTTATATTAACGTTTTCGATACTCAGTGTGTATCATCTTCAGATATGTATGTCAATACGTGTTGTGAAGACCTAGCCTCTTATTGTGTAGTGGGTTATTCACGTGCGTGTGACCTATCATGATTTCTTAATTTAGCTAAAATTACTATAAATGTACTTGATGCAATGTGGGGTTGCTTGTTATGATTCTGTTAAAATTCTTTCTTTTGAAAGCACACATAGGAAAATAGGAAATTATGTTAAAACCAATATTATGACACATAAATATAAACAAGTAAAATATACACTATAAAAACACTATAAAACACTGTAAACACTATAACACTTTTATCAATTTGTGATTGGCTGTGTTAGCCTGTTATGTCGTAAAATTGGGTTGTTATTACTGTTCTTGGTTAAAAACACTGTCTTTCTGACGCACTTTCACTGATTATCTGTAGTATGGTATTGTATGTTGTTGGAGTTTTTTGTAGGTTTATTGTTTTTTAAATTTTGTTGTTCAAGTTGACTACTGTGAAAATCGTTGATGCTGTTACTGTATGTAAGTACTTAGACGTATATGATACAAGATATTTTTGTTGAGTCCGTTTATCTAGTACAGCCGTGCGTGTCTGCAACAATTTACATTGTATTAATAGATTGAATTAAGACGATTTTGTTTTATTGTTAAGTTGAAATTTATCTCGCGTAAAACTGATGCATGGAAAATACTTACAATTATAGCTGATGTCGGAGTGTTCCTGTGTGGTGCATGGCTGAGACTAGAATGGCGGGCTCAATTACAGTATTTTCTTAATGTACGTCATCTGGAATAGGAAGTGGAGGAGGTATTGGTGGGACCTGTGTGGTTGTTGTGTATGTTTGTTTTGGCGGGAATAATTTAAATAAGTTAAAAAGTGGGTTATTTGTATTGGCCATTTGTTCGTTGAGAAGGGGTCTTTTATAATGTGGAATTGTTCCGCGGTGTCTATTGTGGAGTTATTTATGATTTTTAATATTTTTAATGTGTCATTTATATTTGTTAATTCATGATTTTCCTCGATGAGGTGCTGTGCAAATTTGGATTTGTTCCTATTGTAAATGAAATCGGAGGTGTGTTCACGGTATCTAATTTTGAAGTTACGTCGAGTCTGACCTATGTATGTTTTGGGGCAATTTTTACATTTCAATTGATATATTCCGCTGTTTAGTAATGGTTCGTTGTTGGTTTTGTTCGGAATTATATTGTTTAGTTTATTGTTGGTGCTGGGGGCTATATTGATGTTTTGTTTTTTGAAAAAATTACAGAGTTTGTTTGATATTTTCCCGTAGAAAGTCAAACTGTGCCATTGTTTTTTGTTCTTTATTTTTGCGGGTTGGAGTGTAGTGGTGTCTTTTTTATTTAGTTTTAATTTTCTTTTTTGTATTAATTTATTGATTAATTGGTTTTCATATCCGTTTTCACTTAGGAGTTTAATAACGATGACATTAGCCGATGATATTTTTCGCGGTATATTAATAATTAACACTATGTTAGGGCACCATGAACATATTCTCCATCAATGGACAGCTAATAAATAATATCAGATTTATTAGAGAATTTGATTCGTACTGTTGTGCGACCGTCACTTAGGTCGCACTGTTTGCTAGCCGGATGGCTACTGCGTTCGTCCTCTGCTCTTTCTCGTCAGGATTTCCGACACCACCATTGTACACAACAATGGAAAACTACTTTTCGGGAATAACTGGGGCTCTCAGGATATTATAGGGAATTACATGGCTACTAAACTAAGTCTGAAAATGATTGCGTTATTGTACACTACTTGATTTATTCTATACAGACGTGGACAAATTATTAGCAAAATTGGAGATTTTTATTATATATTTTTACAAAATATGATTCTTCAATTTAGACTACGGATGACATCTTTACGTATTTCCAAATTATTAGAAAAATTGAAGATTTGTGATGTATATTTTTACAAAATTTGACTCTCCAATTTAGACTACAATTGATATTTTTGCAAATTTACAAATTATTAGCAAAAGTGAAGATTTTGTTGTATATTTTTACAAACTTCGACTCGTCAATTTGGACTACAGGTGACATTTTGGATATTTCCAAATTATTAGCAAAACTGAAGATTTTTATTATATATTTTTACAAAATTTGACTCTTCCCTTTAGACTGCAGTTGACATTTTTGCATATTTACAAATTATTAGCAAAATTGAAGATTTTATTATATATATATTTTTTTTTTTAAATTTGACTCTTCAATTTAGAATAGCCTACATTTGACATTTTTACATATTTCTATCTATTGTAATGATAGAAATATGCAAAATTGTCAACTGTAGTCTAAATTGAAAGGTCAAATTTTGTAAATAGAATTATCATAAAAATCGTCAATTTTGATAATAATTTATCCACGTCTGTATTTACAAAAATATACAAAGTTACTTACAGGGTAATTCATCAGATGACGCCATGCCGCTCAGATTCACGCTCTCTGCCAGTCTTCACTAACTGCCGCGTCTCCTCTCCAACACTTTTTATGTTTCGGTACCCGTTTCCCGCCCGGGGTACCGACCACGCCATCCACCAAGTGAGATGGTCTTAAAACACTTTTGACTTCACGTACTTACAAATATCGTCTTAATCAATCATTTCTTATACTTAATTTTAATTTAGTGCATTATAGTGACAAGTCACTATAATGAGATTACGCGCAAGAAAAGAGTCCGAACAATGCGTAATATAATTTAGCCAATTAAAATGCATGCTTTGTCCTACTGGACCAATGGGATTGGGCCAGCAAACGATCTGAAGCGTAAGAATACTTTCGTTGTAGGCAGTGATTTTACCATATGCCCGACAAGACTCTATACCGCTGGCTAAGCATCCAAGACCGTGTATTCCGCTGACTCTGTTCGTGTTTCAAATTTAATACTCAACAGGAAATCATGCTACAGGGCTTTCTTTAGCCCTGGGGCATAACAGTACAATTAAATTGCACGGTCCTAAATAGGCTACTGTTGCACGAAGGCAGTGTGGAACATGGATAATATTATATCTACTTTCGATTGGAGGTCAATGATAGTGCTACACGTGGCCTTTGCAGACAACAAAGAAGGGGAAAGCTGTTTAGCAATTGAACTGTTTATCTCTTGGAACCATGTGGGACGTTGAAGTGATCACTGGAGCAGTGTAACACCCTTTGGAACAGTTGGAACAGGTTATATCACGAAACTGTTTCGTATCGAATCAGTTTCAATTGAGAAAAAGTTTCAAATAAACTGTTACAGCTATTTTTACCCATCCCTAGATCAGAGATGGTTGGGGATGAAGGTGCAATACATTCAGCATCTTCTAACGCGACAATTAAGTGGGTAGACAATCTACGAGTATATCTGATGAAAATAATAAACACAGTACAGTAAAAATGATGGTAGTAGGTTAACGAAAATTAACTAGAGTCCAGAATATCATGGACTTACTATTTACTTACCTCTCTGTACATTAATATTTGCATAATTGCCATAAACTTTCAGTTTTTATCTGTACGGTATATTTATCACTTGGTAATCAATTTTGTCGCACTTTTCCTCCACGCCTACAGAACAAAATTAATGATGTAACGAGAGAAGCTTGCTATGACGTCACAGAGCATCCAGTTTGAAATGACTGCTGTATTGGATCTCACTAACACATACTATCGTGTTGTTTTCAATACGCACTCCAAAGCAAGTAATCGTATATTTCATATTACCAGTGTAGGCCTACGTGTTCATCCCTGTCACCCCTCTTGCAGCGAAAAAGGGAAAGAGTACAGACGCCCGTGAGCAGGACTGCTTTCACGGCTGGCGAAGTGCTCATCGCGGGCTGATGCTGACGTAACTGCGTTAGAGGCTGAGTCATTCCCAGGGCCATAGTGCGTCCGGAAGGATTAGATCAATGGAGGAAATCCATGACATCATTGGGAGGTAACGGAGGAAGTCCTCTTTTTCACCAAAACATTAACCTCTTAATACCGTTGACACAATCCACACAGTATAGATTTTATTATTTTAGTAACTTATTTTACGACGCCTTATCAACATCTTAGGTTATTTAGCGTCTGAATGAGATGAAGGTGATAATGCCGGTGAAATGAGTCCGGGGTCCAGCATTGAAAATTATCTAGCATTTGCTCATATTCAGTTGAGGGAAAACCCCGGAAAAAACCTCAACCAGCTAACTTGCCCCGACCGGGAATCGAACCCGGGCCACATTTTGCAAAGTAATTTTAAATATTTATATTCCAATACTCTGTTTCTATTTCGAAGATCTTTAGTATAAAGAAAGGTTATGAATATTTATACATTTAATTATTTTAAGAGATTGATTTATTTACGACTTCATGAATACGTATATTATTATTATTATTATTATTATTATTATTATTATTACATAATTATTTTATTGGTGTTGTGAAGATAAAAAGAATTGTCATTGTATTATATTAATTATGTATTATATATGGTTGTATTGTAGTATTGTATTGCTTTGAATTGTATTGTACTGTATTGTATTGTATTAATTATGTTATATTCATAGCAATGTAGTAATTTTCTATTATACTGGTTGAGTGGAAGAGAAGGCCGAATGGCCTTAACTCTGCCAGTTAAACCATTATTATTATTATTATTATTATTATTATTATTATTATTATTATTATTATTATTATTTATTATTATTATTATTATTATTATTATTATTATTATTATTATTATTATTATACATTTCGGAAAATTCTATTAGGATCTTCGTAGAGATAGCACATAGACAATAATCTCAACTCATAATTCCATTAAGAGATCGATTCGAAAACTTTCCAAGTCTTTGAGAGTTCGATGCTATGTAAGTAAAGTCGGCATCAACTTTACGTAAGGCGAATTTTCTGATTGCTTGTTATCTGCAACTGAATCGCTCTTATTTTTAACAGCTATGATGTCATTGTTTTGTGGCATGTTCTGCAAGTTGAACTGGTTTGCAGCGCTCTGTATTCCCGTTATGCGAACGTGGCTAAGTTACGCCGTAGCCTATTTCATTTGTCTTGTATAAAGGAATATATGTCACTTAATTTGCCCTTCGAAAGCACAAATCGTGTCTTCATAAATAAATGGACTGCAGTAGCTAACAAAAATCGAGAGTCATAGGCTATACGTTGGTCTTAAAAATAATTTAAATTAAGTAGGCCTAATTGTGTAAAGTCTGATTTTACGGACACGGTGTTGCTGCCAATACCAAACAAAAATAATGCCAAGAAAGGTAACGAGTTCAGGATTATCAACCTGATATCGCACTCGGCGAAGATTATCCTACGAATACTGAATCGACGTTTATATTCTAAGATGGAAGAACAGTTAGAAGATGGGCAATTTGGCTTCAGGAAAGGAGAAGGTACGTGAGATGCAGTTGAACTACTACGAACAATTGGCGAAAGATACCTAGAGAAGAATAAAGAAGTGTATTTAGTATTTTTGGACTTAGAAAAGGCGTTTGACAGAATGGATTGGAAGGCTGTTCAGTAACCTTGGAACAACGAGTCAAAGTCAGGATAGGAGAAGAAATGTCAGAAGGAAGTGAAATAGAAAGAGGAGTATAACAAGTACTCTGTTCAACATCTACTTGGAGGATTTGGTGAAGAATTGTTTTCAGAACATGGGAGGGGTGAAAGTAGGAGGAAGAAGAATAAAGTGCATAAGATTTGCTGATGATATGGCCTTGTTAGCAGAAGAGGGGGCGATACTAAGTGATATGCTACTGGAGCTAAATGACAGCTGCGAACAATATGGGATGAAGATAAATGCCAACAAGACGAAGACCATGGTTATAGGAAGGAAATAAAGACGGTAAGCTTGCGACTTCTAAATGAGGCAGTAGGCCAAGTGGACAGTTTCAAATACTTGGAATGTACTTTAAGCAGTAACATAATCTGCAGCCAGGAAGCCAAAAGGAGGATAGCAATGGCAAAGAAAGCTTTTAATAGAAAACAGAGCATATTCTGCGGACCTCTGGAAAAAGAACTAAGAAAGAGCCTAATGAAGTGCTTTGTGTGGAGTATAGCATTGTATAGGGCAGAAACATAGACATTACGACGAAGTGAAGAGAACCGAATAGATGCATTTGAAATGTGGATATGGAGAAGAATGGAGCGTATGAAATGGACAGACAGAATAAGAAACGAAGCTGTGTTGGAAAGAGTGGGTGAAGAAAGAATGACGCTGAAACTGATCAGAAAGAGAAAAAGGAATTGGTTGGGTCACTGGCTGAGAAGAAACTGCCTACTGAAGGATGCATTGGAAGGAATGGTGAACGGGAGAAGAGTTCGGGGCAGAAGAAGATATCAAATGATAGACGATATTAAGATGAGTGGATCATATGCGGAGACTAAGAGGAAGGCAGAAAATAGGAAAGATTGGAGAATGCTGGGTTTGCAGTGAAAGACCTGCCTTGGGCAGAACACATGTATGTATGTATGTATGTATGTATGTATGTATGTATGTATGTATGTATGTATGTATGTATGCATGTATGTATTTATGTATGTATGTATGTATGTATGTATGTATGTCTAGAACAAAATTGAAGTATGTTTGCCTACCGTTTGATAAATATTTTCAATGCTTTCGCTGTTTTTTAAGACTTCGGATAAGATAAATTCAGCCTACGCTCAATGTAAGGGCTCGCTGCCCTTGAATAGTGAGGATTGCGTCGCTCACCTCCATCCCGCTAACATTTTAGGCCATACATCGACAAAACTTACTTTCCGAATACATCAGCAGAACGCAACAAGCTCAGAATTCAAATGGAAGCGATGAAAGGGGTGGGTACGCTTCCCCTTACAACAGTATTCTGTCGTATTATTTTTTCTGTCTGTATCCATTAACTTCTTAAATTTATTTGACGGCTCGAACTTTCCATTACTTACCATGATTGAACTTCGGCTCAAGAAGGTTGGAACACACTGAAGTCTAATTTGTTATAACTTTGGAAGTTACAAGTATTTCATAAGTAATATAGATACTATATAAAGAATGTGTTTGGAATTGAATAATTGAAGCGTTAGACCGAATAACGGTCAATTTTTCAAAGTCGAGTTGTTAATGAAATAATGTTTTGTATAGTCTTACATAGCTGTCACACAAATGATTTTTTAATATCTGTATCAGAGGCGCTTCTACACGAGTAACAACCATGAATTTCTTGGTTGAAACAACGGTCTATGTCACTAGTCACTTCTAGCGTATCCAGTTGTTAATATCGTATCGGGAGTTATTGCACGGGAGTTTGTTCTCTTTACGAATACTGGTTACTTGAATTCTGTGTATCAGGTTTCGGTTGCAAGACAGAAACTATTTCTGCTGTAGATATTGACCGACTAAATAAATATTCTTCTTCTTCTTCTTCTTCTTCTCCCTTCAAGGTTTAGGTGATATCACCTGTTCCGGTCTCTATCGTCCAGCCACCTCTTGCGAGGTCTACCCAGATCCCTTTTCCCGATCGGGCGATAATTCATTATCTTCTTTGGTAGCCTATTCTCTGCCATTCTGTCAACATGATCTTTCCATTTTGTTTTATTTTCTTCTACCATGTCGTGTACTGAGAAAATATTGAGATCTGATCTTATTGTTTCATTTTTTATTTTATCGGCTTTAGTGCATCTTCTTACGTATCTCTTAAATTTCATCTCTGCTGATTGTATACGTGATTCTTCTTCTAAATAAATCTAAAAACAAAAAAGGACCCACACAAATTAACACTAATATGTGGAAAGATGTGTCACGAAAGTGGCTGAGAGATAGTGGTCTTGAGTATACAACAAAGGAAGATGAAGTTGCAAGTTAGTGCGAAAGGTCGCAAAAATAATGTAAGTTCCTGTCTATTATTTTCGCAGTATTTTCTTTATTCATTTGTTATTGTTACAACTTTCTTCAATTTAATGGTATCCCTACATCTCAATATTGCAGTTATTTTCTGATAATAGTGTTCTCATTTGATCAATATTGTATGTTTATTCATAATATGATATTGAGTGTAACTTTAATAAATTTCATGGTGTTGATTCATATTAATATATCTTCTTCTTCTTCTTCTTCTTCTTCTGCCTGACAAGTGTTAGGCCACAAGGCCTGTTACGGTCTCACATAAAATTTTCACGCCATATCTTAGCAGGACGACCCACAGATCTTTGGCCATGTGGTAAATAATCATAAATTGCCTTTGGGAGTCTACTATTACTCATTCTTTCCAAATGATGTTTCCAATTAGACTGATATTGAACAATGTAATCTAAAAATGGTCGACTTTAGTTCCTTTAAAATTTCACAATTCTTTTCAGATCCCATTTAGTATAGCCCGCTGTTCTTCGAATGAATCGCATTTCACAAGCCGTTATTCTGCTTTTATCTGCTTTCCTCAGTGTCCATGCTTCGCTGCCATAGCTGAGCATCGGCCGTGCCAATGTGTTGTAGAGACGTATGCGGGTGTGTTTCTGAACCAAGGATGGTTTCATCACACTATTTATAATGCCCATAGCTCTTGTGTATTTATTAATTTTCTGTGATATGTCCAATTCTTCAAAAATGGAAAGATTGTAACCTAAATATGGGAAACTATTACATATTTCTAATATTTTATTATCGAGACAAATTTTACTTTGTATTGGGTATTTCCCACAGAATGCCATAATTTTTGTTTTATCAGTTGAAATTTCCATATTGTATGTGGCTGCTACTTGCTAAAAATTATATATTGACCTTTGGAGGTCGTCTTCTGAAAGTGCTAATAATACCAAATCATCTGCAAAGAGAATTGAATCCAATTTAAGGTGTCTGTTAATTTGTATATATATCCATGGCGAGTTTGTTTCCACTCTTTAATTATTCGGTTCATATAAATAATAAAGAGAATGGGTGATAATCCACATCCTCTTCTTACACCAGTCATATTAATATATAGCATTTAAAAATAAGTGTCACAATCACTTTATTCATAATTTAACCACAGTCTACTATATACAGTCACGAAGCTTGAGTTTTGAGGGTGCTAGAAACAATAGACTGTGACGGTACTATTTTGCATTGCCTGTAATGAGGCGATATTAGCGATCCTAGTGGTGAGCAACTATCTAATGTTTGCATATTTACTACGTATTGAGCTTCGCGACTTATATACTAGACTGTGATTTAACCTTTTTATTGATTTTGTATATTCTATTTCATAATATTCTGATTGTATGAAACTGTTTATTGTTTCTAGTCCCCAGTAGCCTTTCCGTGGAGTTAATGTTACAAACTTCTATGATGTGTAATATGACTTTCAATAACATACAGTCGTACACTTCGCTTAGTGTACAAAACATATTGATGGAATAACGGTCTATGTTGCCCGTCCGATAGCAAATATATGAGCGGAATTACGATGTAACATTTTTGTCTTCCTGCACAGTTATATAGCAGATTGTAACATAGACCGTTATTCCGCCCAACGCTTCAGTTGTAATTAGGTGGTATAAATTATATGATTATTAAATAATTATTGTATTAATAAAATGCTCTGTTTATCCATATTCTGACTCATTCAGTTTACTGTTGCAATCGATGTTTACGATTGTTACCCTCCCTTCACTTGGAACATACCTGCACAAACAGCGCTCAACGAGCGCGCGCGCTCCTTGGGAGCGGGAGAGCCGTGTTTCCCGCTCGCCGAAACGGAGAGGAAGATACGTCAGAATGACATAGACTTGCTATAGGTAGAGGAGAGGGAAACGACCACTCAGTTATCTAGTGGAGTGCAGTGTGTAGGCCTATTCTCAGTAACTGTTTTACGTTGCTTACCTACTGCTACAGTACAGTATGGAGGAATCTAATAGACGGAACATTATATTTAACGATTTACAGCTCGAACTTATTGATCTTCAATGTGACCTAAGGGCTAAACATCGTTTGAATAATACTACTAGCCTGGTTGAGTTTTACAAGACTAAACATTAGCAATAATATCCACGACTACACAGGCTGGCTGTGAAAATGATTGCTATGTTTGGCTCAACATTTATATTTGTGAGCAACTGTTTTCTATAATCAACTTTAATAAAGGCAGACATCGAACATCAGTAACTGATGTTTCATTACGATCAGTAGGCTACTGTTCCTTTCAGCTGCCAACAGCATAAAACCTCGTTTTCATGTACTGATAAATAAAAATATAACAAAATGATATTGTACATTTAAGTAGATATAGAACTTCTATTATTTCTGTAAAATAAATATTTCTTTATTAATTAATAATAGTGCAAGATAGTTTTGCAAACACTGAACGGGAATTCATTTCATAAACACTTGTAATAGTACTTCCTTTTGCGTATATTCTGTACGAGATCACCCCTTCTTCCAGTCCACCCTTATACAGAGCGCAGCTAATATCTGCATTCCGCTCATGAGCTGTGAGCCGGCTCGGAGAGCGCAAACCTTGTGCAGGCCTGACTTAGAAGAAATCGTAGCTTGTTCGGAACTGGCTTTACCCTCCCTCCAGCTGCTACATTCATCCTTCATCAGGAGTGCGGTGTACACTTAGCCGGCTTCACTATGGCCTTGGGATTTACCCAACTTCTAATAGAAATGAATACCAGGGGCATTTCCTTGGGGGTAAAAACGGCGGACACGTAGCACTGACATCCCATCCCTACTGCCATTAATGCCGATTGTCTGTAAAGGTGGAAGCCTTAACCTCACGCCACCCACTGGGGGCAATTTTGCCTGTAATGGAGTTCGTTTTACCTTTACAATATTAAGGCCTCTAATTCAATTATCTAAAGCAGATAATAAGGAGACTTAGTTTAGAAAACAAACTATCATAATATTATTCTACCTTGGTCTTACGTTATGATTATTTATCAGATGTACACGTGAGTTGCATCGTCAAGGCTGAGTTGGTAGATAATCGTATTCGTTTGCATTTTGACGTTCATCTTATCATACTTAATGATAGTTATTTTTCACGTCGATAATTTTGATGTGGGCCTTGACAATGTGTCATCTAATGAACAGGCCGTATAGAAACACGTTCGGAAGGAAGAATTCACTAGTATTTCAGTATTTTAACATTTTTTCTCAGTGAATTTCGACAGATATTCCGTCCGATAAAGTGGAGAAAAACAATAACAAAGTGAAATGTTCTGTACTATAGGCTACATACGATGTAGGCATGCACAAGCAGGGAGGTAGAGCTTATGTACAGGGTGTTTCAGGAGAAATGTAAAATACTTAAGGATATTGTAGTTTAGGTTTACCTACATCGATTTAACCTGATATACCTACTGTATGTCCGCTGTATTGGGAAGTTATTGATGGGCGAACTTTTAAATGGAGAGAGGCATTATAGACGTATTTTTACGTTCTAGAACATTGTGATACTTACTTACTTACTGTATTTTAAGGAACCCGGATGTTCATTGCCACCCTCACATAAGCCCGCCATTAGTCCCTATCCTGAACAAGATTAATCCAGTCTCTATCATCATATCCCACCTCCCTCAGATCCATTTTAATACTATATTCCCAACTACGTCTCGGCCTCCCCAAAGGTCTTTTTCCCTCCGGCCTCTCAACTAACACTCTTTATGCATTTCTGGATTCACCCATACGTGCTACATGCCCTGTCCATCTCAAACGTCTGGATTTATTGTTCCTAATTATGTCAGGTGAAGAATACAATGCGTGCAGTTCTGTGTTGTGTAACTTTCTCCATTCTCCTGTAACTTCATCCCTCTTAGCCCCAAATATTTTCCTAAGAACCTTATCCTCAAACACTCTTAATCTATGTTCCTCTCTCAAAGTGAGAATCAAAGTTTCACAACCATAAAGAACAACCGGTAATATAACTGTTTTACAAATTCTAACTTTCAGATTTTTTGACAGCAGACTGGATGATAAAAGCTTCTCAACCGAATAATAACAGGCATTTCCCATATTTATTCTGTGTTTAATTTCCTTCCGAGTATCATTTATATTTGTTACTGTTGCTCCCAGGTATTTGAATATTTCCACCTCTTCAAAGGATAAATTTCCAATTTTTATATTTCCATTTCGTACAATATTCTCGTTACGAGACATCATAATATACTTTGTCTTTTCGGGATTTGCTTCCAAATCTATCTCTTTACTTGCTTCCAGTAAAATTCCAGTATTTTCCCTAATCGTTTGTGGATTTTCTCCTAACATATTCACGTCATCCGCATAGACAAGAAGCTGATGTAACCCGTTCAATTCCAAACCCTCTCTGTTATCCTGAACTTTCCTAATGACATACTCTAGAGCGAAGTTAAAAAGTAAAGGTGATAGTGCATCTCCCTGCTTAACCCACAGTGAATTGGAAACGCATCTGACAGAAACTGAAGAACATTGTGATATGATACATGATTGAAAATGCTACATCTTGTGTTGTTCCAGTAAGTTTATTTCATAATTGAGTACAAGCTCAGAAAGAAAGTAAAATAATTACACGAGACAAATTACTAAGGTTGCCTTTCTTATGGATTCCTTTAATTATAAATTCATATCAAGTACCGGTAACGGTTCTGTTTCCAATCTCAGTTTAATATTTATATAGTTCTTTAAAATAACCAGAAAGCGCAAAATATATAGCAATGAGAATAGTTTGGTCCCTTATCACCATTTACGATGACAATATACAGCAGTACCGTAAATGGATAGTGTTGGATAGAGAGTGGTAACAATAAAGGTTCACTCTCGTTTTTATTTTCACATTTACATCCTTCAGTGCATAGTTTCTTTGTTGCGTAGTTAATTTTTTTCAGTTACATTCTCCAATAGATAGCATGAAGTCAATGTCTCTACTGTTTTGACCGTTAATCGAGCAACAAAACTTGAGTCACGTGCTATTGAGCTTTGTAGATAAATGTCACGTAAGCGCGTGACCTTAACCCTAGAGTACTTGTACTGTTCAAGAAGGCTATAAATATTACACACATTCAAAGACTATAGATGAACGCAGAATTGTGTAGATTGGTCAGTTATGATAGGAATAGTATTTTTTCAAGGAACTGAAGAAGGCTGTGATATGTTTGTCAGAGTAGCCAACTTTGAGAACAAAATTCAAATAAATAGTCAGAACTCTGTCCAATTCTAAAGGCTCATTCACAATGAAAATTAAACTTAACGTAAGCGTTAACTTAAGAACGTAAACGTTACGGTAAAATCAAGAAGTCATACCATCATTCACGATGGGAACATAAACATAACAGCAAACATATTTGGTAATCATGGAAACATAACAACGACGCCATTTCCTCATATTCTGTCGTATACTTCAGCGCTCCACGATTGTGTTCTGTTTGCAAATCACGTAAGCATAAGCATGAAAGTTTGGAATTTGCAAACTTCCATGTTAATGTCTTACAGTAATGTTTATGTCAATGCTTATGTGTATCATTGTTAATGATCCCATTTGATAACCTGGCCGCAAACTTCTGTGTTTATGTTACGGTTATGTTTAATTTTCATTGTGAATGGGCCTTAACTCTTTGGATCATCAGAATGATTATAATTGATTAAGAGAAGTGTTAATTAAGATGATCTTTGTAACATATCGATAGAGAATCGTGTGTAGCTGCATAACTACATTCTTTTTTATTTTATTTGAAAGGCTAAGGTAATTCCGCAAATCCGATACGGTTCAGTTTGATGTCAAATTCGACGTAGAAATATTCCAGAAAGACGTCTCCCAGGATCCACAGGTCCTCTCCACGAACTGGGCCATGCGAAGGCAGAAATCCTGTTATGCATATTAACTGGCCTGAACTGTTTCTTGTCTGGAAAAGAAGGAACCAACTTTTATAAAATTATTACATTTGGCTCAGAGACTGAATTACAGTTAGGAGAGACAGCGCTGCCTTATATTTCGATCCCACTATGTATTAGCCTAACAGGGGCGATTTCTCAGGACATGCTATGCTTGCTGCGCAAGCCCAATATTTTCGTAGAATGTGTATTTCTCAAAATGGGATTACGTACATTAAAATTTATTTTAATTTTTGGAATACTGTATAGGCGTAATACCATCTGCAGGTTGCACACCGCAAGTATCGCAACGCTTGCTCGTTTCTTGAGCTACAGAAAATACGTTGAAATAGCGAAAATATGATGCGCGCGCAAGTGCCTTCCTCCTTAGTCCGTTCTAGGCGCACATGCTTCTGTTGTGTGTTGTTTGAAGCTCTGGTCCGAGAGCTACTCCAACGACTATTTAACGTTACACAGAGCAGTATTGACAGCTGGAATGTGCTGTGATTTGCGAGTGGAATGTAATTGTATGAGGGGAATGCATGTGTTAGCTGCTGCATGTATTATTAATTCTTAAACATTAATTTGAAGTATTGCAATGAGTTCGGAATTGTGTGTCATTGAAACCTTGTTATTAAATCCATTTTCCCGAAGGACTATTCAGGAGAAGACAGACATTATAGAGAATATGTGCGCTCGTTCAGTGCAGCTCAATACAACAATGTGCATTGGTTGGCAGGGTCGAAAAAACTAAATAAACTGTTTTGTTGGCCATGTTTGTTATGTTATATTGAACTTCTACATCTGATAAGCGAATATGATCCATTACTCATAATGATTTCATAATTATAAAATAAATTATTTATGTGGGTCTGATTATTTTTATTAATTAGGAATTATTATATCCTCCAATCTTCCCCTACGAATAAAAGAGCAAGCCTAACTTTCGTGACTAGCATTCGCCCCTGTAGCCTAATCCTTTAAGTATCGCACATAATCGTTACAGGGCCATTCCAGGACGAAGTGAATCTGATTCCAAAATGTTCAAGCATCTTATAGGCTATTACATCGGATTTTGAAGATTTGGAAGAGAAAGTACTGAAGTTACTTATCTATAAAAGAAGAAATATGGATGTCAGTTCACCAATTATTAAGAAATCACGGTTTAAAGTGATTAGTGGAAAATTTGCAGGCCTGATCTGAATTTTGTAGTGGAAGTACAGGGACATCATTTTATTTTTACTTGCATTTTTATTGTACCTGCATTTCTGAATGTACTTCACTCTCACCCCTTTACTAATGTCCTTGCTCCCGTCAGACACACAAACTTACGGCCGCTGTTGCATTCGAAGTCTTCAAGCAGTGAAGTAAACACTGCAGTGTATAGAGTGTTTCATAAATATGATTGCGTTTTCTATAGAAGAAAGAACCTATATTAATAATATCGTGCTAAAAATTATATTCAAGAAACGATAAATTCAATTTCAGAGAATATGCTTGAAAATGTTTTTAATAATATGCATACTGAATTGAAGCCTGCATTGTAATGACCGGCAACCCTTTTCAGCAACTTGTTTAAAAATTCAGATTAGCTTTTTATGAATTGAGGTGGCTAGAAGCAAAGGAATGCTAGTGACATTTGTAATAACATGAGTTAAGTGCATCCAGTGTAAGCAAAAGTATCTAAAATTTTAGTGGCAAAGGGATATTTTAATCGCATCACACATTAAAATTTAAATAAAAATTCCACCGATTTTACGAAAGCTTAAATATTTAAACCCCATTTTCTCAAAAGTAACTTATGTGCACTTACAGCCCTCAATTTAAATGCACTCTCTATATTGTATGTTAACACCAATAATTAATATGCTAAATAAAGTAGACATTACATAACGAACATAGCCGCCTTAAAAGTTGAGTTTTTGAAAGAAAAATGTTATTACTCTACTGTATTTTGATAAATTCCGTAAAAGTGATGATCAAACTGAAAATCGTAATATCGTATTTCCCTACAACATAAATGGATACACTACTTTTCTCTCCTCTTATACCTAGTAAAATGATTTGTTTACATATTGCACTAGTAACATCAAACTCCTGTAATGGAAGGGGGGCAACAGTGTTTCCGAGTATAGCCAGGTTAATGTTAAAAATGTTGGTAAAAATAAAGTGATGTCCCTGTATTGCTGTATAAAGCACCCCATTCCATTTGTGCTGAATGAAATTTGATAGTCCACCGTCGCAGCCACAATAGTATTTTGTCCCGAATGGTAGGCATATTTCCTGAAATTAGTGCTTATTGTAGTACTTGTCCCGCCTGCGAAAAAATAACTTAAAAAGTTAAATCTAAGTGAAAAATCGCATTTTCTGTGAATTAAGTCAACCTCTAAACGTATATGAGAGAGGATAAATTGAAATTCATACCATGTCCCACCCGTGGCAAAAATTAAAACTGAATATTTTGCATATAAATGTAATTATTCTTATTTTTTTTGCAGATCATCGTAAAGTAAGACTGAACGTGTTTTGAATTTCTTTCACCAAGCACTTCACAGAACTTTAATAAAACTTCATACATTGTCATGCTTGTTGTATATTACTGGTCCCACCCATGACAAGTTTTAAAACTGAGCAAAGATTTCTTTAAAATTCACAAATTATGGAAAATTTTTATGTCAAGAATGCATACCATATAGTAGTTTTTCACTTTAATTCCTACTGAATTAAATATTTGTATATGAGCAGAAAAAAACACAATGCAAGTGTCCCGCCCGTGACAACGGAATGGCCCTACAGCAATGTTAAAAGTTCATGAAAACTGAACACACTAAAAACATTTTATACTATTTAAGTTATTTGATGTATCTTGGTTATATATTTTTTGAATAAATTCAAGGGAAAAATTGTTCCGGGGCCGGGTATCGATCCCGGAACCTCTGGTTGAACGTACCAGCGCTCTACCACTGAGCTACCCGGAAACTCCACCCGACACCGTCTCAACTTTTCCCTTTATATCCACACAACTCGTGTGGGCTGACGAAACGCCAGAGACCCACATCGAGTGCACACAATCTCTGTGTGACTTGGAATTGTGGTTTTCTGTTAACGTACACAGTGACGTATATATTATGCAAATCTAGTCTTTCAGGTGAAGCTCCCTGTAAAGCAGATTTGAATAATTTCAAGGGTAGAGCGCTGGTACGTTCAACCAGAGATCCCGGGATCGATACCCGGCCCCGATACAATTTTTCCCTTGAATTTATTCAAATCTGCTTTACAGGGAGCTTTACCTGAAAGACTAGATTTGCATAATACATACGTCACTGTGTACGTTAACAGAAAACCACAATTCCAAGTCACACAGAGATTGTGTGCACTCGATGTGGATCTCTGGCGTTTCGTCAGCCCATACGAGTTGTTTGGATATAAAGGGAAAAGTTGAGACGGTGTCGGGTGGAGTTCCCGGGTAGCTCAGTGGTAGAGCGCTGGTACGTTCAACCAGAGGTCCCGGGATCGATACCCGGCCCCGGAACAATTTTTCCCTTGAATTTATTCAAATCTGCTTTACAGGGAGTTTTACCTGAAAGACTAGATTTGCGTATATATTTTTTATTTCAGAACACCCTGTAATTAGAATCGAATTAACCGTATAAAATACACAAACTGACATTTAACATAGGCTATATATTTCACAATGTACATTTTCAGATTGTTCTGAAATAAAGTTTATCTTGATTAGTTTAGTTTCCCATGAGAGAATTTTACTCATGTTTGTTGTTTCGTATTATTTTTGACAAATGTCATAGGCGTAGTCTTATTTTAATTTTAATGTATTTAATGTTTATTAGTTGAATTTGTTCGTTGTGACTAAAGCAGCTTTGCAGCTGAAATCCAGCGGGATATGTTCAATTAGCTGCAAGGCAGTGGTTGAACTCCCTCTCACATGACCTGAATTATTTTAAACTGCGACTAGCGACATGACTCAGAGTCTTGCTATTGACGAATGTTCATAGTCCTCGTGGAAATGTTACTCATATCTGAAACATGTAAAATATTCATTCAAATTCTATAATGATGTTGAATCAAATATTGTACATGTCCAAGGAATTCGAGCAACAAATTATCGGTGACTTTCGAATCAGTAATTTCAAAATTTGTAATTTTCGCGGATTCTTTTTTCCTTTACCATCATGGACCATTTGAACCCGCCAATAAACGGAAAATGAGTGGCAATGTAAGTGAAAGTCTAGATAGTGTACGCCCTAGTGAAGACTGTACATTGTCAGTATGATCATCTTGGAGTAATGTTACCTGAGACGACAAGGACAATACGAAATAACCAATGTCCTTTACGTTGGAGGTGAAACCAGCGATTAGGGATTATAAAGAATGGACACTTCGCGTCGGTACCTTTGATGTAGCTGGACTGATTTCAATGACCTTCAAGCCAGCTAGAGCGTGAGATTCTGCTTTCTCCCTAGAGTTGGCGCTGACATCACACCAGCTAGCAGTCGACACAGCGGAAATATAACACATATAATTAATACATCTAGGCACATTATGTACTCAAATAAAGTAAATTGGATCCATAAAATAATAAATCCGTCATTAACTGTAATGTATAGACTCTAGAGTTCCTTTATAATGAGAGTTGAGACGTTGACCCCAACAACAATTAAAATATGTAATGATTTGATAGCGCTGAAAATGGAAAAACAAAACTCTTACGAGAAGTAAAACCATATACCTATATTATATTATATACAAATATTAAACGAATTTGATACTTAATTTTATAATGTATTATATTATTTTATAATATAATTTATGATATCTGAAATATAAAATATTATTATTACAACTAGTTTGTCACTGAGCAATAAGGAAAAGCTGTTAACTTGAATTTATTTAAAGCAAAGCGTTACTGGATTATGCAATAAGGTAGGCGATGTTTGGATCCTGTGTCTCAACTCTATTCTCAATTATTATCTTAGCGTGTGCTCGATTACACTAACCTCTAGCGCTTGAAAGTGGAACTATACGCTCGGCGCACAGAGAAACAAAACACAGGAAAATTCGCTCAGTGTCCATTCTTTATAATCCCTATTCGATGGTGAAACCCTCACTTCCCTAGCTAAGAATCACTGAATAATATTTTCTACATTGAAGTCACACAATAATTAGGACTATTGGACAGTATTGGATTTTTAGTAGCCTATAGAACATTCTTAAACAAAATTAAAAGATTTTGAAAACTTTTTAATTTCAAAACTTAAGTCCTGTATAATTCATTTAAATACTTAATGAATAGTGAAAACAGTATTTTAGCTTTTCAAGAAGTGAGGTAAGGCTGCTTCATGTCTGCAGTATTATTTAACATACAAGGTGGGCCAAAAGTCGCTTTCCCCAACATTCGTACACATATACAGATTTCATAACTTGTGAATAAACGAATAGCTAATGTAATAAGTGGTGGGTTGACAACCATGTTCGTGCGTCAACTGTTTTTCCGATGTCACATCTTCTTATTGTTGTTGTTTTGTTTTATTATGTTGGGTTTCGTTTGTGTCTCTATGCAATAACTGCTAGTTTCTTGCAATGAATCGCAAATTAACCACAGAACATGACCTGACTCCATATGATTTTTCGTTGTGGGATATCCTGAAAAAATAATGTTTTTGCTCAGAATCCGCAGGATCTGAATGATTTGCGACAGATGAACGAACAGTCATTCGTGAAAATCGTTGAGTTATGTTCTGCCATCTGTAAATCAGTGTCTAAACGTTGTGAATAATTGTTTATCGAGAAACAGAGCCTTCATTTTGAACAAAATCTATAAAGGAATGTGTAGTCAAATGTAAATTGAATGTAATTAAATGTAAGGAAGTGTTTGGGGAAAGCGACTTTTAACCCAATCTGTATATTTGGATGGTGCAGTAAGACTCCGGAAAGCAATGGTTTAACGTGAAATAATTATGAATGATCAATATTTTAATATGCAGTCGACCAAATCCTGTTGTGAGGATCAGAAGACAGTCTATTAAAAGCATTTTACATATTACACAAAGTAATTAACGGTTATAATTTAAGTGTATCAATAAAGAAAAACTAAATTAAAGACTTTTTGTGGGAAGTTTCCATTAAAATGGAAAATAGTTTTAAATAGCTGTACAATAGAATAAATTAATAATTTTAATTACTTGCGTTGTAATATAAGCTACAGTTTTAATTATGATTCAGAAAAGGAAATATCCAGATTCCAAACAATGCGTGGCACAAGGGAAAACATGGAAAGATGCACTTTTGAAATTTTACAAAGTAATGGCAGTTCCTCCTATTTCACTGTATTGTTCTGAAACATGGACCCTGACAAAAATAAATTGCTATAAGTGCACCCAGGCAGCAGGAATGAAGTGTTTACACTCAGTAACGGGTTACAGATTACAAGACAGAAAAAGAAAGCAAGACATCAGAAATGAACTCAGTTTAACGCAATAAAAGACAAAATAATGGGAAAGAACATCTGGACAGACAATTTAATAATATTGCTGAACAAAAGAGAAAAAAGTATAGGGTGACCAAACTGAAGATGGTTTATCAGATTTGCAAGAGCGGTATTACGTTTCTTTAAAACATATTTTCCGTTTATTAATTTTGAACAGTTTTACTTGTGTGGTTTCAACGTCATAACAATTATTATTCTGTGATTCTTGGATGTGAAAGTGGAGATTTGTGTTTCTGCACTGTCATTAGTATAATTTATTCTTGCAAGTAACATGACTCCAGGATGACCACATTGGAAGTATATAGTTTGAAAATCACTGTTCTACGTGGATATTTAAATTACTTACTCCAACTATGTAATGTCTCGGTTCCAGAGTGAAGTTCCTGCCTTGAATATAAAAGTCGATATTTGGAAGATAACGTATACTTTTGCAATCAACCTGAAAATAAGCACAATTAATTTTGTGAATATGAAACAAAGGTTTCCATGCAAGGGACTGATCTTATCATTATCGGGTACATTGCAGTTGGGACAAGTTGGTTGTTTTACGTTAGATAAACTTAATTGCGAGACAACGCTTTTGCGCCAGTACCATTATAAAATTTGGTGGTAAATGGTTTCGATTGGCATTTTGATCGGAACTGAGTTTGAACACTGCTTCAAATGAGAAACATCTAAGATCGAGTCCTTTTTGCACACCAGTGGTCAATCTGAAAATAACAACCGATCCTATCTTGG
Organism: Periplaneta americana; assembly: GCF_040183065.1. Classification (NCBI taxonomy): domain Eukaryota; kingdom Metazoa; phylum Arthropoda; class Insecta; order Blattodea; family Blattidae; genus Periplaneta; species Periplaneta americana. The sequence goes on from NC_091127.1 coordinate 174,768,747, forward strand.
CTTGCTTTGGTTTGTTGTAGATCCTGTAATCCATTCCATTTTTTTTCTTATTAATTACCAGATGAGCGTCTTCTAGCAATATGTTTTTTGTTTTTTTTTACGAGTATTTTGCAGTTGTAGCACTCAGTAATGATTTTTCTGAGCATAATGTGTACGTGGTTATTTTATCAGAATTTAGTTTAAATTACTTGTTTGAGCAGAATTTATTTTATTTGCCAATAATTATGATGAAAAGTAAAACGGGTATAGCTCGCGCAAGAAACGATTACCGAAAACCAATGGTGGCGTTGCTGTCTGTTTTGACGTGTGTATGAGAGGCACGCCGAGGGGGGAGGGGTGCGAGCCGATGGAAGTACTGTCTCTTCCAAGAAGATGAACAAATGAGGACATCGCTTTGGAAATAAAGAACGTAGGAAGAGAAATAATAATACCGTGCGATACAAGACACGCATTCGCATGCAATGGAACAAACTAAAGTCGTAATGTAACTATCACAACGCAAGACTGATTCTATTGATGTCATTTCTCTTCCGACTGTACTCTTGAATATTATTCAAGCTATCCCGTGACCTTTCCTCTCGCCCGCTCTTCCTTATCGCATTGTTTGATTCGCATTCCTTCCGTCGGTAATCCGTACTTGCGAGACCTATATCAGTTTTCTATATACAATTTTATAACAAGGCTATTTCAATAAAAATGCTTTGTATTTTTTTTTTTTTTTGCAATTTCAGCAGAGTACAAAATAAAATAAAACTTTTATTTACTAATTCATTAATACGAGTATAATGATATAGGCCCTAGTTTAGATGTTTATACCACCTAAAATAATATTTGAATTATTATTATTATTTTTAACTAAAATACATTAATTCTATTTAGACTAAAATGTCAAGGTTATCTATGTAAAGTCTGTACGTTGGTAGCAATGGAGCATACAGTCTGTGAGTCACATGACTGTCAATCAAGCTTCCTGTTAAGTGTGGTGACCTTAACAGACCTCTGCGACTGGAGCATTGATCTCACTCGGGTAAAAATGCGTGTAGTTTGTTGCGAACACTGTTCATTACACATATAATGCGATATTTTTTGTTTATTACTTTCATATCCATTCTATGCATAAATGAGATCTGAATCAGCTTGAAGCGTCAAACTTTCAGTTGCGAAAAAGTTTAAATACCTACAGACACAGATGATTAAAACTTCGTACTGATATGATTATAACAAAATAATTTCCGTGATGCACTCTGCCCGGAATTTCTTTTGTCTGTCGCAAGATGGAGACTATTAGCCCATTATTTTCGACATGTACCTTTTCCGTTATGAACGGCAGAACACATTTTGATCATATTCCTTATTTAATATATCTGTCGATTAAAATTAAATTTGACTAACACCGTTGATTACAGGAGGTAAATTTTCGACTTATCATAATAGAAGAATAGTAGCAAATACCTACTGATAAAATTAAGGTTTGTAATTAAATCATGAAACAATGCTACGCTTGGTCGGAGAGTTTGGGTTTTAGCACCGTGTCAAAGATGCGAACTCTTCCAACAAGTTGGAGCTAAAGGCTCATTCACAATGAAAATTAAACATAACGTAAGCGTTACTGTAAAATCAAGAAGTCTACCATCATTTACGATGGGAACATAAACATAACAGCAAACATACTTGGTAACCATGGAAACATAACAACGACGCCATTTCCTCATATTCTGTCTTATACTTCAGGGCTCCACGATTGTGTTCTGTTTGTAAATCACGTAAGCATAAGCATGAAAGTTTGGAGTTTGCAAACTTCCATGCTGACGTCTTACGGTAATGTTAATGTTAGTGTTTATGTGAATCATTGTGAATGATCCCATTTGGTAGCCTGGCCGCAAACTTCTGTGTTTATGTTACGGTTATGTTTAATTTTCATTGTGAATGGGCCTTAACTCTTTCTAACGGATCCCCTCTCTCCGCCTTCCCTGATGAAGGAGCTGTTACATATTTCTTCATCTATTGCACGGTGTAAAAGCCACCGTGAAAGCCTGAAATTGTGCTTAATAGAAGTGGGGTGTGACAGCGTTTTGCTTTCACAGCTCCGGAAAAATCGCCGTGATAGCGATTTTGTCACAGTGTGATTTTTGTGTTGGGATGATTCTTGGCGATTGGGAATGTAACTCCTTGGCATTCACACCAGTGGCGGCTCGTGATAAAATATTATGTGTGTTCACAATTTTGTGGTTCCAAAATCGAAGAGAATTTGAAATCGTACGTTTAGTCTAATATGAAATGTGATGATTCCAATGTTTCACTATAAAAAAACCGTATATAAATTCAAAACAACATATAATAACAATAATAATAATAATAGTAATAATAATAATAATAATAATAATAATAATAATAATAATGAAACTCAGTCTTTTTATTTCCAATTTTTCTTGGTAAGCCAGTTTACCCAGTTCTTTACTGTTCAAAATTGCTTGAAGAGAGTTCATTGTTTACGTTTGTTAAAAATGAATACATACCACGGTCTCGTTATTTACAAACGCGTGTGTTCAGTAATATATTTTGATTCACAACACACTGATATACTATAGCCTATACCAGTACTGTAATTCCATTCGCATAGATTACTATAAATACATGCCAGTAAATATTATTCTTAAATATTATACACTGCCATACAGATACTTAAATTCATACCACCACCACAGTCAGCCAGCACGTGTTTGAAAGCCAAACTATGCTATTAGTAATTCACAAACTACACTCTCGTAGCAGCACTGTACACACATCCAAGTAAGTAAACGTTCCTACAGTCAGATGCTGACATCTATTAAATTTCCTCCTCGAGATATAGCACGTGAACGATAGGCATCGATGGACCTGACATCTGTAGGATAGATACTCATCATGTTCACTTAACGCTTTGTGCTCTTGACGAGTCATAAGCGGCCAGCTAAAAACAATTTTCTCCCGCGCATGCGTGAAATTCCTGTAACCATCTCCAAAAGAGCACGGCTTGTACGTGAACGGATGTTGCCAAGTTTACATAAGAAGTTGATGCAAGATGCGGGAAGTTTAAAATACTCGATTCTGATATTATACATCCCCACTACGTCAATACGATATCAAATAATAAAACTAGTCGTGCATTAATGGAAACAAGGTGTTCACGTGCTCTTGTGCTCTTATTGACGCACCGCCACTGATTCACACAGTCATTCATTAAAGATGATGACAGGCAATACATGCCACATTCCAGAGGTAACTGCATCATCATCAATCATAATGTACAGTAGAAGGTTCTAGTTTGCCTGGGCTCTTCAAGTCATTTCAAAATTATTGAATATTCTTGGGATTGTCCCATTAATCTTCAATATTATACTGGAATTTGTCATTAGAAAGATTCAAATAGACACAGAAAGTACTCTGGAGTATAAATTCAATTTGTTATATATGCAGATTTAAATTTGATGGGAAGGCCGTTGAAATCGGCGAAGGAAGCTCTGGAAAATCTAGAGGCTTCTGGAAAGGAAGTTGGACTTCACATGCAGTAAATGAAAGCAAAACCAAAGCTTTGATTCAGTCCAGGAAAAGGAAGTAGAAGCGATTCAGGCTGAAAATTGTGCTATAAAAGTTGTTGACAGTAACAAAGGATTTAGGGGTCACAATTACGGATAGAAATGAAGAAATAAAGGGAATCCTGAATCGACTACAATCAGCAAACGGAGCATATTACGCCATTATCCCACTGATTAAACACCGCGGAGTCAATCGAGGAACACAGGCTACATAGTATATAAAACACATATTCGGAGTATTGCTATATATGGAAGTGAAAATTTGACTATGTTGCAGAGTACAGCTGCTAAAATTAATATTTTCGAAAGAAAAATTCTCAGGAAGTTATTTGGACCTAAACTAGATAATGGAACATGACGCAACCAAGACGATAAGACTTATATAATTTTATGCTCGACCATGCCGAAACGTAGTAATTATACACCTGGAAGCAGACCTTTAATGCGTGTCATTAAAGTACACCTACTCATTAAAGGTCAGGTCTTTCAGCCAATGACGACTCAGGTTACAACTGTTCAGCCAATGACAGGTCAGCTTTCTACCATTATAAAACCGCAAATATCGATTATTCTCGGATATGCAATCGAAATAGAATTAGCGAAAAGTCACGGAGGCTGGAAATCCAATACTGTCGCAGAAGGTTATGTTCTGTTACTATAATAATTAGCGTTAATTGTAAATAATATTCAAATAAATTCAATTTGTCATCTCGTTTTTCAATGTCTAATTTAATTTCAATGTTATCTCTGTAGGTTCTTATGGCCTAGCAAGGTCATTGTGGATATCTGTTCCTCGGAAAAATCAATACTTTCGCGTCTGCGCACATCTCACAACATAAGGAACATTGCTGAAGGTCAGATACAATTAAAATTAATAATATCAAGTTAGAAATATGGTCGAGCATAAAAAGTCGTATGAAACTCGCCTATAATGGTAATTAAGAAGCTCGTATGAAAATTATGAAACTCGCTTGCGCTCGTTTCATAAATATCCATACTCACTTCTTAATTACCTTCATTATAGGCTCGTTGCATAATGTACTATTATGCTCGACCATGCCGAAATGTAGTAATTATACACCTGTTAGCAGTCCTTTAATGCATGTCATTAAATTACACCTATTCATTAAAGTTCAGGTTTTCGATTATTCTCGGATATGCAATCGAAAGACAACTAGGGAAACGTCACGGAGGCTGGAAATCCAATACTGTCGCAGAAGGTTATGTTCTGTTACCATAATAATCAGCGTTAATTATAAATAATATTCAAATAAATTCAATTTTTCATCTCGTTTTTCAATTCTAAATCAATTTCCAGGTTATATCAAAATTAGTTCATGTTATTCTCTAAATTATATCAAGGTCAATGACATTATTGTTCCTAGAAAAAAATCAATACTTTCGCGTCTGCGCACATCTCACAATTCACGAGCTATGCACAAGGTCACTTCCAATCTTCAGTCAGATGCGAATAAAATGAATACTTCTGAATAATTTCAAGTTAGAAATATGGTCGAGCATAAAAAGTCGTATGAAACTTGCCTATAATGGTAATTAAAACGGTCGTATGAAAATTATGATACTCGCTTGCGCTCGTTTCATAAACAGACATACTCGCGTCTTCATTACTATCATTATAGGCTCGTTGCATAATGTACTAATATAGCATTATCCAAAATTATAGGTATTAAGATACCCCAGTGAGTTGCTCACATTATAAGAATGAAAAATCAACGAATTCCCAGAAAAGTACTTGGTGGACACATTGATGAGAAAAGGCCAGTTGGAAGACCACCGGAAGAATTTATACAGAAAGGTGCAGCCGACTTGAGCCATGTAAGAAACTGGAAGCCAACCGCAAGAAACAGGGACACATGGAAGAGAACAATAGGGAGGTCATGGTCCGAAAACGGGCCGGAGCACCATGGGATGATGATGATGATGATGATGAAATACAAAAGCAGCTATTTATACAAGCAGGCAAAGGGAAATTAAGAAGAGAGAAAGAGTTGAAGGAAATGTGCGGAGGGAAGGGGAATGTGGAGTTGAACGAAAGAAAGTGAAGATGGTGAAGAAAAAAAGGATGTATTAGGTAGAAGAAGAAGGGAAAGTGGAGGAGAGAGGCAAAAAGGCAAAATAATGAAAAATGTGAAGGGAAAGTAAAACAAAAAGAACAGGTCTAAAGTACGAAGAAGAGAGAAGGATAACAAAAGGTAGAGAGGAAGAAGAAGAAAGTAATAATGTGAATTATGTGGATGTGTAGAAAGCGGGATTAAGAATAGGCCTATTAGGAATGTTTGTAAATGTAATAATTAACCTCTGTGGTGTTGTAATGCACATTGCTACTCATTGGAATTCAGAGGTAGCCTATTAGTGAGTTAATTATCGTACATTGCACGGTACCTGGTATTCATTATTCCTATAAGGTTTTCCACCTAAATATTCGTTCAGTGGAATTACTGTCTCCGGAGGTCCTTGTATGAGACTTGTCCCAGTATCGGCGATAACTTCACAGCTGTTTTCGCAGATGGCAAGTGCATTGCCCACAGTAATTCTGCAACAAAAGTACACAAATAATGTTTTTAATTCGCTTATTATCCTGCATGATACTCTTAGTACTAAGTACAGGCGAGCATTTTAAAAGCCATGTCAAAGGAAAATGAAACTACTCATCGCAAGGAAAATTATAGCTGGGATTTGTAATGTGATTGGGCCCTTTCGACTCGTCCGTCCTCATTCTTGAATGGAACAAAAACGATAAATAACAAGTAGCACATTCACTGATTGTGTAGTCGTAATGAAATTAAGCCAATCCGTAATTTAAAACAGAACTAACACAAGCTATTGCCTGCCTGGAATATAACCTGGGTCAACTGAATTTGTAAGCTTGTATGTCACTATTTGATCGACAGTTAAATTTCAGACATAGACTATAATTATTTACTCAGCGGTCTTATTTGTAGTAGTTAATGTTACAAATAGAATTCCTCCGAGTACAATTTAAGCACAGCTACTCACTTGTCCATTGTGAATTCCCAGTACCGTTGTTTTGAAACATTCACATACGTCATTTCTCCTTGGTAGTGATTTTCATCAGTTCCGCCAATAATCATAAACTTATCTTGCCCACTCTCTGTTGGCTTTCTGAGGAAATAAGCACAATAATTATATATCACATGCCCCTTACCAACAATTATAGCAAATTAAAAAAGTAGGAACAGGCATTATAGGACCCACCCCGAGTATTCCAAAGTATCGATTATATATTGTATATTTTCGATTATTATATCAAGTATGCCATCTTAACAATACTTAATACATAGTACTATAAACATGTATAATTTAATAAAACCAACAATAATGATATTAAGCTCATATTAGTCACCTTTGTTATACAATACATTAAATTTTATTCAAAATAAAGTTAAAGAAACGAAACAAACCAAAGCTAAACTTTAAACACAGTAACATTAAACTTTCAAACAATACAACATTGGTATTAATACAACAATAAAATTAAGTTCATATTAGTCAACGTTATAATATATTATAAAATACTAATTCTACTCAATTTATACTGCATTTTTGGTCCAGGGAAAATAGTAGTCTTTCACAAAAACACATTTTTACTAGTATTTTTCTAGGACCAAAGAATTAAAAAACAAAATTGGTGTAAAATTAGCATTTTACCATGGACTTCACTGGAGATGTTCCGTTTCATCTTCTCCGTTATCCGAATGATTTCACAAAGTGCTACGATACGGCGTTCCTGTGTCTATCATTTAATACCTTGTAATTTCCAATGACATCTCCACAGGAGTTAATCTCGTTTACTTTTAAATTTCTTCAGTCTCACCCCAGGATTGCATGTTTCGCAAAACATTTCACTCCTAACTAAACCGCATTCGCATAAAAAACATAAACATAGCCTACATGTCTTTATTCGTGGATAAAGCTACTAAGAAGTTTACAACTTATTTATAATTCCATAATTTCCATTTCGAGGCCTACATTTTAAATCAAGAAGGAGAATTTGATCCACTTCTTTTTTATATTTAACTATAGCATTCGAAATTGCCGCCATGATTATGATCAAACTAATTTACAACAATATTGATTGATTGGCAACATAATGAAAACAATATATATCGATCATTTAATTGATGGAAGCGCAACTTCCGTTGACCTTTTTTTTTGTGACTTAGCATAGTTTTATATTTAGGGTGGGTCCCATAATGCATCTGTTCCAAAAAGTATAAAGGGTCACACGTTAAAAAGTGTTAGGTAGGCCTATATACCTTCGACAGACGGCCCGTTTCGACGTGATGTTACGTCTTCATCAGTGTCTCTTGAACTCTGTCTCTGTCTCTTGAATGAGTAGTTCAAGAGACACTGATGAAGACGTAACATCACGTCGAAACGGGCCGTCTGTCGAAGGTATATACCTTTTTTTAAAAACATTTAACACTTTTTACGCGTGACTAAGCAATTTTATGTTTTTAACAAACAAAGTGTTAACGTGAACTTTAATCAATGTATAAAGGGTCGTTCAAAAAGCGCGCCGGTTTTGATATATCAAATTATGAACTTTATTTTTTGAAAATACTTTAAACTAGGGCATAAACTTGTTCAACTCGCCTTTCCATTTCAGGTATGGAAAATTATGTCGGGCATATGACCCCCTCTACTGCGCTGGCATGCAAGAATTCTGTCCGTGAAATTCGCTATGAAGTCTGACAAATTTCCACTTGGATTTCGCCGACAACTCGCCGAATTTCCTCTTTTAACTCGCGGATGTTTCGGGGTTTATTCGCATACACCAATGATTTAAGATTACCGTTTAAAAGAATCGCATGGCGGTAAATCACATGACCTTGATGGTCTCATTACGACAGATGAGACGATCCGGGAAGCGCTAATGGAGCACTGGTGGCACCATCCTGCTGAAACCACAACTCTTGAATGCCCGTTCCATTCAAATGAGGCCACAAGAAGAGGCGAAGAACCGATTTCGTTGGACTAACAGTCACACTGCCACGAACCACCGCAATGTTTTGCTCAGATCGGCCAGAACGAAGACGCCCAGAACTTTCAATGTTCACTGTTGAAAAACCGTTTCATAAAACTTTTTCATAAGACTGTGAAGTGTTGATTGATTCGGTGCTGCATTACGCCCTAGAATCGCGCGAAGTCTCCTGACAGTTGCTGTAAAACTTTTCGCCGTTCTGAAAGAACGTTTTGACAATTAGCACACGTTGCGCAGTAGTAAACTGCTCTGTGACTAGGCACACAATGACGAAATGCGAGAAATTCAGCTGAAGCAACAATCGGAATGTTTATGGACAATAAAAGATCTTGAAGTGAAATTTCTATCTGATATTGACAAATTAATTCGCAGCGCTGTTAAGGAAATAATTAACATTCCTACTGACACCCCTGATGCTATGTTGTATGCACCAAGAAGATTGCGAGGTTTAGAAGTATTTAAAGCCCAGTGGGAAGCTTACCTTCAGCACTTAAATATTTGTCAAAGACTTTCACACGTTGACAACCCTCATGTAGCAGCCACTCGGAATCTTCCAAACGAAATTGAACTTTGCATCAAACAATTATCAATTACCTTCGATTGCTCTGAACGTATTTCTTCTCAAAAACTAAGAAAAGCATTGCGTGAAGATTCTCTTCATCAATGGAGCAAATTGAAAAGTAAAGGTTTGGGAGTTGTTTTCTATTCTCACTGGAAGAAAGGTAATTCGTGGATCTCAACCAAAAAGGGACTTTCGAGCAGTCAGTGGACGCAAGCCATTAAGATGAACTGTAATACAATACCTGTACGTACTCTCCCTGGTAGAACTCTTGACTCAACCCGTTGCAGAAGATGCGACGAGCAAGAAACGCTTCCTCACGTCTTGGGTTTCTGCCGTCATGGAGAATTGCTCCGAATCAACAGACATAATACGGTTCGTTCTCTCATCGCAGCTTCAATCCGTCAGAATGCTTCCTTTGAGGTTTATGAGGAGGTTGGTTGCGTCTCTTCTGATGGCTCTACTAGAGGGCTGATATCATCATAATTGATCGGCAGAAGGATAAGGGTGTCATTCTTGATCCCACAATCCGTTTTGAGACGCATGAGCAACAGCCACAAGAGGTGTGTCGTGAAAAACAAGTCATATATGAGCCTTGTTGTCAGCATCTTGGAGCACAATACCACATTACGCATTGGACAGTTTTTGGGCTCATGTTCGGTGCCCGTGGCACGATCCCACGAGAAACTTTAAATCAACTTAAACAATTTAAAATTTCTGATGCAACGATTGATGCCATTGGATCTCACGTGTTAAAATCATCCTTAGCTATAATTAGTAATCATTTGTACCCAACAAAATTTTTATTGTAAATGATTTCCTACGTTTTCTTATCTTAACGTTTTTTCTTTTTCTTTCCAAGTGTCACAAAATTGTTTTGTTTACTTATTATTCTTTATGAATTGATTAGTAGGCCGATCTATCGAACCCTTATTTAGGGCGGCTTTTGTTTCTACAAATTATCTATCTATCTATCGAAATGAAATAAAACAATGTCGACAACCTACAAACAAAAAATATGTCAAGCGATTCAAAACCGGCGCGCTTTTTGGTCGACCCTTTATTTTATCTGGACGTTAACACCACTCAATAATAATAATAATAATAATAATAATAATAATAATAATAATAATAATAATAATAATAATAATAATAATAATAATAATCAAGTGCCAAGTTTTGTATATTTGTATTTGTGTTACATTTAATTATAGTTATTACTTTTATGTATATTATGTAATTAATTATTAGTTTGTAAATATGACATGTCTCATATCATGTATATGATCAGTGGATGCAATAAATGATTATGATTATGTTTATGATAACCTTCAAAGGGTATCACCACATACAAAAACTCGTATGTGACAACAGAGGGCACGTCCTTCTGAAAAACAAGTACATGGTTCTCGTACTATGCAATAACAATATTTTAGAGAAATGTAAACAAAAAATTAAATAAGAACAGAAAAACGTAACAGATTTTAAATGCTGCAAAATATAGAGGACACAGATATAGTTTACCGGTAGAGAAATACCAAGAAAGAAAATAGCAACCATATTTAAAGTAGAGGCAGAGATAAAGGTGCTCGTCGAAAGGAAGCCTTACGGAAGCAAAAGGGAAGTGACAGACAGGTTCAGTAATCTCAAATTATGAGGCTTCAAATTATATTCTAGAGTAAAAGGATGAACTGAATCGTGGATAATAAATGGGAGTAAAATTCAACCTATTGTATTATTTTCTATAAAATGAGGACTTATAGTTATTGAAAAATTTTTCCTGCCATAGCAGAATGCCTAAATAAAAAAAATAGGCTATACGAAATTTACATTTTTTGGTACAGTGGTTAAATTTGCTGATACATGGTAGTGTGAGAAAAAATTATGATACGTATTTTTTTCAGTTCGTACTGCATAAATGGTTGTTCAATATTTCTATGGAACCTTTCAAAGCAAGAAGGGCTACATCTAAGCAAACTTGCCTTGAAATAACCACTTGCACAAGTTTCTGTGTGGGATTTCGAACTTTCAAGGCGTGGCAACAATAGCTGTAAATACAACAAAAAACACGATCGTGCAGAAAATTAATTACATGCGGGCACATTATACTCAATGCTTACAATTTATACGTTGTCATAGATACAGAACTATCAAACCTTTCGGCTCTATAATGAGTGAACCCAGGAACAGGGGAACCGTTTCTAGATTCAGAACCGGAAAACAGTTCTTGGCAACGGATCTAACAAATATAATTTCCCCTGACGATGAAAGCAATAGATAGCTTCGAAAGTTTGGTTGTTTTTAATGTGACATGGTGTAAAAACCCAATAATCTCGCACTACGTGGAATGAAATGACCTTTGTATTTGATACAGAAATGAACTTTGTATGTAATATAGAAATGAAAGTTTTAACTTCTTATCTGGGTGCACTGTAAATGATTTCATTTCCGTGTGCCTTGTAAAAGACATTTGAAGGAAATGAATCACATGCAGTAGATATGGTAGCAAGATACAGAACTGAAATGTTGCGAAACTCCTCGAGGTATAATGCATGTTGGCCTATAATCTTCGCCACAGTCTGTTGTAAACGCGAAATCTTAGTTTATGCGTTGGGTTTATTTGTTTGGTGCGTAATTTTTTTTCTCTCACTCATTTGTTTATTGTTATTGTTAACTGTCGCCATTGTATACATTTCTCTTTATCCGAAAAATGGAAAGAATTCTATCGACCAATGGTCGCACTCGACTCGCATTCGAGCGGCCAAACTGACAGGTTTTTCATGGTTTTCCTCGATCACAAAGGGAAATGGCGGATTGAACATCGTGAGTCATCACAACCTTAATCACCATTATCAAAATCATTAATAAAATTGAAGTCAGATAAATGAACACAAACCATATAACATATGACAATAGAAACAAAATCACAACAATATTTCACGCCTACTGATAAAACGAAGGACCCTATAGGGCTACACGCCATATGATCTAGAGTCCTAGACGTTAAAGTGTGTACAGAGTCATTACTAGACTTCGTTGAATTGCCACACGCAGCATGCAATCAGGTTGCCGATGTACGCTAGTATAGAGGAGGTGAGCGACCGCCCGGTCTGTAGTATAAGCAGTTCATGTTAAGAGTTGTGACCGGTCCAAATAGATAGAGCAGCTACAGCTAATGTATACCTATGTAAGCACTTGTTTTTGCATTACTGTGGTTAGAATAGTCAAAGCTTAACATTTGTTCAGTGCAGACAAGAATTCAATCAAACATATTACAATGAGAGTGTTGCTGTTCCAAATAATTGCCCCTGGAATACCCTTACCTCCGCAGCCAGTCTTGACCCGTTGGGGAACGTGGTTGGATGCTGTTAATTATTATGCAGAACATTTCGGCAAAATAATGGAGGTAATTGATGCATTGGATAGCACAGGCAGTTCCGCTGTTGCAGCTGTAAAATCATTGCCTTCTGAACAGCCATTGAAAGATATTCTGTTCATTGATTCTAATTTTAAAATCGTGTCCAAAAGCATCATCCTGTTAGAATCGTCTAAACTACAACTCTCAGAAGCCCTTAATATAGTGGATAAAGTATCAGAAACCGTTATCCAAAATAACAATTCACTTATTTCAGAAAAAGTGAAATGTAAGTTGAGAAACATTATTGCTAAAAAATTCTGCCTATTCACAACTTCGTATTATAAATGATGTACCATCAGGTCACGACAAGATATCTGAAGTTGGTGTACTAAAAAGTAGTGACTTTCCGTTCTAAAAATATGTACGTATTACATCGTGTGGTGTTGAACGTACATTTTCCCAAAATAAAAACTGTTTAAGTGACCATCGGAGGAGGTTATTTTGCAGTCGCTGAAAATGTACGTAACTCTTCACTGCAATGCACATATTCAAGGATGATGTGAGTATATTACATTAAATTTTAAGAGTTAATATATCTCACTACAAAATAATTGTATATTTACAAGTTTAGACATATCCTACTTCAATGATCATTCATTATATTTCTTGAATGCAGGATACAGGTTTCATTGTAACGGCAGTATACTGCTCAGTGTTTACATCAGAGGCATACTCCATCCTTTGCACGCCCTCTTCCCATACAGTCCATACCGCGTGCGCAGTAAACCTTGCGATTCCCGTGGCAATTCCACGAAGTCTAGTCATTACTAATACTGTATATAGTTTTAATCTTCCCATGTATTTCAACGTACCCGTCTGTGACGTTCATCTGACAATTAATTACTAATGTTACCACTAGAGTACATTACTAAATGATCATTCTGCTATCAGATGTTTATTTAGAGGTTTGTGTTAGTTACGTTCAGTGTTTATGGATGTTGTTAATATGTTGTCGACAGAAGAAAGGGTTTTTGCTGTTAAAACGTGGTACAAAGGTGGTATCAGTTAGTAATTCAAGAATGGAACGAACACTTCGACACTTCCACCAACACGGAAGGCGGTCTTCAATGAACTACGACAATTTCAACTCACTTTACTTTCATCACGATGGTGTTCCACCACACTAAGCTGTAATTATGCGAATCTACGTTGTTGAGTGTTTGGAGGAAGAGTTATTGGAAAACGAGGGACAATAGAAATGCCACCCAGATCACCCGACCTCACTCCAATGGATTCTTCATTTTGGGGATTGATTAAAGATATGGTCTACGCTTCAAAACCAACCTTAATAGAGGACTTGACATCAGCCATTGATACTGCTTTTCACGACGTTGATTCCGATCCACAACTGTGCGAAAAATTATGCTTAAGTGTCCAAGATTGTCTTCAAACATACGAGTATGTTGACGTAGAGGGAAACAATTTGAAAAAGAAAAATTTTCTATAAATAAATATTCACGAATAAAGTAAGTTTCAGATGGAAAAAAGGGTAATGAGGTCCATCCTATGTAAATAAACTTAACAAAAGAAATGTACAAATTATTGCGGTTTTATGTGGACATTTAAAAGATGTAGAAGACATTTTGTGCAAGTGTAAGTGCTTGTAGAATAAAGAGCAACGCCTCAACATCGTCAGTAATATTAAACCTCAAAGGATAAGCCGTTGTTTGACCACAAATTTAGGTTTCGCGTTGTCTGATTTTGAATAACGGGTCCGCTTATTACAGTAGTGTATGGATCTCGACTGTGACTGACTTTGCGATTAATGACGTCACGAAAAAGTTAACGAATTACGGACGGGTGGAGTACGAAAAACTGCTATTTTCGCAACTAACTACGTCAAACGTAACTTTCTTCTTCTTCTTCTTCTTCTTCTTCTTCTTCCCTTCAAGTATTAGGCCAAATGACCTGTTACGATCTCACAATTGAATTTTCAATCCAGCGCTTCTTTGGACGACCGAGAGATCTCTTCCCGTTTGGACGATAGTGGAGCATGACTTTTGGGATTCTATCTCTATGCATGCGATGCAGATGATTTATCCAGTTGTTCTGATAATGTTTTACGTCATTAATTACAGGTTCTAGTTGTAATTCTTCCATTACATCTTCATTGCGTTTGTGATCCCATTTCGTATATCCCGCTGTATATCTCATAAATTTTATTTCATTAGCCGTTATTCTGCTTTCGTCTTTCTTCCTCAATGTCCATGCCTCACTGCCGTAACAAAGTACAGGTCTCGCCAAGGTCTTGTAAAGGCGAATTCGAGTATGCCTTTATACTAGGGAAGGTTTTATAATGGTGTTAATTATTCCCATTGTTTTGGTGTATTTAGAAATTTTCTGTGAAATGTCTACTTCATCGAAAAAAGATAATGTGTATCCGAGATATGTAATAGTAATATGCGTTACAAGAGCGGTATGTTGAAGTTTTCATGTTCGAGGAAAAGTTTGAAAAAGCGAAACGTAGTTGAGCTTTTTTAATTTCCGAGAATTGAAAGAAAACATACCGCTCGTGTATCGTACATTATTTTGTGCGAAGATCGTTTATTACATACCTGAAAGAGGAATTTCTAATTAGTTGCAATGAAATCGCCATCTTGGTTTCTGTTCAATGACGGCAAATTTGTAAAACAAAAATATCTATCTTCAACATTGTTGCTTTAAAATGTTTTCTGTGTTTACTATACCCCAGCAGGCCGTGATATACGTCTGTCTTTTTTCACCCAGTCTATGGAATCTTGTTGATTTTTTCACGGCTTGCTTAATGTTACTTGCATCACGAATGCAGTAACTTTAGCGGAGTTGTAGAGTTTACTTCATTTTTGCAATTATTTGAAAACAATAATTAACAGTGCAATTTAGGTGAAATCGCAGTGGTAAGTTTCCAATTTATAATTATTACTATATTGAACGTCTCTAAAAATAATATGTTAAAAGCCTAAAGCAGTAAAATGAATATGTCACTTAAGCGGTAAGAAGAGGGATATGTGTGTTAGGTTGGGAATACTGAATGTGGAATTTTATACTTTCCGCGGATTGGTTTTATGCGGAAACCAAGCAAGTACGCACGATCTCGCACAATAGTAATATGCGTTACAAGAGCGGTATGTTGAAGTTTTCATGTTTGAGGAAAAGATTGAAAAAGTGAAACGTAGTTGAGCTTTTTTAATTTCCGAGAACATGAAAACAAACATACCGCTCGTGTATCGTACATTATTTTGTGCGAAGATCGTTTATTATATACCTGAAAGAGGAATTTCTAATTAGTTGCAATGAAATCTCCATCTTGGTTTCTGTTCAATGACGGCAACTTTGGAAAACAAATATATCTATCTTCAACATTGTTCCTATAAAATGTTTTCTGTGTTTACTACACTCCAGCAGGCCGTGATATACATCTGTCTTTTTTTTCCCCCAGTCTATAAATGTGAACTTAAAACAAACGGTAAGGTTATGTAATGATTTATTTTTCATTTTAATACTTTAAGAAAATTATTTATTTCTGCACATTAAAATTAATTGTCACATTTGTGCAGTTATTCAGAGTCACTGGAGCACCACCACCAGTTTTTTCTATTGTGAAACTTTTTTGCATGAATATTGATTTTCCAGTTTCCATCGAAGTTGAAGCATTAGCACTATAGATGGCAGCATTTGATAAACCCTCCGTCTGGCAGGAAGTCGATGCACTGGAGACTGTGGTTGCAGTTTTGTGAATCCTAGTACCAATGTTGCTTTTGTCGTGCAAAATATTTAAAAACAATAATTAACAGTGCAATTTAGGTGAAATTGCAGTGGTAAGTTTCCAATTTATAATTATTACTATATTGAACGTCTTTAAAAATAATATGTTAAAAGCCTAAAGCAGTGAAATGAATATGACGCTTAAGCGGTAAGAATAGGGAAATTGTTATCTGTGTTAGGTTGGGAATACTGAATGTGGTATTTCACACTTACCACGTATTGGTTTTGTGCGGAAACCAAGCAAATACGCACGATCTCGCACGAAAAGATAATGTGTATTTATTTTATTTATTTTATTTTATTTTACGACGCTGTGTCAACATCTTAGGTTATTTAGCGTCTGAATGAAATGAAGGTGATAATGCCGGTGAAATGAGTCCGGGGTCCAGCACCGAAAGTTACCCAGCATTTGCTCATGTTGGGTTGAGGGAAAACCCCGGAAAAAACCTCAACCAGATAACTTGCCCCAACCGGGATTCGAACCCGGGCCACCTGCTTTCGCAGCCAGTCGCGCTGACCGTTACTCCACAGGTGTGGACGACAATGTGTATCCGAAATATGTAAAATAATTTATCCTTTCTAATATTTTTTAATCTAAACTTATTTTGCTAGGCACAAGGTATTTTCCGCAGAAGGCCATAATTTTAGTTTCTTCTTTATTGATTTTCATACCATATTTAATTCCAGTTTTGTTAAAATTAAAAATTGAACGTTGTAATTCAACGTAACTTTTTCCCTTATAAAATAATGCCTTACTCTTGAATTATTTAATCAATAGCGTTATCCACTTTTGATCTAACGTGAAACGCGAAGTTGTCTACCTAACAAGACTGAAGTGTAACAAAACAGACGAGAGAAGTTATGGAAATACATTCTTATTAGATCTACGCATCACAGAGACCAAGTCTAATTACGCATTGCTCTGTTCAGAAAGAGACATATTAGTGCCTATATGCTACAGAAATAAGAAAATCATATTTTGTACCAGTCAATTAGAATTCCCCTTATGCGGCTACTACGGCACAACGCGATAACACGCTAGAAATTCCACTTGACACATCATCTCTGTATTCTTCATCTTTCACTGTTGCTACCTCTCGTCACTGGAACTCTCTGCCTCCTGAAGTCAAGGGCTGCCGAACATTGAAATCTTTCAAATCCAAGTTAGAAAATTATCTTATGACGAGTTGCCAAACTAACTTACTATTATGACAAGTGTTGTATTGCATGTTACCACGTAATTCACATTTTTTTATGTTCTAGTGATATTTAACTTATTTTATATTTTTATTTTCATATTTTCCGATAATGGTATATCTATAATGTGATAAGTTGAGCTGTATATAATCATAATTTTCCTTACTGTGTGTACTTAAAAATATTGTATTCATTGTATGCTTTGCACTGCATTATTTTATTATTACTATTATTATTATTATTATTGTTATTATTATTATTAATTGTCTTATTTTTTATACTTTGTATGTCTCATTTATTTTGACCTGCTGTTCACATTTTATTATGCTTTTTTCTTTCTTTCTGTATGTTATATATTATGTCTGATTTCTACTTACTTGTTGTTTACATTTAATATTGTCTTATTCAGTTTTGTGTGTAAAATTGTGGTGTACTTTGTAAATTTGTAGTGTTTTTTGTAACGCAGTTTTACTCCTGGTTGAGTGTTAGAGAAGGCCGTATGGCCTTAACTCTGCCAGGTTAAATAAATCATCATTATTATTATTATTATTATTATTATTATTATTATTATTATTATTATATATATATATATATATATATATATATATATATATATATATATATATATTCCTTTTTCCCTACCCCCGCTGAGGTCAGAACCCTATACCAGCGTTGTCAGACACAGCCTAAACGGAGCGGAGCGCTCCACTACAACTCGTTGCGTGCTCCGGTGCTTCCACAGACATAAGCAAGTTCACGCTCCGACTGGACGTCTCTAGCACCACAACCGGTTTCGGAGCTTACAACTCTGACACTACTGCCCTATACACACATCTGTGAGATCAGCTGCAACCAAACATCTGCGCTGTCACTATGAGCAAATGTTCTTTGTTTACTAATGACCGTGTATTTACAGGAGGCTGGTTGGACTTCACCGTCTATTTCCTCCCTCCCCCCCGTATGTGGCACCTAAGAGGTTACGTCCAGTCAACAGGCTTGGAGCTCACATATTCAGTTTCTTTCCGCTCCGAACCCTTTGACAGGATGCGTTTTGCGTACCTTTTAAATTTCTCCTCCCACTTCCCCTTTTTCAATTCAATTGAACTTCAGTTAGTCTGTGTTCCTCTCCGAAGCTAGTCACGTTGCTCTTAACTACATCTTCTTTCGGCCCGAGCGCTAAAGAAAGAAAATAAACATTTCATTAGGCCTACCTTGTACGATAAAACGAGAATTTCGGTTCCCGTACCAGATTCTGCTCCACCATGTTATAAAATAGGGGCATGATGCCTCCGTTAGATACGTTGTACAAGCCAAGGCCCACTATTCCATCAAATTTAACATATGCAAACGGATCTTTGGGCTCAAAGACTGCTGCTCCGAATATTTGGCGCTTGACTGCAATGTCCCCAACCTGCACAAAAATATACAAAATTAAAATATCTGAAGGGGATTAAACAAACATGTTAAAAGTAAAATAATATTTAGCATTTTTTATAATTGTAAGGTGATTGGCTGGATCACTGGTTGAGAAGAAACTACCTACTGAAGGATACACTGGAAGGAATGGTGAACGGGAGAAGAGTTCGGGGCAGAAGATGATATCAGATGATAGACGACATTAAGATATATGGATCATATGCGGAGACAAAGTGGAAGGCAGAAAATAGGAAAGATTGAAGAATGCTGGGGTTGCAGTGAAAGACCTGCCCTTGGGCAGAAGACTATGCATGCATGAATAATAATAATAATAATAATAATAATAATAATAATAATAATAATCCTCAAATCCATTTTAATATTATCCTCCCATCTACTTCTCGGCCTCCCCAAAGGTCTTTTTCCCTCTGGTCTCCCAGCTAACACTCTATATGCATTTCTGGATTCTCCCATACGTGCTACATGTCCTGCCCATCTCAAAAGTCTGGATTTAATGTTCCTAATTATGTCAGGTAAAGAATACAATGCGTGCAGTTCTGTGTTGTGCAACTTTCTTCATTCTCCTGTAACTTCATCCCTTTTAGCCCCAAATATTTTCCTAAGCACCTTATTCTCAGCCACCCTTAACCTATGTTCCTCTCTCAAAGTGAGGGTCTAAGTTTCACAACCATAAAGAACAACCGGTAATATAACTGTTTTATTAATTCTAACTTTAAGATTTTTTGACAGCAGACTGGATGAGAAAAGCTTCTCAACCGAATAATTGCACGCATTTCCCTTATTTATTCTGTGTTTAATTTCCTCCCGAGAATCATATATATTTGTTACTGTTGCTCCCAGGTATTTGAATTTTTCTATCTCTTCAAAGGATAAATTTCCAATTTTTATATTTCCATTTCGTACAATATTCTGGTCACGAGACATAATCATATACTTTGTGTTTTCGTGATTTACTTCCAAACCTATCTCTTTACTTGCTTCCAGTAAAATTCCCGTATTTTCCCTAATCGTTTGTGGATTTTCTCCTAACATATTCACGTCATCCGCATAGACAAGAAGCTGATGTAACCCGTTCAATTCCAAACCCTATCTGTTATCCTGGACTTTCCTAATGTGGCATATTCTAGAGCAAAGTTAAAAAGTAAAGGTGATAGTGCATCTCCTTGCTTTAGCCCACACTGAATTGGAAACGCATCTGACAGAAACTGACCTATACGGACTCTGCTTTACGTTTCATTGAGACACATTTTAATTAATCGAACTTGTTTCTTGGGAATACTAAATTCAATAAGAATATCATATAAAACTTCTCTCTTAACCGAGCCATATACATTATGCAATATTATCATATAATTGTTATTATTATTATTATTATTATTATTATTATTATTATTATTATTATTATTATTATTATTATTTGAATGTTATCAATTAGGTTTTTTTACATTCTTTTCTTACCACAAGTCCACATTTGACAGACACTAAAAGAACGAGAAAAATAGCCTATGTAAGGCCAACGCGAAGTCGGTTCTCTTCATAACACAACACACACCGAAGAACAAAAATTTACGGCCTGGGCAAGATTTGAACCGAAGACGCAGTGCCAATTTCTCTTATACTCTAATATAAAATTATGTCTATTATTGAAGGTTTGTCATATTCATAGTAGGGTCACTCTTTGCAGCCCACGTTAGAAGAGCATACGGTTGAAATCTTAGACAAATTCTTCTTAGGCAACACGAGATATTACCTTCATAATGCCAAACACCCTTACTTTTTAAAATATTTATTAACTACTTGGTTATGTAGCGTCGATAGAAATTATGGTAAAATGGTATTTGGCGAGATGAAGCCGGGGATTCGCCATGTTATTACCTGACATTTGCTTTACAGGTTAGGAAACCTCGGAAAAAATCCAACCAAGCGATCATCGAAGGAATTATATAGGTATCAAATTCAGTTTTTACAAAATCTGTATATTCGTAACTTCAGTATCATTGATAACCAGTAGTGTCTAATGTAACTGTTTCACCTATCGAACTCACGCCTGAGCTCACTCCGAATCAGCAGGAAAACACACCTGCTGCCTGTGCTACGCCATGGCTTCTGTAGTTTAAGGGCAGGGGTGTAGGCCTGTTTCAGGCCTGGCGGTGCCAGGGTACTAATTTTAGAAGTCGGAAGGCGCAGGACACTTTTATAATTTCCATGTTACTTACTTACTTACTGGCTTTTAAGGAACCCGGAGGTTCATTGCCGCCCTCACATAAGCCCGCCATCGGTCCCTATCCTGAGCAAGATTAATCCATTCTCTATCATCATATCCCACCTCCCTCAAATCCATTTTTATATTATCTTCCCATCTACGTCTCGGCCTCCCTAGAGGTCTTTTTCCCTCCGGCCTCCCAACTAACACTCTATATGCATTTCTGGATTCGTCCATACGTGCTACATGTCCTGCCCATCTCAAACGTCTGGATTTAATGTTCCTAATTATGTCAGGTGAAGAATACAATGCGTGCAGTTCTGTGTTGTGTAACTTTCTCCATTCTCCTGTTACTTCATCCTTCTTAGCCCCAAATATTTTCCTAAGCACCTTATTCTCAAACACTCTTAACCTATATTCCTCTCTCAAAGTGAGAGAGTTAAGTGTTATCGTCAAATTTTGCATTATTTTATAAGAACTCATATTTTATTCGTATTTGAACAATTTCATTATGAGGTCAACTCTGCAGATTTTACAACCTCTACATCTAGATTGGAACCCACGTATTTTCGTCTGACATTCCGAAGTATTCCTGCGAAAATGATGATGAATTGATGATGATGATGATGATGATGATGATGATGATGAAGACTACTACTGGTACTACTAAAATCCCAGAGTTAAAACACTTTTTTGTTTAGAAATACCACTACTGTTTAAAGGGGATTCGAACCCACGCTTTGGGTTCTAAGCGACTTTGAATTCTAGTCTTATTCGCCACTAACGAATGCATGAAGTTTTCAAATGTCATTTATTGGTCTTCTTTTAATACAGTCACATAATTTGACCTTGAAACCGTGTCCTTTGAAGACACAGTCTTCGTGTTGACTACACAAGCGTACAGTATCGATGAAATGAGTGTTCTGATTTCTAACGTCACCCCCTCCGTCTACGTGGCTTCTCGTTAGCCACGTTCCATCTACTAGTTACTATTGCAGCTATGCCCAACATAGTTTCCCTCGGTGGCTTATAAAATATTGTAGTACTTCAACAATGCACATCTATTTCGAGTGTTGAGGCTATTTTTAATTACCATTTTGTATTAAAATACAATATGTAACTAATTGGACGTTATTCCCTTTGAGATTAACATAATATAATAAGACAAATAGAAAATCGACAGGGAAATTTAATATCTGACAAAATATTTGCCCACCTGAGTAGTCAGTCTTTTTTCTCCTTTTCTCTTACAATTATTGCTTCGGTTCGAGCGTTCGATGGAAGTTAACGGGTTTATCGCGTAAAATGTGTTTTTTAGTGGCTATTTTTATATCGTAAATGAAAGTGAGGTGTATTTGTGTCACACATTGTGTAATTTGTGGATTCTTCTACCGATGCAGTCACATCTCTGGGATCTACTGCTGATAAGGTTAGTACTTGCAATTTTGGAGTTGTTGGTGAAGCTTAATAGACACTGTTTTTTTTTATGTAAGCGTAATGCAATTGCATTACCACGTTAAGGTACGAATGTATTTACAGTACGTACATGGCTTCTGGTCGAGTCATATGTACCGTACACAAAAGAAGAATTATTGAGTGCCGCATCAATTTCTCACCGAAATAAGGGGAAAAAAAGTTTCTGTGAAATTGTAGGCCGGTGGAGAGGTGCGGGCAGCGTGACCGCTTCGTTGTGATAGAAGCGGTAGGTGGCAGGGAGGGGCAGCAAATACGTCTCATTTCCATACTGATCAGGTGATCACAGAGAAAAGGCGAGGGTAATTATTTACTTTAACGATACCGTAGTTGTTGAAGTGTCACTCACGTAGCGTACCGGTATTGTTTTTGTAACATGGCGTCGTTTAACATATATAAGTAAATAATACAACGGAACAGATGCATTATAGGACCCACCCCGAGTATTCCATAGTATCGATTATATATATGTATATTTTCGATTATTATATCACGTATGCCATCTTAACAATACTAGATACATTTAGTACTATAAACATGTATCTATACTAATAATAAATCTGTAGCCGAAATTTTTCTGGTAATTTTCGATTTTCCAAAAATAATTGGTCGTAACATATATAATTAACCACCCTGAAACCAAAAATCGCTTTTTTGAAATTTTTGTATGTCTGTCTGTCTGTCTGTCTGTCTGGATGTTTGATATTAAGCTCATATTAGTCACTTTTGTTATACAATATATTAAATTTTATTCAAAATAAAGTTAAAGAAACAAACCAAAGCTAAACTTTAAACACAGTAACATTAAACTTTCAAACAATACAACATTGGTATTAATACCACAATAAAATTAAGTTCATATTAGTCAACTTTATAATATATTATAAAATATTAATTCTATTCCATTTGTACTGCATTTTTGGTCCAGGGAAAATACTAGTCTTTCACAAAAACACATTTTTACTAGTATTTTCCCTGGACCAAAGAATTAAAAACAAAATTGGTGTAAAATCAGCATTTTACCATGGACCTTACTGGAGATGTTCCGTTTCATCTTCTCCGTTATCCGAATGATTTCACAAAGTGCTACGATACGGCATTCCTGTGTCTATCATGTAATAGCTTGTAATTTCCAATAACATCTCCACAGGAGTTCATCTCGTTTACTTTTAAATTTCTTCACTCTCACCCCAGGATTGCATGTTTCGCAAAACATTTCACTCCTAAGTATACCACATTCGTATAAGAACCATAAACATAGCCTACATGTCTTTATTCATGGATAAAGCTACTAAAAGTTTACAACTTATTTATAATTCCATAATTTCCTCCATTTCGAGGCCTACATTTTAAATCAAGAGGGAGAATTTGATCCACTTCTTTTTTTATATTTAACTATGGCATTCGAAATTGCCGCCATGATTATGATCAAACTAATTTACAACAATATTGATTGGTTGGCAACATAATGAAAACAATATATATCGATCATTTAATTGATCGAAACGCAACTTCCGTTGACCTTTTTTTGCGGCTTAGCATATTTTTATATTTAGGGTGGGTCCTATAATGCATCTGTTCCAATACAATTAACCTAACTTCATCATCATCATCATCATCATCATCATCATCATCATCATCATCATCATCATCATCAACCATCATCATCATCATCATCATCATCATCATCATCATCATCATCATCACATTCCAGGCACGAAATTAGGTCATTGTTGGCCTGGTTCGGTTCCAGCTATACAGGATCCAATAGACGTTTCTGTGGACGTCCAGGTCGTCGTCGTCGTCCTTGAGGGTGGTATTTTAGCATTTCTTGGGGTGTCCGGCCAGCTTCCATACGAGAAATGTGTTCAAGCCATCTGTTTCTGTATTCTGTAATTTTTTCTTCTAATGGTTGCATGTTGAGTTCCTGCAATATATCCTCGTTCCTCTTGTGGTCCAGAAGTGTGTATCCTGCAGTTCGTCGCAGATATTTCATTTCAGCTGCTCTTAATCTGCTGATATCTCTTTGTTTCAGACCCAAATTTCGCTTCCATAGAGGAGAGTTGGTAGTGCAAGGGTTTTATATAGCTTTATTCTGGAATGTTTCTGTACTAAACTTGGTTTTAGGGTATGGTTTAGCAGTCCTAATATTTGTAAAAATTTGTTAATTTTTCTGCTTACATCATTCTCTCCTTCGTATGATATATTACATCCTAAGTATGAAAAGGAATTTATCTGTTCTAAAATCACATTTTCAACAACAATTTTGCTTCGGATTGGGTTTGTACCTTCAAATGCCATTATTTTGTTTTTTTGTTTTTGTTTTTTTTTCTGATGAAATCTTCATGCCATGTTCTTCTATGATTTTATTTAGTTTAAATATACCCATCTGTCAATTGTCTTCGGAGTTTGCAACTAATACTTGGTCGTCCGCGAAAAGATCTGTGTTTAGTCTTATGGAACTTGAAATTTGAATTCCTAATTTGTACTCCTCACACCAAAGGCGTATTATTTCATCCATGTATATATTGAAAAGTCTTGGTGACAATGGGCAACCTTGTCGTACTCCTTGATTTATGGATCTATAGTTAGAAGTAAAATTATTAAATTTTACATTTACTAACCTAACTTAACCCACCTAACTTCCGATACCGGTGTAGTCTAAAACAAATCTGGATGGAAGTCACAACGAAGAATTGGAGAAATAGTGGTGTCGCTAAAGTAAATAATTACGAAGGCGAGATTTCATAAGATTGAATCAGTGACACATTAGATTAGGTTGGTTTAAGCTTTTGCTATGCCTTGCATATACCCACCCATCCCCTCCCTCCCATGCTATCTCCTAATGTTTTTGGTGGGGTCCTTGCTAGCCGCCTTCCTTTGGTAACGCTATTGTAAAGATTCACCGTGTAATTATTATTTATTATAGTGATTTACCGCGTTTGTCACTTATTAGTGGTTAGCGTCTGATCGTGGAGATCGTGTTGCACTGTGTGTTTCGAATAGCAGTCGCGAAGAAGAAAAACTAATTTTACACAATTACAACTGTAGTTGCATGGATACATGTAATTGTCCTATCTTAAAGTCTGTAGAATCTTACAACTACCTTGGATGCATAATAGACAAAGAACTTAGCTGGACCCCACATATTAAAAGCATAATTACCAAAATTAAAAGAAACGTTAAAGCATTTAATATAGCCACAGATGATTGTTTTAAAAAATCTATATATTCTGCGCTCGTGCAATCCTATTTTCGGTATGCTATATCTATATGGAGTTCCGGTAATATAGAAATACTTCAGGAGTTGCAAGGCCATATCTTAACCAGGTTTAATATTAAAAATGTTTCCCTATTAACAGAATTATTAAAGAAGGCATTGAGGGAATAAGAGGGGGGGGATAGGAGTTTGCCATTATAGGAACGGTAGCATAAAGAAAAGTATTGAAACACGTGTTGGTGTTGAATAATTTCCGCAGAGGTGTATTTTCGTATATATATATTGCGAGTTAAAGACTAGATAAGATGAGGGGATAGTTAAGGTATATGTACATACACACCTTTACATACAAAAAAATTTTATTTTGCATAATTTTGCCTGTAAAATTTTTATACAATTGAGAATGGTACCAGAAAGAGAATGAAGTGAACAGATGCCTTGAAATTATGTCTAAATTGTTTATAAAAATTATTTTGTTTATAATTTTGACATGCAACTTGAAACATGATAGCTCATGCAGTTTTTAAGATAGAGCCAAATTTTTTTCACTGTTTTATAGCTAAAACTATTATTTAGTGCCTGACATAGAGCTATTTTTTTATTTTCATTTACATTAATTAAATATTACCATATATGTAACTTATACTAATATTTTATGTTGCATATATCATGTAAAAATCCATAGATAATTATTAACTGCATTAATGTTATTTTACTCATTGTCAGGCACTAGGGGACATTTCAAGCTTCAAAATGACACCAATATCTTCTTGGTATCACCATATTTGACTGACATATCATGTTTAAAAGAATTAAATATTCTAAAATTACTATTTACAGGAAATGAACCACAAACTTTCAGAGCCTAGAAGACTCCATCATCATATGTCACCCCTTAAGCAGCTTCATGTCGGTTCTGTTTCAGCTTCTTTCTGCCTCTCAAATACCTCCGCCTTGTTTGAACTTCAGGTGTTGAATGTTTTTTTTTGGCATTTTTGTCCTTATTTTCCATTGCTGCAACAAATCCTGCGATGGTGCTTGTCCCAGGGTTTATGCCCATCCTCCTCAGAATTTTAATTTCTCCTTTTGGACTCTTATTAAAATGACGTACAACATCACTGACACACAAATTTACAGTTTTCTGACTAACAGTAAAATATTATAAATTACTTCATTATGTAAAAACGTGTTTTCAATCTAATGATCATGCCCTGATATCTATGCATTTATTTTGGGACTAGAAAGAAGTTTATTTTACAAGCAATGCTGGACGAGGGGATTGACAGCTACGAGGATCACTCCAAAAGTATCCACAATATTTATTTAAATATTACATTTTTAGCCTACAGCTTTGCTGTTTTCATAAAATGTAGATACATCCTTCAGGAACAATACGTCATAATATATTGTATAACAAAAGTGACTAATATGAGCTTAATATCAAACATCCAGACAGACAGACAGACAGACATACAAACAAAAATTTCAAAAAAGCGATTTTTGGTTTCAGGGTGGTTAATTATATATGTTACGACCAATTATTTTTGGAAAATCGAAAATTACCAGAAAAATTTCGGCTACAGATTTATTATTAGTATAGATACATGTTTATAGTACTATATGTATTTAGTATTGTTAAGATGGCGTACTTGATATAATAATCGAAAATATACATATATAATCGATACTATGGAATACTCGGGGTGGGTCCTATAATGCATCTGTTCCGTTGTATTATTTACTTATATATGTTAAACGACGCCATGTTACAAAAACAATATAATACCATATAATCCCTGCACCTTTCAACTGCCTTACCCCACCTTGGAATGAGGGCCTATATACCTGCACGATAAAAGTCTGAACCAACACGTATGAGCTACTCTCTGGCGCCACTCACGGGAACGTCTTAAATTAAATTTGAATACAAGGGGGAAGGATGTATCTATGACCTCCATAAATTGCAAAGTTTTAGAATAAAAAATAAATAAAAAAATGTTTTGCATTACTTTTGGAGTGATCTTCGTAGAAGTGACCGTGGATGATGACGCAGAATTTTGGAAAATGGGACTTATCTGAAAAACCATAAGGCATAAATCGAAAATTCTTATATCAAATTAAAGGGGAGAAAATTCTCTATTAAAATAGTTATATTTGAAAATTCTGATTTTTCATCATTTTTTGCATTTTGTGGGTGTACATATACCTTACGCGGTATGAGGCGAAGGGATGTGACAGGGTTAGAGTGAGTGATATGAGGGGCAATCCATGACTGTTCGCTCAATCATGAAATAAGTGTGGGGTGTGTCTGTATGGCTGTAAACACCAGTAAGGCTCAACTCACTACAACACAATTAATGTCTCGTTAAATATGTGTTCCCTCCGCACAGGATTCTAGAAGTACCAACATATGGGAGAAAATTGTGTCTTCGTTGTTTAGCATGACATTAGCATGGTTTATACGAGTAATAGTACAGTCTACTATATACAGTCACGAAGCTAGAGTTTTGAGGGTGCTAGAAGCAATAGACTGTGACGGTACTATTTTGCATTGCCTGTAATGAGGCGATATTAGCGATCCTAGTGGTGAGCAACTATCTAATGTTAGCATATTTACTACATATTGAGCTTCGCGACTGTATATACTAGACTGTGGTAATAGTATGCGTTGATACAGGTAGGCTGCGTGGGTTTCCATTCGCTTGTGTGTACATTAGGCACTCTGATAAGTCGGTTAAACTGTGGATCTGCCGGACTTCCGACTCGGCTTGGCTTTTACGAGGACTGAGGCACGGTTTGGCCCTTTGTGGACCCTTATATGCGATGATTGTCCAAGTCTGACAAGTGACATGGGTGACATTCGTGAATCCGACGCTGACAGGTGGGCCATCCTTTCTCAGCCCTGATAGAGCAAGGTTCCGCTTCGCGGACAGATATAGGCTGACAAAGCTATTGGAAAATTATATTTTATATTTACATAGTTAATTTAGTTTGGTTGTACATATTTCTATCATGGTAATGTTTAGACGTTGATTCATCGTCGTAGACTATGATAAACGTGAGCGTGTACGATTCAGTCCGTACTTATTTAAT
Organism: Periplaneta americana; assembly: GCF_040183065.1. Classification (NCBI taxonomy): domain Eukaryota; kingdom Metazoa; phylum Arthropoda; class Insecta; order Blattodea; family Blattidae; genus Periplaneta; species Periplaneta americana. The sequence continues at coordinate 174,797,692 of NC_091127.1, forward strand.
GTATTAGAATATGATTGTAATTTCAACGGTGCATGTACTTGCGGACTGGAGAGCACGAGTCATGACACGTAGATGTGCTGCATCTTTATTGGTTCATGTAAATGTGCGCTTATATAATAGAGACCGAGCTGCTGTGTATTAGGGTTGTCCAACGTCCCTGAATGTATACTAATGTTTTTTTAGAGTTCCTATACAACCCCACGTGTGTATAATTGTACCACAGTCTAGTATAGTTGACGCCATCGATTTAGGCAGATGGATTTTATTAATCAGAACTCCAGAGCGAGTTACTCTTAGCTGCAAGGTCGGTTGTTATCTTCGTCGCAGTTAGAATGGGTGAGACATAAGAGTAAACATACATTCCTGACTATACTAGTGGACTCGGATGGACAGTCACCTCCAAAAACAGTGCACATATAACCACTTTTATACAACTGCAGTAATCTGCGTTACGTAGTTGATAATGGGAGCGTCTTAATAAATAAAGGTTTAAATCGGTGAACGGCGGATGCTACAGGTGTACGAATTATTACAGTATAAAAAATTCATCCATCAAGCTCGACAACTATCAGGCTCAGACTGAAAAACACAAGAAACGAATCGACGGCTTTTCTCGTGACCTATTATCATTCCTTGTAAACACATGCTACGCATGATTTAAATCATTAAATTAAGCTCTCATATTCATCTGCTTCCATTAAGACTTTTGGAACATGAGGTTTCTTGCTTGGTTTATTGAATTACCACAGGTTATTAATTGAGAAAAACTCGCTCCGGGGTCGGGTATCGAACTCTTGACTCCCAGTTACACGCACTAGGATCTCTAACGACTGAGCTATGCCGAGACTCAATCCACAGTATCGGATCGAATCTCGTAAATTATCGAATTACGTATTTCCTTATTTCAGCATACCTATTCCTTCGGTTATTTATCCAACGTGTCGATTCCTGTCGCTTCCGCAACTCATTCTCGTACTTCATGAATGTTTGTTATTAATGAAGACAATTCCACACAACTCATATCTATTTTTCGCCTGTCGCTTCATGAAGTAATGAACATTTGCAATAATTTCTTGGTTCTGGTTCTGCAATGCTTTTTTCCTCTTAATTTAGAAAATGCAGGAGGCGAACGAAAGTCATTTACGGCACTCCCATGAATCGGACTGTGCTGTGGTGTGTTTATTAATTAGTCTAATAATGACGATACAAGAGGCGAGTTTGAACTATAAACAAGGACAGACAGCCTTATCGCAATTCATTCTTGCAGTTCTCACAAAACATTGGCTCGCCTACTGGAAATGTCATTGAGGTCATCTGCCAAAATCGGTGCCTCCGGCTATATATACAGTCACGAAGCTTGAATTATGAGGTTGCTAGAAACAATAGACTGTACAGGTACTATTTTGTATTGTCTGTAATGAGGCAATAGTAGCGATCCTAGTGGTTAGCAACTATCTATGGATGCATTTTTATTACATATTGAGCTTCGTGACTGTATATACTAGACTGTGATTGTACTGTCTTTTTGTTTTTCTCCTATGAAACACTTCTACTGTCACGACATTGTGCGTGATATAATATGTTTTCAGAATGCAGTAGTATGACAACATTCGTCGTAATATATATAGCCTACTTACATTTGTTATCGTATGAATTGGTGATTTTGACTTGACTTTTTATTGTAAATACTAGTATAATACTGTATTTATTAAATTTCCCAAAATTGAATTGATTTAAAGCTTTACTTAGTGCTTAACCACTTATTCAGTCATTCGTTATTTTTACATTTTTCATTTACAATCAGTAGCTACTTCTTTCGTACGAACATCGATTCTCTCGTAAGTATTTTTAGCATTCCGCGTTAGGTATGAGAGGTGTTTTTTCCGATGTCAGCTGCCTGCATATGCTGGGTAACTTTCGGTGCTGGACCCCGGATTCATTTCACCGGCATTATCACCTTCATCTCATTCAGACGCTAAATAACCTAGATGTTGATAAAGCGTCGTAAAATAACATACTAAAAAAATCAGCTGCCTGCGAGAGGCAACTTTTCTTCGAATCATAATAGGCCTACAATAGCACAATATTCAGTCGTTTTTTTAGTTGGTTATTTAACGATGCTGTATCAACTACGAGGTTATTTAGCGTTGATGAGATTGGTGATAGCGAGATGGTATTTGGCGAGATGAGGCCGAGGATTCATCATAGATTACCTGGCATTCACCTTACGGTTGGGAAAAACCTCGGAAAAAACCCAACCAGGTAATCAGCCCAAGCAGGGATCGAACTCGCGCCCGAGCGCAACTTCAGATCGGCAGGCAAGTGCCTTAACCGACTGAGCCACGCCGGTGGCTGATTCTGTCGTGTTTGGCCTGTTCAAGACACCAATAAATTACAGTTTTGCTAAATTTACAAAATGAACACAGTTCACCTCTTCTAACTTTCAACATAATCGAAACTAATACTATATATTGATTTTTAATAATAGAGACTACAAAATACTGTATGTAGTAACGTGACCTTATCTACCGCTCAACCAGTTTCACTTTGGCGACGACATCTATCGGGGATTCTGATAACTACGCGGAGAGACGATTTCAGCGAAATCTATCGTGTGATATTTCCTACCCTTGTATAATGACTACGGAGATGATTTAATTATTCCGAATTTTTTGGTTAAGCCGAAAACGTTTATACAATATTATTTTTTTGCATTTGCAATCTATTGAAGTTAAAAAAAAAAGTTTTTTTTTTTCTCTCTCAGACTGCCATTTTCATGGATGTTAGGACAACATACATACTATTTTATATTTTAGATAATTCTGAACATCCATGAACTTAGTTAAATACATATTTCTTGTGTGTGTCATGGATTAGTTTTGTAGTTCTCGGGAAAAGTCAAAAATGTTAATTTTACAGGAGAAGGAAAAAACCCGTCTTCACACGGGTTTATGTCGATTTCATTTTCTTCTGTATGAATTATTGTAATGAGAGAAATACTTATGTCTCTTTTTCCAAGCGAGCAGATGTTCCGTAAGTTGTCAATAAATTAATAAAAAAAAATTGTGGAAACTGACTTATGCCACTTCCCAGGCACTGCAGAGTTTAGTCTTTTCCTAAAAAAGTGTTTCCAGTTGTTGCTTTGGAGTCCAAGATTAGCAGATTTATCAATCCTAGCATAAATAACTGATCATAGAATGTTGAATAACTTCCATAGAATGGTGCCAAAATGTAAAATATTATCATGTTGATTTATTTTTTATAACATTTAGCAAACTATTGTACCCATATTGTTTCCTTATCAATCATTTTATACACTTCAAAAATGATACAACTATGATATATAATAATCTGTATAAATACTATGTTAGGCAACTCTATTAAATGTCAAACGACGTCACCATATTTTTTGTCATATCTATTTGTTGATTTGATTCCATTAATAACAGTCTTTATTAAACTGAAATTACGTTCATAAGACAGTTGCAGGATATACAGAGTGATTTATATAGAACTGACACATTTCTTTCATTAATTGTTTCAAAACGAATTGTGCTAGCGACAACTTATTATACCTAAAATGTAGAGGAATTTTGGGAGATTATTTACTTCTATAGCAAATGTTGTCCGGCGTTGTCAAATCCGGAGATCTCGGTGGCCACAGGTTCCTGGAAATTATTCGGTCGTCACATAACCCATAACATAACATAGTCCTAGTAAGCTTATATTAAATTAATTTTCATCATTTTACTAGCTATCTCAAATATTTAATTAATTATAATTCATTGAATTAAATTAGCTCATAAATTAAGTTACTACCTTACCTTATAGATTTATCTAAATTTAAATAAATGTGTAGTGAAGATTATTGCTGGAGAACCTTTTAAGTGTAGTGAAAATATTTATAATTTAAATTTATGTATTGTATTGATTAAGGCTGGTTGAGTGGAAGAGAATTGGTCTTAACTCTGCTAGCGAAAATAAAACATTATTATTATTATTATTATTATTATTATTATTATTATTATTATTATTATTATAACCGGATAAATGGAACCATGCTTCATCTGTGAACCATGTGATGGACAATATGGCAGGATTTTGCACAATGAACGTCTGAAACCAACGACAATAATTCAATCTTTTATCCTTATCTGGTTCCTGTAGCTGATGAATAACCGTAACCCTATATGGCTTTAGGCTCTCTGACACATTGAGTAGGTGTACCCTGTCTCCTGCGACAAACGTCTTAATGATTTTTTGGGTGACTGCTCCAGTCGTGCTCTTATGTCAACAACAACCGTGGGAAGCCTAGATGAACGATGCTTGCCCTTTTCACTCACCAGAGGTCCAGTTGTTTCCAATTTGTTTACCAGTCCCAGTATTGTGTTTCTTTTGGGAGGATTGCGAACACCAAATTCTCTCTGGTATGCCCTTTGAGTAGCTGTAATTGAATTCGTAATCCAGTATTGCTTCACAAGGAAGAGTCGTTGATTTAATGTGTACTGCATTTTCACGCTGACACAAAATGTCGAAAACAGCTGCCAACAATAGGAATGAAACATAAACATCTGCGCATCTAGTGACAAGGAATCGAAACTCCAGAACATTCTGTCTGTTGGTTTCAGACGTTCATTATGCAAAATCCTGCCATATTGTCCATCACATGGTTCACAGATGAAGCATGGTTCCATTTGTCCGGTTATATGACGACCGAATAATTTCCAGGAACCTGTGGCCACCGAGATCTCCGGATTTGACAACGCCGGACAACATTTGCTATAGAGGTAAATAATCTCCCAAAATTCCTCTACATTTTAGGTATAATAA